>NW_024425230.1:34651557-34876049 GCF_017311325.1 Ursus maritimus
TCTCTCTCTCTCTCTCTCTCTCTCGCACACACACAATAAGTTTTGGGCTTCGCGAGTCCGGTTTAGTTTCTGATAAATGTGGGCCGAGGCCCCCGGGGAGAGCGCGTGGGGAGGGGGCTGCAGTGGAGTTGGGAATGGCTCGAGTTTAAAGTGCGTCTTCATTTCTTTGCAGTGATGAGGCGAGAGACGGGGGAGCCATATTTGTAACTTTGTAGTGTTCGTGAACGCGCCCTTTCTCTCCCTCCCTCCCTTTCTCTGCCTCCCTTCCTCTCCTCCTCTTTCTCCCTCACTCTTTCCACCCCACCTTCGGGCCAGATGCTGATGTTTCTTCCTTTCCTTCCGAAGGGAGGATAAATTGGAAGGGGGGAGGGATTTTCGAATGTGCAAAGGCACAGATAATCCCCGCGCCTCCCCACCTCGAGCGATCGCTATTGCAAGTTACCCAAAGGCTACGTCCCGGTCCCCCCTCGCCCCTGCTCCTTCCGGCCTCGCTAAGATGCCAGCCTTTGAGCCCTCGCGCCCCCCGGCCAGTCTTTCTCCAGGGTGGGCTCTTCGGCAGCCATTCGGCGCCTCGTTAATACATGGGCACGGGAAACTTTGTCAGGACGCGAGCTGCCCAGACCTGGTGCCCGTGGTGGGTATTGGCTGGGTCCAGATTTATGCGGGCATAGGAAACACGCAGCTCCGGGATGGGAGTTTGCCTTCTGGTCGCCGTTATTGATTGGGCAGCGGCGGGAGTACGGCCGGAGGAAACTTACACGGATGGGAACTGGGAGGCTCGGGCCAAAGCCCACCCCCAAGGAGGGGGAAGGTGAGGGTGGGTTACTCGAACGCTCGTTTGTATTTCTGCCTCCCTCTCGCTTTCTAACAGTGTTTTATGTGAGTTGGCGGCTCAGCGGAGGAGACCCCGGCTCTGGGGCGGAGACCCTGGCCGGCTCCCCTCCCGACCCCTCCGGAGACCAGGGCGGCGCGGGCGGGAGGACCCCTCCTCCAGCCTCGGTGGCCAGGGTTCCACAGAGTTGGGAGTTTGGGTAGTGCTGTGCGCTGACCTGTCGCCCCTCCAGCCCGTTAAAAGCCGAATCCCTGGCCAAGGCAGGCCTTGCTTCCTCTTTTCTCTAGTTCCTCCCCCAAACCTGAGTGAGACTTTTGAAAACAAGATCCTTTTTGTGCCCCCCCATCATAACGCAGCTGTGGACTGTAGACGTGCAGTGCCTTATGGCGCGCAGGGCGGGGAGGGGGTGGCGGAGGGAGGGGAGGGGGTGCCCGCCGAGAAGGCAGGAGTTTCCGCGAACAATTTGCCGGCGGTTTGCCTTTCTCTGGCCGGTTTCATCCCGGCTTAGACCCCGAGCCGGAGGATTTGGGGGCTGGGTGTGGTGATGGGGGAGGGGGCCGGAGCCGCGGTCTTCCCGCGTACTTTCCGGAAGCCCCCCGTGCGGAGGGGGAAGGGCTCACAGTAGGGGGCCGGGGTCGTGGCGGGTGGGTGTGGAGGCGCGGTTCGCCCGGCCAACCCCAGCCACACGGCTGGCCAACTGGGAGCGAGATCGAAAGCGGGTCGAACCGGCTCTTTAAACTTCCCCGAGTGTGTGCTGGGGGAGGGGAGCGCGCCGCCCCGAACTGGGAGCGATTTCTCACGCTTCGCCCCCTCGCCTCCGAGTCTCCCAGCCCACTCGCCTGCCCCCTGCCTCGAGGCGGGGTGGGGCGCGGGAGGGGTTGGAGGGGGCACTTTCTGCACATTTGGGGAGGAGGGGGAGAGAGAAAGCTAGCTAATGAGGGACAAAAGGGGTGGGGGAGGAGGAACTATTTTTTTTAACCGTTCTTAAGACAAACAGCTCTCGGAGAGCGCCCCCTGCGCCCCTCCCCGCCGCGCTCCCCCCCGGGGCCCCCACACACCCACCTTCGGAGCCTCTCCCAACTCGGATCCGGGGGCTGGTGGCCACGCCGCGACGCCGAAATAGGACGAGCAGCCATGTTTCCCGGGTCTCGCGCGGCCCGCCCCGCCCCTCCCCCATGGCGCGGCCGGCGCCGAGCGCGGGGCTGCGAGTGCGGGCGCCGGGTTCCATCCGGCGCGGGGCGCGGGCCGGCTGGCGGGCTGGCGCCTGGGCGGCCGGGCCTCGTGCGCGCGGGTCGGCGCGGGCGCGGCGGGCCGGCCCCGGGCGGGCCTCCTGGCTTCCCCAGCTGCTGCGGAGCTCGCGGTGTGTTGTTATTATTATTTTCGTGAAGGCCAGGCCCGCCGGAGGCCGAGCCCGAAGGGCGCCGAGGCGTTATTGGGGGGCAGGGGCGGCCGCCGGGGCCCTGCTCGCCTGTGGCACGACTGCCGGGCGCCGGGCTGCCATTTTGTCACCGTGGCTGTTGTCGCTGTGGGGGGGCGGGGTGCAGAGCCTTGCGCCATCGCCCCGACGGCCCCGGACGTGGAGGCAGCAGGGGAAGCCGGCTCCGGGGACCCCCGGTGGTGCTCTGGGCCCCTAGGGGGGGTTCCCTCCCCGCGACAACGGCCTGAGGCTCTGCTGGAGCGTCGCGGCGGCGGTCGCCCTGGGAGGGCGACGATCCTCCCTCCGAGTGCTCCCCCCCCATCGCGCTCCCTACCTCCCCCGCCCCTCTTCTCGCCAGTGTTTCGCCCTTCCTCCCGCTGGCGTTTTAGACGTAGTTAAATGTGGCCCTAAAGACGTACTGGTCGCCCCGGTGTTTGCTCTTTCGGAGGAACTGATAGGAGGGCTGGGGGAGAAATTAAACATGAGGTTTCTTTTTCGGGAGGGGGGGCGCGCGCGCGACTCTAGCGGCCCTGAGTGGAGCCAAGGACAGCAGCCGCTTACCCGGGAGGGACGAGTTGTCGATGTGTTGGGGAAACGCCCTCCGGGGCTGGGCTCTCCGGGAAGGTAGGTCGCGCTCCGGGTTTCAGGTGGGTGTTGCAGCGCCCTGCCTTCGCTAGGGGAGCCCCCCCCTCCAGTCTTCTGCCCCTCCCCCTTTCATTTTTTGCCTTGGGGAAGGCAGTTTACGGTAGTAAATGTAACCCTAAACCGAAAAGAGAAGGGAATAAGGTTTGCTTTTTTAAAAAGTAAGTGATGTCTTTCTGCCGACCGCCTTTCTGCGTCACGTCTCTGGCTTCTCTCCGGGACTTTTTAAAAGCCGATGTCAGTGCTGGTTAAGCACCTGACTGGTTAAACTCTGGTGTCTGCATGAGACTAGCTTGATGGCAGAGGCTGCCCAGGAAGCCAGGTTTTAACTCTGACCTTTGGAATACGTCGCATGATGTTTTTCAGACTGACTTACTGCCTAATTGGGTTCATGTAGCCTGATATTAACTACAGTTTATGCCAGCCAACCAGGGATCCACAGGCAGAAAACTGAGCTCCAGCTCGGTATGGTCATGGCCGGTTATGTTTTGTTAATGCATTGCCGCTGCTGGTAGTTTTGAGTCTGGGGGCTCCATGGTGAAGCTGAGTTTTGGAGCCCCCACGGACCTGAGTTTGAATTCTAACTACTACGAAGAGGTAGGATAAGTTAACCTCCTCTTTGAACTTCAGTTTCCTCACCTGTAAGAGGGGAATGGTGATCTGGTTTAATGTGTAAATGACCAAAGTGGCTCAATCTGGCCCTCGGTTGCTCAGTATGTGATAGTGTTATTGGAGAAAGAACTGGGGTGCCACGAGGCACAACTTTGAGTGGCTCTCTGGTTCTGGACAACAACAGCAATAATAATAGTGAATGCTCACACAGCCCTACGCTGTGCCTGGCACAGTTCTAAGTGGATTAGACAGATCAATTAACCTAGTCCCCACAGCTGCACTGTGAGGTGTAGGCACTGTTATCCTCCTGTTACACACAGGGAAACTGAGGCATAGAGAACTTATCACAGCCAGTCTGCGTACTCAGCCTCTTAGTCTCTGTGCCCTCCCCTGAAGCACCCTTTTCTGTCAGACACTGAGGGGAAGAGCATTTTCTTCTCTGGTTTTTAAACAGTGCCACCTTACGAGAGATTGGGTTTCCTGTCATCGAAGGTACTGACGAGAACCCGGGATGGCCCCCAGGTTGAAGATACTGAGGTGGATAGTCGGGACCAGGGGCTCTGATACGGGGGAAGCCGTACACTTTCTGAGTTCGGTTTAGAACATCCCATCTGTTTTGGCTGAAATAAGTCTGTCCTTTTAGGTGTTGGGGTATACATTTTGGGTGATGAGAAGATCTCAGGCAGTGATCTGTATGGGATTTTGCATGTAATGCATTTTCCGTTTTTGCCTGTCACCGTCTACAGCCAGAAAACTGAAGAGAATTGGCGTGGCCTCTGTACCTAAGATGTGGTGTACTAATAACACACAGATCATCTCCCTTAATTCTCCTTAACAACTCGTTAGGGGTAGGCAAAGCAGTGTGACCTCCTCCATGTTGCGAGGGTCACAGCAGGCAACAGAGTTGAGTTCTTGTCCCGCTGTTAAGCCAGGGGCCCCTTAAGTTGGACTGTAGGGACTTTGAGGGTTGTATAGTCCATTAGGTCCCAAACGTGGCCCTTCCTCAGAATCACCCGGGGAGCGTGTGAAATGCAGACTCCGCAGGGGTCGTCAATTTCAGGTTCAGCTGCCTGTTTGGTGTCCTGAGCTAAGAATAATCTGTAGCAGAAACATTGCAGTCAGTTTGAGGATTTGGAACACTTTAACTTTGAATCTCAGTGAAGTGAAATGTTATCCCCCCAAAAGAATTCCACTTGTCTCTTAGATGGTTATAACCCTTCCACCCCCCCAAACTGTATATATTATAGTTGAATTTTGTCAATAAAAGAATTGTGGAAATTTGTTTTCTTTCATTATAAAAGTGCCTGTGTAGTATTGTTACTTTTCTCTCTAGATACAGTTTATTGTCTGGCCTTTTACAGAGAAAGCTTGGTGACCCTTGGGTGGGAGGCAGTGGGATCGAGATCTGGGGTGTTTTTGTTTGTGTGTGTGTGTGTGTGTGTGTGTGTGTTTAATTTTTTATTAAACATGGGCAAGCCATTCATTTGGGTGGTGCTTTAGGAGTCTTTCCAAGTTCCTTTTTGTGTTGCCCTTTAACTAGTTGATGCCTGGTGGAAATCGGCCTTGCTCAGAACCCCCGTCAGAAGTGAAATTGTCCTTGTTATCAGTTTAGAATTGAGCACCCCTTCTATCTAGAAGTTCTGTGCAACCAGCTAAAATTCCTACGCTTGCGTACTCCGAGTATTTTAAAAGGTTTTTGCATCTCTTGTAGTTAAACGGTTACTCTTAAATTTCAGATGTCTTAGGGCTCTGGGGCCTGCAGAAGGTGTAGCAGCTGTGTCCTCCATGGCTGACATCAGACCCTCAGCACAGATCGTTGAAAGCCACAGATAATCCTGCAATCTCTAGTTCTGCCCTGCTGCTCTCCCACCATGCGTGTTTCCTGGGGAACATACCAGCAACAAAGTGGCTTTGAGTTTCAGAGCCCTTCTTTCTACTTCTAACCTCTCCTGCCTGAGCTCCTGAGCCGAGGGAACAGATATAAGATTGGCCAGGCCGAGGGGAGGAGATAAATCCAAGGGGAGGAATCCCAGTTCCCGTACATTTGGCCTGTCCTTTAAGGACAGCAGGCCGCAGACCCAGTTCCCTGTCTGGGCTGCTCGCGCACCCCCAGCCTTTCAAGGTGACTGCCTCTAGACTTCTACAGTCCTTTTTATTTGTACAGGCACCTACCTGAGCTTTGGGTGGTCATCCCAGAGCTTCAGTTCAATTTAATGACAGCACGTTGAAGTAAGAAACTTAGGGCTGTGGGTGACCCTTTATAGGTATTGTAAATAGGGTACTCCTCAGAGGTCTCACCACTGTACCTGCCCTCTCTACCTTGGGAGAGGAGCTCAGAGCTTGTTGCTGAGTGGTGATGAGCCCTGGTCGAATGAACTTGGCCCAATTGTTTGGCCTGAATTCTGACATGAAGAGGAGGCTCATTACTCTGGTGTCCAGAAGGGGCTACTCCCTTACAGATGGGTGCTGCCGTGCCTCCCCACCCCATTTTGACCCGCCCACCCCCTGCTCTCGCTAGATGTCTCCCAGGAAGTACACCCCACCAGTCCCCCATCACCACTACCTTCTTCCCACAAATACAGAGAAACAGGGACCTGACTTTGAATCTTATAATCTTATGTTACATTGAAATACAATTGTACAAATGATAAATACCCAACAATGATGTTTTCATTAAAGAGATGGAGTCTGGCAGGGATGGAGAATTGCGAAGGCATCTGTTATTCAGAACTTGTCATTTAATAAAATTTGTTGAAACAAGATGAGCAAAGCACCCATGGCCCTGGGCCACCTGCCCGGACATGGAAACAGCCTCCTCATATAGAACCAGTAGTCCTGATGATATTTGTTAATACAAAGTCTGTAAACAAGATAAAATATCTTTGTTCTGCCACGCCAGGCCCTGTCTTGTGCCCACTGGGCCACACCCTGCAACCCCCACGTTTGCACCCAGATTGATTTTGCTGTAGCCGCACAGCTGCCCTGGTGCGCTCCTCTGTCTTCTTTACCAGAACTTGCTCCAGGCAGCAGATCTGAAAGATCAGCTTGCTTCCTCCTATCACTTACCCTAATGTGGATTAAAGTGAAGCCTGTCTTTCCCAGAGATGTTTGTGTTTGGGGATTCCGGTTTGGTGAGGAAATCAGCAGAGGACTATTAGAGACTTGGGTGGTGTTCTCAGTTTTGCTATTAACTAACTTGGATGAGCTGCGGGGCTCCTGGGGCCTCCGTTTCCTCCACTCTAAAATGGGAGTATTGCATTAGCTTGGTGGCTTTCAGACTTTCTGGTCCTAACATAAAAATACGTTTCACACCACTATCCAGTGTGTATATACTTACATGTTACACAGAACAAAGACAAGATGCTTCCTTACTCCATGGAAAACACTTCTGTTCATTTAAAAAAAAAAAAAAGTTTACTGGCTTTGACCTACAAATTGATCGCATTGCTTGTGATTATTTGAGGGACATTAAAAGATGAATATTAAGCTTCCTTCGCACTCAAACATCTTGTGGTTTGATTTGGGAGAATGAGAGAATGCCGATTGTAGCTTTGTAAGCTCCCTTCACTGAAGGTCAATAGCGATTTCTCCTGCTTGTAAGCCAGGGGTCCCCGTGTTCTCAAATGGTACCCCTTTGGTTTTGTTCCACCTCTTTCCCACCCCAAACCTTCTCATGGCATTAAGGAATCCTTATCCTAAGTTCCTACCCCAGGTGGATGCCTTCCAAGGTTCCTGGTTATGCCAGGGGCCCCCAGCCAAACACGCCCCTCCTTCTCTGCACACTCATCGCCCGGCGCCCTCCATCCTCGCTGTGCCACACACTGTGCAGGTTGCCCGCCGGCTCCCACATTTCCCAGCACAGAGGAGAGACCGCTGGGGAGAGAGGAGAGTGCCTTTGGCTCCCGCTTCCACCCAGACTACCTGGGTGGTGCATCCCGCCTCCCCCACTTCAGCCACAGCCCCTCTTGTCTCTGCAAAGTGATGATAGAACAGTACCTACCGGACAGGAAGCGCTCAGTGAATGATAACCGGTATTGGTGTTCTGGTCCGTTCCGCTGGAGCACCATCGTGGGCATTCACTTAAACACACACACACACACACACACACACACACACACACCTATGTTAACAACGGACACATTATATAAAAAAGTCACATTTGTTTCAATGAGAAAAGAGGTTAGAAGCTAGAGATTCTAACTTGGCAGAAGTCTTTTTCCCCACAAGCAATTCAATAGTAAATGTGTTGGGGCGCCTGGGTGGTGCAGTCGTTAAGCGTCTGCCTTCAGCTCAGGGCGTGAACCCGGCGTTCTGGGATTGAGCCCCACATCAGGCTCCTCCGCTGGGAGCCTGCTTCTTCCTCTCCCGCTCCCCCTGCTGTGTTCCCTCTCTCGCTGGCTGTCTCTCTCTCTGTCAAATAAATAAAATCTTTAAAAAAAAAATAGTAAATGTGTTGTTTCTAGATGTGAGTGGAGCAGTGGCATCTCTGCCCCCCAGAGCAGCCCCAGCCCTGGACCCCAGGCAGTTTCTAGAGGGTAAGGTCACCGCCCGCCCTCTCCCCAGCTGTGCCTTTGCTCACTGCGCAGGGGGCTGCGTCGGACCCCCTCCCCCGACTGCCCTCCGACCCTGCCCCCTTGCCTTCCCAGCCACCCTCTCCCCTCTCCCAGAAAATCCACACCTTTCTTCTGAAGAAATGCCTGGACAGAATCCGTGCCCAGCCTGCCATCCTTGGGGTCTGGTCCACTCCTGCCGCTCAGTTCCCTTTCGCCCCCTGGGCCCGTGAGCCCCGCTCCGCTTCTTTGGTCCCTCTCAAGCTTGGGATGTTTCTCCCATCTCAAAGCAAACAGAAAGCCTGGCTTGATTCTTCCTTGTCACCGTAGCTGCTGCCTAGCTCTGTCCCTTTTTATAGTCAGACTTGCCGAATTGTCTAGAACCACCTTCTCCATGCCCTCACTTCTCTCACACCTTAGCCCTACCCCTCTGGTTGGCTTCCTGAACAACTCCAGAAAGACACACTCACTGTCTTCCCTTACGGTTTCTGCACCCTTGACCTTCCTGAGAGGCGTTCCCTCTTGCTCTCCCTTTCTCCTGTACGTCTCTTATAGCTTTGGCCACTCCTTGTTTCTGGGGTCCTTTGTCCTCCTCTGTGTGGCCATGAAGTATTGTGCCCAGGCAGGGCTGGGCCTTGGGCCCTCTCAGTCTGCGTTCTCCCTCACTGACAGCAGAAGGGACTGTGCTCTGTGTGTGATCTGATGTGGGCCTTCCATCCCCGAATCCCTGGCTCAGCTCAGGACCCACCCGATGTCTCTACCTGAGTGTCCAGAAAGAAGCCCTGGCCTCTGTCACCTCCATCCGCCCGCAGATGGACCCAGCTGATGTCCCTGCATCAAGGCCCCCTTGAGCCATGCTTCAGACTTCAGCCAGCATGCTCTCACTGAAACACAGGGTTAGCTGGGTCGCTGTGCTTCAGATCCATAGTGTTCTTAGGAGGTGGTCCGAGAGCCTTGTGAGACCTTACTCAGGTCCTGCGTGGACTGGCCACGGCGTGCTCACATCCCCCGCCCCTCCGTGCGCTGGCCTCACCACCTTTATTCCCACAAAACTACTCGAGGCCCTAACTGCCACCGCTGTCACCCACTTAGCATCTAAGTGTCTCCACCAGCTCCCTCAGCTTCCACCCTCCTCTGCTCTGGGTCTGGTTCTTTTGTTAGGAAACTCTTACAGAAATGGCCTTCACAGTGCTTCAGTTGGTAATTATACACTCTTGAATGTGTTTCCATGAGCATTTCTGTCCCCCTGTGTAGCCATACGATTTAAAGGCTCCGTTTTTGGTACACGTCACCGTGTCACCTCGGCGCAGCACTGGCCGTGGCACATGGTGGCCATTCTAGAAATGTTGGTTGAATGAAGAGACCAGGGTGCTCCTGTGTTCTTGTTATTGTCATCACCCTCTGTCTGGAAAGCCAAGCACAAGCCCCTTAAACAAAGCATCGGAAACAGTGTAGGGTTCATTGCGCCCCCTGCCCCAGCTCTCCCCTGGGTGAGGGAGCTTCTGCCTCTGGGTTGGTGATGCACACTGTCTTAGTGCCCTGGGCTCCTCGGATGTTTCTGGTTTTCACAGCCCTAGTGTAAAGAATTTGAACCGCAGCCCTGGCTTGTCTAGCTTTCAGATGATGGTTTGTTCACATGCACCACGTATACGTGTGCACCTGATAAGACAACACCAAAAAAAGTCGAACCTCAGAAATATTTAAACCATTCAGAAATATTTAAAAGTCCTGATATTTTCTTCCTGTGCGTCACTGGACTGTGTTGGCCGATGCACTCGGGAGACTACTGCTTTCATCTGTGGCTTATGTTATTTTTAATTTGGTCATGAAGGTCCGTGCTGTGTAAGACGTGCCTGTACTTTACCCAGCACCCTGTCCTTACTCAGAACTTCCAGCTCTGGTGTGTGATGGGTTAGGGGTGGAGAGCATTCTTAACCCTTCTTTGCCCAGCAGGGGAGACGCAGCGGTCTGCGGAGAGCCCCAGCAAGGGGAGTGTCCAGGCTCTGCAGCAGGAGCTGCTGTCTGCTTAGGCTCTGCACAGACCCCCCCCACCCCCGGCCATCCCTGAGGGTCCAGCAAACCCCCGTGCTGGTCTGCAGATGTCTTGTGAGGCTCACAAGCGTCTGAGGTGAGAAGATTCCAGGAGCAGCAGATGGAGGCCGGCCAGGGTGGGGAGAGGAGGTTTTCTCCTCCTTGTCCTCAGGCCGGGAATAAGGGAAAGGCAGAGGGTCAGCTGCAGGCTGGAAGAACAGGAATGGAGGGTCCATGAAGTCTGGAGGAGGAGGGCCTGTGCTCTTTCTGTGTGCACCGCGTCGTGCTGGGACTCTGCAGTCAGAAGTGTCCAGAAGGTCTCGCTCACTGGATTCTGCTGCCTCCCTCAGAAGTCATGAGAGAAAGAGAGAGTGTGTGTGTGTGTGGGGGGGGAGGGTGCTGGGGTTGAGGCAAGAACCTGTTATAGTAAATTTAAAGGGATTCCTTACAGATTTCTTCAGGGACATGTATCCCAGGGAGGCACGCATCCCCCATTATGTAACCAACTTTCTCTGTAGCTGCTGGCCTCCCCAGCGGGCCCGAACGGTGTGGCGGTGAAGGGAGGGAGGGTGCGGGGAGCCCACTTTCGCTGACCCGGCCTGTGCGCCCAGCACCCGGAATAATGCAGGGGGTTCCGTGAACGCTGCGTAGGCATCTGGGTAGCAGCTTGAATGTGCTGAGCCCGGTCCCCGTGTGCTGGCTGGGGAGCGGGTGACAGACGGATGCCATGAGGTCTCTGTGCTGGGGTTGGGGAGATGGAGCACGGACCGGAGAAAGAAGGAATGAGGCCCGAAAGGCAGACTTCAACCCCAGCTGCGTATCAGAGCCACCAGGGGAGCATGTTAAGAAATCCCCAGGCTCTACCCAGCTACAGAATCAGCTTCCGAGGGTGGGGCGCGGTCGGTGTATTTTTAGACTGCTCTAAAGGGGGCTCTAACGCGCAGTCAGGAGCCGCCACATTCAGGCGGGGTGCAGAACTTCGCAGCAGGTAGGAAGAAGTAAACTGAGCGGGTGTCCAAGGAGAGGACGATGGAAGAAGGGAAAGAGGAAAGGGGTGTGGCATTCCAGCCGCTGGGGTGCCCGACTCTGGTCCTTGGCCTGGCCCCCTCACGCCCCCGCATTCCAGCTCTGCACACTGGTACCCATACTGGTGTCTCACGGGGCTGTTTCTGGGGCTCCCAGTGGTATGTCTTGAGCAAGCCCAGAGTTGGCCCTTCCTCCATCCCCAGGGGCCTGAAAGGCCAGGGGGCCTTTTGTAAGGAGGAGGGGAGCCCAGAGCCAAGGAGGCAGGCGTCGCGGGCAGTGCCCGAGCTACGGTGCTCCGCTGTTTGAGGACACCCAGCAGGTTTTCCACGAGCCTCGGCTGCCTGGTCTGTCAAATGGTGACTCACAAAAATACCTGCTTCCCAGGGGTTGTGGTCAGGACTGAAAGAAATGTTTGTGCCAGGTGTGTGTCGTGGATAGCCCCTGGAGGCTGGGAGACTTTAACCAGCCCGGGCTTGAAGGAGCTGTTGGAACAGGGTTGGGGAGGGGGCGGCCTGTCTGAAGAAGGCCCTCGCTCGGTGGCTGAGCCTGAGTGTGGTGGGAGCAGTTCTGCGGAGAGCTGTCTTTGCCTGCCCCAGAAGGAGGCCTCCCTTGGAGCTGCTCTCGCAGGTGGGAGGGGGCCGGAGGAGCCCCAGGCAGGAGACAGCCCCAGGTTTCTGTGGAGGTGGGGCTGCAGACATCCCCTGCCCCAGGGCCTCCCTCTCCTGTCGTTAGGGGGAAGCTGCTCTCTGCCTGGCTGGTCTTTTCTGGGGCAGTAGTTCTGCCCGCAGACCCTCCTGTGTCTCAGAACTCTGGGTCTGCCCTGCTCGGGCCTGCCTCTTCCATTCAGATAGCTCCCGAGAGGTCTCCTCCAGGAAGTCTTCCTCCACGCACTGGAAGAAAGGGTGTGATTTGCACCCCTCCCAGATGATGCCAGGAGGTAGAGGTCCCCAGGACTTGCAGCCGTGCTGTCCCCTGAGCGCATCCCCATACCACCTCCCTGGGGCGTGCATCGTGGCTCAGCTCTCCGTGGGGTCAGGTCAGTGTTCTGACATCCCCCCTGCCGGAGGGCGCTGTTGAGGGCTCGCAGAGACAGGCACGGCTCCCCTGCAGCTGGGTGCACCAGGACGGCTGTGTGATGACGTCATGCGTCTCCAGCCTCCCGCCTAGCTGCCTGTGGGAAGGATCTGTCTGTTCTGGCACAGGGGCCTCCTCCATATGGACGGCCAGGAATTGGCCATCACAGTCACCCAGGGCGTTCCTGCCACTTCTGCGTGTCTCCGTTTCCCCATGGAGATTTGGGGGCACCGCGGGCATGGCCGAGGGAGGGTGGGCAGGCATGCACGCTGGTACAGCTCCCCAGCTGTGTCTGGGAGGCTTGAAGAATCCTATCTGCAGAGGTTGGCCTGCTGCCATCATGAGTGGTTCTGCTCCTTCTAGCCCCCGTTTGCGGCTGTGTTGCAGATAGGCCTCTGTGTGTCTTGGTCAAGAGTGCTGGTGTGTCTTTACAGTTAGGTGTGGTCTCTGAGTCTGGGGAGGCCTGTCCTAGAGTAGGGCTCTCCACGGCTGCTGTTTTGGGTGAAGGTAGAGGCGCTGTGGTCACAGGAGCAGAAGTGGAATGCTGTCCTCCTAAAGTGAAGGAGTACGTGGTTCAGGGCAGGCATTTGGCCTCTGGAGGCACTTGGGAGCCTTCCCTCGGTTCCAGTGGCCAGTGTGGTCACTGCCAGGAGCGGCCACAGGGGAGGATCTGATGTGGAAGGGAAAACACACGTCTGCATTTGACCAGTGGCCATAGACTCAAGCGAGGTATGATCCTGGTCTGCAAGGTGCCCACTGTCCTGGGAAACCAGACTTGTGTCGGGCAAATGTTCTGCTAGCCCTGGGAGGCCTGTGACGGCCACAGATGTCTCCAGTGGGAAGCAGCACTTGGCCGGCTAGCATCTGATGTTAACCAGTTAGGAGGGTGATTTTTGCAGATAGAAAACGCTGTGATGGGGTCATTCATCTTCCCATGTGGATTGAATGACCATTGCACTCTGGGTCTTCTCTAGGCATTCTGGATACAGCAGTGGACTAGACAAGCTCATCCTCTGTGCTGCCCACATGGGGCTCCTGTTCTGCTGAGAGATGGTCAGTAAGCTAAAGGCAAGACTGCTGCTGTGCTAGGTCCCAAGAAGACAAAGCTGTGTTAAAGGGAAGGTGTGATCCAGGAAGGCCTCTCCGAGGAGGTGGCATTTGAGCAGTCACTCGAATAACTACACTGGACATCTGGTCCCGGCAAGCCAGAACCTTAGAATATCTGACCTCGAAGTACCTACGAATCATCTTGCTGATGGGCGAGCCGAGGCCCAGAGAGGTTAAGATGCAGATTCATGACGCGAGAAGTAGGAAAGATGTGGTAGAAGAGGGAGACAGCACATAACTGGCCAGTACTCTGCTCACACCAATGTTAGGCATTTCCCCGGGACACCTGACCCTCTGCGGTTTCGTCCCAGAGCGTCTTTCCTTAGCCTGTCAAGACTCAAGCTTTGGAAGATCGGTACTTGCAAATTTGCATTTGATAACAATAGCAGACTTATTTTCTCATTTATGGCTTTGTGAGTTGGGGGGTGGGGGCAGAAAGTTGCAACGCATCTTGTGTCCACCAGTCAGCCCTCCAGGCAAGGGCTGACCCCTGGTGTTGGTCTTTCCCTCCCGAGGCAGAGATGTGGCCCAGTTTGGGTGACCGCAGGCTCCTGCTGCCGTGGGATTTCCATGGTTCTTTTTGCAAGAGCCGAATTTCTCTGAGGATCCCATTGCAATTTGGGGGGGTTCATCTGGCCCTCCCAGCCTAGTTCGAGGGTCCAGGTGCCTCTAGGTGGTCTAGGGAGACCCTACCGATGCCTCTGACCAAAGCCTGTGAGGTAGGACTCAGAGGGCCCCCAGGGCTTATTTTCAGGGAGAAACACACAGTAAAATCGGGTCACAGAACCAGCCCTGACCCACCTCTTCTCCCAAGGACCAGTAAGAGCCTTAATTGGCTGATAGTTTTCATCTAGAAGAAGGTGTCCTGCGTGAAGTTGAAAGGAGCTTCTGGTGAAGTAAGACTTCATTAATTAGCCTGTTAGGGAAATTATTATGGGGGCTGGATAAATTTGATGACCACTGTTGTCCTTTGGGCTTCTGAAAGGAAGGCACTAGATTTTCATCGTTTCACTAAATTTTGAGAAAAATGTAATATCTTTTGCAAATATCTTGTTTGTTTCCAAGTGTTGAGTATCTGTGTGCCAGATACCATATTTATTCTTCTTTAATCTGTACAGAAATGCGATAAGTGGGATTATTCCCACTTTAACAGCTGAAGGAACTGAGGTTCAGACAGCTCGTTAAGGAGCTAGTTCAAGGTCACATCCTACTGAGGCGCTGTGCTTGGGTGCCAAGCCAGGCCCTTGACTTCAGAGCTACCCTGGATCTTTACTGTCACTTCCCGCATCTTCCCAACCACTTTGGGGCTGCCAGTAATACGAAAATGCTCTAGATTCCTGACTTTCTTTCTCTTCTCTCTAAAATCTGCTGCCTTTGTTTTTGCCCAGGAGGGTGAACATAGGATACCAGCATTTCTGATTTTAAAAACTTTAATTGTGACACAGAACACATTAAAGGAAATAAACGTGAAGTTCCATGATTTTTCTCCTTTGGATTTCCCCCCCCCAAATGATCATTTTACATTGTCAGGGAAACCCAGCAAAGTCAACCCTCCGTGTACCTTCCATTGGCTTTCTGTGCCAGGGTCTTACTTGTCTGCGCTTCCCCTCGCGGCTCCGACATAACTTCTAACACGAGGGCTTAGGCACACAGAGGAGAAGCAGACCTGGGGGGCCTCAGGACTACAGAGGGTCTGAAAAGTGGGAGAAGACCAAATCCTTTTCCAGTAAAATAGGCTAAGACAATTAGGGGCTTAGGTGCTGCCCCCAAAACGTAAGTAGCAGTGCATTCCAGCTTTAGTAAGAAGACCATAATGCTGGTTGTGGGAGGGGTGTGGCAGCGCGTTTTGCCTGCCTTGCCTTCGGCAGGTCCCACGCAGGACCCCTCCTGGGACGGGAGTCAGGCCTCCCCCTTCCTGAGCACCTGCTGCAAGCCTTAGATTATGTTAGGTATTTGGCAAATGATACTTTTTTTGATCCTCTAGAATACCCCTAGAGTATACATAAGTTCATCTATTACCAGATAGGGAGGCTGTCCCTTGGGGTGCACAGAACTGCCCCTGTGCGTTCCTTCTGCTTGTCCGTCCAGACTGGACCGTCCGGGGGGTAGAAGGCAAGATGCCTTTATCATTGGGTCCCCGGTGCCTGGCATTTGGTAGATTCTAAGCATTAACTGAAGGAATGAAGGTGAAGTGACTTGTCCATGTAGGTGCAGTGGTGAATCCATTAAATTGTAGGACCCCAAGGCTTGGGGACAGCTGCTCTGCGGGTCAGAAGTAGGATCTGATTCCAGCTCTTAGTGGCTGATAAGTTGGGTGAGCACAAAATGAAGTATGCGGCCACTTATCTAAATTGCGACATTATTGTAGCGAAAGACTGGAAGCAACCCAAATCGTCATCAATAAGGGACTGGTTAAGAAACATGATGGTGCATCCACACATGGGACACGATGGAAATGAGAACGATACACGAGCTTCACGATAAAAGCAAAGATCAGTATATAATATGCGAGTTTGGGGTAAAAAGGGAAAAAATAAGATTTTGAATTTGCTCGTATATGTGTCAGCAAACTCTGGAAGGATACTGAATGGGTGGGACAGTTAGCTGGGCAGGATGGGGGGAGAATTAACTGTGTATCTTATGCTTTCTGGTTTCAAAGCGATGAGACTGAATGTTACTCAAAAAATTAAAAAGAAAAAAAATAGTGGAAGTGACTTTGGCCCCGCTATTCTATTTATCTGGGCTTCAATCTCCCCATCTGAACAATGAAGTGATTGGGTTAGAACAAGTCTTCGCGTGGAGGGAAATGTTGTATATATTCGGTGTATCTCTGGCTTTTGTGGGCATTTCCAGGAGATGCTGACCCTTTCCGAGGCTGGTATGCAGTCCCTTCTGTTGCTGGCCTGGACCTGGATGGGCTCAGGCTGTCCGAGAAAGGCTGGGGTGATGCCGAGAGCAAGCGGCCTTCCGCAGAGGTGTGGGCCTTGTTCCTGTCCCCATTCCTTGGTAGTTTGTCCTCTGAACACCCTGCCCTGGTGTGACTCAGGTGGTTCTTCCCCCAGACCGGAGGATTACAGTGAAGAGAGACTGTTCTGGAGCGTTCTGGCAAAGTGCTGCAGTTTAATAGGAAGAAAAATGGCAGAATGTTTTCCCAGGTTATTTTTAATGCTTTTCAGTTCAGCAAACATTAATTGAGAGCTTAAGTGCGAGGCAGTGTGGGGGAGTCAGAGCTACATAGCACCTCGTCTCTGCTCTCTGGGGTGCGAAGTCTTGGGTGAGAAACCTGAGTGTAAAATCCCTCCTCGTACCCTCCAGGACTGCACGGTTCACCTCATCTGGTCCCGCAGAGACTTGTGGGATTGGTAGGAATTCTCCCCATTTCACAGATGAGGAAATGGAGTCTCAGTGAAGTGTTGCCCAAAGCCACACAGTTTCCTAAGTGGTAAGCCTGGCACCAACCAGAATTTCTCTGCTTCTCATGAGCCCAAACCCTTCTAGTCAGAACATTCTGCCACAGGATGTTTCCCGGAGGTGTGTGGCTTAGACCCCTTTCTACCTGGAAATTCCGGGTGAGCACAGCCTTAAATACGCCTCCTTCACCAGTTTCCTTTATGGAAGGGCAGTGGAAATCTCAGGCTTCTGGTCGCATGTTGAGTCTTATCCCCCTTTCCTGTGGTCCCAACAGTTGTGCCCTCCAGTGCCTGGGAAGCTCACCACCTTACCACCAGTTACGTGCAGAATGTCCCATCTGTGTGTAAGGGTGGATGTGACAGACAGCAGCTTTCTTCCCACCCCATCCTCATGCCACCACTTCCCTTCCTTCCCTTCCCTTCTTCCACGAATTCTGCTCCTGCCACCTGTCATCCTAGCTATTTCCCAGAAGAGCCGCACATGCTCCCTGCTCGGGGTCTCTGCCCTCCCTGGCTGTTCCCTCTATCTGAAAAGTTCTTCCCTGGGACTTCACTTGGCCTCAAGTCCCTGCTGGAAACTGACCTTGGGTAGCTCTTCCCTGGCCTCCCTTTCTTAGAGTGGTATCCCGGCCCACTGTTGCCGTTTCCTGGCTGGTTTTTTCCTGTGTGGTGTTTGTACGTCTTCCATGCAGCTCACATGTATTGTATTGTATCTCACTCCCTGCTAGGATGTAAGCCCATGACGCCTGGCTAGTTTCGCTTAGCGCTGTATGTATCGCTCACTGTATCTCTAACGCCGTATGTATCGCTCACTGTATCTCTAACGCTGTATGTATCGCTCACTGTATCTCTAACGCCAGCCTAGCCCAGCATCTAACAGATACTCTGTAAATATTGTGGAACGAGTAAATCGCCCTGTGGCCTAAACCAGTAACACTTCTTTAAAGAGGAAAGAAGCAAATCATAGCCTTTTTTTTAAGAGGTGAAAAAGACCCAAGGCTTCTGTCTTGGCAGAGCTTCGCCATATAATATTAATTCCTTTAGTCATCGTTCGGCACCGGGTCTGGGTAGAGGCCTCTGCAGACGGTCACTTAGCAGCCTCTGATTTGTACGCTCAGGGAGACCGCTCGCGGACTTTCCAGAGCCGCCCGTTCTTTGTGGGATGGTCATAACGATTTAAACACTCTCTCGTAGTTTACATGGGGCCGAAAACGGCCTCGTTGTAATTCCTGCATGCTGATCTCGGTTCTCAAAGTGCTGGAGAACACGGAAGAAGTGGACTTCTGCGTGCGTATGACACGACTTCAAATGGTTGGAGAAAGATGGCTTGTGGCGAGGCTCCCCCACCCCCTGGCCCGAACATCCCTGGTTCCCTGACGGTCCTTCCAGTGCTGCCACTGTCAAGGGCCTTCCCACCCTCGGTGCCTTCCTCAGCTTCATTCAGCTTCGAGGTTCAGAACTTATGGTTTAGTCCCGTGGGGGGAGAGTGCTTTGGGACCCTGGCCCAGGAGGGGCGGGGGAGGAACCTTGGCCCTTGTTGACTTGTCTCTGTCCACACAGCCTGGGATGGCCTCGGTTGGTGAAGACAGAATTCAGTACGTTCTTCTTCACGCCGTCTCCTCAGTGCTGGGGCCCCTCCCTAGCTCTTCCAGAATCATAAAGGTTGTAAGGTCTTTGGTTCTGGCTTTTAGCATTCTGAGATTATAGCAGCTAGAGTAGATCTGCGAAGAACAAGGAACCCGACCCAGACCCTATTTTAAAAGGCAGTAAATACTGTCAAATACAGGGTCAAGTTCTGTCTTCAGAATCCCCGTGAAGAGGGGAAACTCTGGAAGTCAAGCAAAACGTGCCGAGCCTTTAGCTGTATCGTTTCTTCCCTCTTTCTCACTGCCTGTGGCTTTTTTAACGGTCCGTCTGTCTGTCCCTCTGCCTTCTGTGTTCCTTCCTCCCGGCAGCCCCTCGCTTCCCCGTTCCTCCCTGGCCTTCCTGCCACTGCCCCCCCTCCATGCCCGGCCAGTGGGCAGACATAGGGAGCCCACGTTTGCCCGCGGCCTCTCCTGTGCATCCCTCACTAATACTTTGACCGTAAGCCTTTCGTTTACAGACTTAGGCACATGTCGCATCTCTCTCGAGGAGAAAGAACTGACATTAAATTGCTTCGTATGTGTGACCCTTGGCTGATTTGTTTTGTGGCCTTGGAGAGAAGAAACGTCCACCCCCAGCTTTAGGCTCTGGTGCGAGATTGGTTCCCGCGTCTGCCCACCTCGGCGGCTTCCAGTGGGTGGTTGGACGGGAGGGCTTCAGTGCCACGCTGTTTGCTTGCTTCTGTCATTGCCGCTGCCACTGTCATCTTGGGTAGAGGTGGCAGGGAAGTTGGCCACTGAGCCTTTCTCTGCCCCTTCTGCACCTCCGGCCCTGCTGGGGTGTGTGCGGACGCAGGAGGGAGGGGGTTGGGCCGGGATCAGGAGTGGGGCTGTTTTCCTTGTCCTCCTTTGTTTCCTCTGGCTTCAAGGAGTTCACCCCGGAGAGGCCTGTGACTTTGGGATGTGGGCCCTAAATTGGGAGAATGGAGAACAGCTCAAGGACTGATTCCATAATGGGCTAACTGTGTGACCTTGGGTGAGTCACTGGGCTGGTTTCCACCGAGCTTCATCAGTTGCCTGAGGAGCTGGATTGGATCCAGTGGTTCCCTAGAGGTGGTGATGGGGTCCTTTGCTTCTCTGAAGTGTTGTGGAACAGCCAGCTGTAAATTCCAGCAGAGGCACATGCAGGGGCTGTGTGAAGCGGCCCAGCGTCTGAGTTTGGGTAGTGTGGAGTCTTCTCAGAGGGGTTATGCTGCTGGGCCCGGCTGGGCAGAGGCTTGACCTGCCAGCTCATAGATCCCCAAGGAGTGAAACTGAGCAAGCCAATGAATTAACGTTTGTTTTGTGGACTGTTCTGCCACGTCGGGGGTTAGGGGGACAGGGTAGCTGTCAAGGTCCACATGGGACCCGTGGCAGAGACCCCGCGCCATCTTTTCAGACCCTGCTGACCTGAGAAGACTCCAGAGGCATTTCCACAGCAGACAGCCCCTGCTGTCCACAGGTGATCCCAGCGGGGCTAAAGATCTCCGGATCTGATGTCAGGAGCCCAAATCAAGCACATCAGGCAGCTGGGACAGAGAGTCCAGGAAGCCATGTTTGTTGATTTGCCTAAGAGTGGAATTACTGGGATGCTTTGCTTCGGAAAGTGAATAAGGGGTTGGTTAACCTTTTCGAATCTAGAAGATTCTTCAGAGCCATTGCCCACCCCCACTCCATTTTTTGCTCTGGCTTGAGTGACCCGGTCCAGTTTGACCACTTAGCAAGTGTTTACTGAAGGCCAGCCCCTCTGGGCAGGGCACCAGTGGGGAACACTGAGACCTCAGACCTTGGTAAGGCAGTGTGTGGAGGAGAGACCGCAAGAGGAAGGACTGCCAGGTGCCCTGTGGCCAAGCGGCGGCTCTCGGAGGGCCCTGGTGGACAGGGCCCGTTTCCCCGGGAGAGGGATAGGATGGGTAGAATTCCAGTCGTCTGTGGATTCAACGAGGTGATGTCTGGGGAAGCACTTCGTCACCTGTCACGTGGGGAGGAAATGCCAGGTGGTGTCACCACGTTGGCTGCAGGGCGGGGAGGCTGGCAGAGAGGTGAGGTGGGGACAAACTGCCTTGGGAAGAGGCGCAGGGCATTTGGTCTGGGAGCACTGGTGGCTGGGAGGCTGGGAATCCTCCTCTGGCTTTGCAGTCCCCGTGGCTGTTAAAGGCTGTGGCCCAGGAGCCACGAGACATGACAGGACATGATCAAAGCAGTGTTTTAGGGAGATGGGCCAGGATTTGCCCCTCTGCTCTCCGGGCCTTCCTTTTCCGTCTCCTCGCGGCTCTTCTGTTGCGCGGGGCCAGTGCTATGGTGCTTTAATGAGATCATCGTGGACGGTGGGGGTTTCATGAACCACAGCATTGTCGGACCGGGAATTGGACCCCAGGAGCTGAGCTGCCTGCTCCCCGCTGCCCTGGGAGATGGCAGACATCAGATGGGACGACGCCAGCCTCCTGCATTTGGAACCCAACGCCCTCGGCCTCTGGGGGCTGTTTTTGTGATCCTGGTGTGTTTTAAGATACTACACGATTGATTTTTGTGTTTCATTAATTGCCTGGGGCCCCAAATTTCCTTTCTGGCATCCCTCAGTGATGAATCCTGGGCTTTTTTTGGTCCATGAAATCTCCCACTTCCTTTTGGGGAATAGAGGCTGAGTTTGGATGATAGGTGGGACTAAAAGTATATGGACCCACAGAAAGGGGGCCTCCTGTCCGTGCTCAGGCTCCATTGTCCAGTGTGTGAAGTAGGGGACTGGCAAAAACCCAGAAAGGGATGTGACTTCCCCCAAGACTCACAGCAAGTTACTGGCAAAGTAACCAGGGTCCATCCAGGTCATCAGACTGCCTCATGAGGATCCTAGACACTGTCCCTCCACGTGTCTTGTCCCCCTTTCCTTCTGGTCCCCATTTAGATACCACTGCTGGGACCAGTGCCTTCACTGGACTCTGCTTCAGACTCCTGCTTCATCACACCCTCCAGGTCTAAAGGTGGGAAGGGGCAGCCGCAGAGAAGAGGTAGCCTGCTAGACTGCTGGTTCCAAAACCCCATCTCTCCCTGTTCCCACTACACCCCCTTCCCCTAGCAGAGTCAGACCAAGACAACTCCTCCCCACTTCCTGGGCGCAGACAGCCTTCTGGACCTATTTTCTGTTGCTCTGGGAATACTTTCTTCACGTACACTTAAAGCAGGCAGGGAGGGCCCGGCCAGGGGCTAGGTAATCAAGGAAGCCTTCCTCCAAGAGGCGGAATGGACAAGGTCTGGAAGTGGAGTAGAGTCTAGACTGGTCCAGAAGGGAGGAATGAGGTGTCAGGGGAGGAAAGCAAGGGCGGAACATCAGGGAGGGGCCCCCGCTCTGCTGGGGGTTCACTCGCTAAACAGGCCCATTGGACAAGCCCGGGTTCTCCAGCCACCCGGCACCCTCCAGGCCTCCAGTGACGGCCCAGTCTGTCCTTCTGGCTGGAGAAAGCATCTGCAGCAGAACCAGCGCCTCTGTCTTGGCCAGGCAGAAAGCAAGACCTCCCCACACCCGTTGGAGGAGGTAGGGAGCCGGTTCCAGGCAGCGCGGGAGCCAGTCACAGGGTTTATGTTAATGCGGGCCCTCCCCCAGCCGGCGCTTAGCCTATTACCCGGGCCCTGGCCGACAGCTTAATTACGCTGCAGCGCGCCTCGGCTTGCGTTCCACGGTTCCCTAAAATAATAAGGATGGCGTCACCGACTTCCCGCAGCCATGTGCTCCCACCCGTGCCTTCCGAGCTCTATTGTAGGAAACAAACAAAATCCAGACACTCAGATGCTTTTTTCTTGGAGAGATTTTTTTTGGTTTTAAGGTAACGTGGGGACCCTGCCCCTTAGTTAAGATTTTTAAAAAAGATCTTTAAGGTGCAGGGACCAGAGTCTTAGCTACCAGGCGGCTGCAGAATATCCTCCCATTAGCAGAAATTCGAGAGCTATGTGGATGATGCCACAGTCTTCCACCGGGGACGGTGATTCTGATCAGAGCGATGGGGTAAGGTGCCGTGGCAGAAGAATCACGCCGCGCGGGGTTCCTGGGCTCTGGGCCAGCTCTGGACCTTGCTTTTTCCTCTGCAGAAAGAGGGCTAAACTGGATCAGCGTTTTACAAGCTGTGGGTCACATTTAAAAAAAAATACATTTTTTTTAATGTAATAGAAAAGAGTGATTGTAATTGGGTATGTTTTGTTTCGGTGGGTGTGCCTGTGTACACAACATGTGCCCACTGAGCCACGGCATAAATATATTCTTTACTGTGGACTGTGGTCAGAAAGCCACTGACCTACATGTTCCCGAAGGCCTGTCTAGCTTTCGAAATGTCCGACTTTTCTCCCAGAGCCTGACTTTCCCCCTCATGGAACCTGCCTGGTTTTTGCACGTTTTGCCCCACAGACTGTTAAGCAGAAGTAGAGATTTTAGGGTCAAAACAACAAAATCACAAGCATCCGTCACTCCTGTTGAACGCCTTTGGGAAGACGCTCATTTTCCCTCAGCCTTGGTGACTCAAACAGTTTGGCCTTCTAGCTAGAAATGGGATCTGCAACAGGGGATGGCCCATTTAAAAGCTGACCTATTTAAAACCCACGAGCACCAAAAAAACACGGGGTCAATTTGATTTGAGTCTCCTCTTCTGTACAAGACTGGAACCTGAAAACTAAATTGGTCAGGGACTGACGGGGTTGAAACCAACACTCCAAATATTTATTGAGTTCTCATCCAGTGAATGAAAAGAAAATCAAGGCTTGAGGTTAGTGGGGGACAAAGAAACAAACCAAGGTGTAGATAGAGTCAAGAGGGCTATGTTTTGGGCGTAACATCTCAGCTCTCCAAAATGCTAAGAGGCATCATGCGTCCCATGAGAGACAGCTCTGGGGGCGCAGGTGTGCCGGCCCCCCTTTGTTCCCGTTCGTATGCCGTGGCTGCGGACACGGTGGTGAAGGTAGCTGGGGATCGGGGAGAAGGCAAGTGGCTTTTGCCAGGCTGGGGATGCTCTGAGTGCATGAGTTCACTTAACCCAGCCCTAGATGATGGGCACTGTTGTCATTGGAGGAAACGGAAGCTCAGGAGAGGTGAGATGAGCTAGCGAGTGGAGAATGTGGACTTGAGCCAAGGCTGTCTGACTCCGGAGCCTGCCTTCTGTCCCCCTCTCCACGTTGCCTCCGGAAGTGCTGGAAAAAGAAAAAGCTGTTCTCAATCGAGCTTCCTTCTCTCTGGTTCTGGCCTTCCGAGGGCTCTGTTTTAGGCCCAAGCTGTCCCTTGAAATCAGGGCCCTCGATCATGGGCATGTGACCCGTGCGGTCACACAGGGCCCTGGGCTTCGAAGGGCCCTCCCTTGGGTTTAATGCGCTGCTGTCTCTGTTTGCGGAATTCTTAACAAGTTTTGAGCAGTGGGTCTCCCATTTTCATTTTCAGCTAAGCCTTGCCAATTACATAGCCAGTCCTGGCTTTGATGTAGCGCATCCCCTTTCTCGGTGTTTCTGGGTCCCTCCTGTCTTCCTTGAGCGTGCCTGTCCTCTCTGGGGTGGAGGCATTTGAAGAATGCACTCTGTCCCCCCCTCTGGCCTGCTACCTGGCACACTGCTCCAGTAGCTGTTTACCAGCCGGCGGCCTCCTCCCAGCCGCCACCACACCTCTTGCTGGCAAGGACCCCAACCGTGGCTCACCGCAGCCTCCGAGTCCCCAGCACGTTACCCTATAACAATGTCATAGGTACACCCTTTACGGAGGGAGGGGCTGCTGCTAGGCGAGAGGTCCGTGTACAGAGTACTGGGTCAGGTCAGGAGGAGTGTGTGCAGTCGGCCTGCTTCCTGGGGGACACATTGTTTATAAGAGGTCAGGTTCATTCTCGTCTGTATGGGACCAGTTACACCGTACGTTTCACGGTGGTTGGACTCCCTCTGTATGCCCGGCACCTAGTGCTGGGCCTGGCACGATAACCAGGACATTTGTTAAGCAGTTGCTCTGGTGTCCGCGCCCCGCTAGGCTGATTATGGGGAAGGACAGTCCCTGACCTCTAGGAGGATCGGATGCTTAATACACGATTAAATGATTCATGTGGCAGCTGCCCTCGGTGCCCTGGGATGCTTGGAGCTGAGTGGGGGAAGGCTTCCTGGGGAGGGGTGCCTGAACACCATTTGTGGTGCAGGGGTGAGACGTGGGGAGCCCTGCGACTGGGAAAAGTGGGGAGAGGTGGGAGCCTCCTTAGGTCAGTTTAGGGACTTGGAATGCCCTGCCTTCCCCCACCCCAACTCCCCAGGCGGCAGGAAGCCAGGAGGACCGTTTTCTAGGCTGGAGTTTGCACTTTATAGGTTAAACGGATACATTCTCCCGTTTCCACAGAGGCAGAGCCTCAGACCTCGGGGACAGAGTCAGGGTCACCAGCCAGCCGGCTCCTTGAATAGTCCAGTAGTCCGGTTGTCCCTGCTCTCACAGAGATCCCATTTGGAGGCAGGAACAGACTTGGAGTGACTTAGATGACCGTGACTAGGACTGCAGTGTAGAGAATAGAGAGGAAATGATCAAATTTGAGAGAGCTGCGAAGACCAGATTTCACGGTTTTGAAACAAGCAACGGGTAGTTCCTTAGAGTAATCGTGTGTGTGTTTATCACGACGTTTCAGCTCCCGTTGGTGAGAAATGATTGCTGTGTCCTTGCTTTGGGGACACGTTTTTCAGGAAATGCCGGAGCCGGACAGTCTGATTGCTTGGGAAGCTTCCGTGCCTCCCCACTGACCTCTCGTGGGGGCCGAGGGTGAACATGCAGACTCCTCCTGGGGCTGACACCTGAGGAGTGAAGCAGAGTCTCGCGCAGTTCTGTCCATGGGTGTTTGCAAAGCTTCTGACACCAACAGAGTAAGCCAGTTGTCGGGCCGGGGAGAGAGTAACCACACGCAGATATTTTTAAAGGGCCAGTGGAGTTGGGAGAGAATCTCAGCCCAAAGTACAAATTTTCAGTTTAATTTTAACTTTGCACTTAGCTCACACCCAGGATTTGGCAGGGGGACGTGGACCTTAATTTTTTTTTTCTTTTTTAAGCAGAACACACCCAGGA
This sequence comes from Ursus maritimus, assembly GCF_017311325.1. Classification (NCBI taxonomy): domain Eukaryota; kingdom Metazoa; phylum Chordata; class Mammalia; order Carnivora; family Ursidae; genus Ursus; species Ursus maritimus. The sequence goes on from NW_024425230.1 coordinate 34,676,932, forward strand.
TGTAAAAGGGATACACGCTCTTCGCCTGGAAGGGCTTGGAGTGGCGGCCACCACACAGACGGGAGGCAGTGGGTTGGGATTGGAGCAGGAGGCCCAAGTGGATTTGAGGGGTGTTGGGGCTGGTTGGAGGTTTGGAAACATGTGAGCCTGTCTCGGAACTCTAGGAAACGGCGGCCCTCCACCAAGTCCGGGGGACCCAGGGGGACACAAGAGGGTGCATGGGAAGACTCCAGGCCGCCTGTTGGGCTGGTGTTCGTGTTTTTTCCTGTTTGGTCCATTTCAGACACTTCACAGGCAGCTCACCTGCCATCTCCAAAGTGACAGTCACTCCCCAAAGCAGCAATGGGTTTCCCCCTCGCGGTTTGGGCTTTTTGGTGATATCAGCAGCCTCCAGGTCTAAGCCTTGCCCCTCTCTCACCTCTTTGATCTTGCCCCAAACACTGCTGCAACCCCCTGCCAGGAAGGAAATGCGAAAACCGGTGGGGGTCCCAGAGGCCCCACAGACCTGACCTGTAAGGGCCACCTGCTGGCACTCCAGACAGCACGGGCTTCCCCCAGCGGCAGGCGGGGCCTCTTCCTACTCGGGCAGGAGCAGGGTCCCCGGTCCCCAGCCCTTCTCCACATCCTTGCTCCCTCATCGCAGCCTCATCTGAGTGAGGGCTGGCTTGGGCTTTGTTTTGGTTACCGAGGAAGTGTAACTAGGGCGGGGACCGCTGGGAGTGGCCCCCATCCTGCTGGTGGAACTGTTAGAAGAAGAGGGGCGTCAGGGGAGCTCAGAGGGTTGAGTTGGGTCTGGGAGAGCTTGAGCCTCACATCTGGGAACGTCGGAGAAACCGTCGGGAGCCAACACAGAGCAGCTTGGTGCAGTCCATTCCTGGGACTTGAGGGTCAGTGGTTCTGAGGTGGCTGGGAAATGGGAGCCTCCCCCCAGGGAGCAGTGCTGAGGATTAGGCGAGCTGGTGCAGGCGAAGCACGTCGGCGAGGGTACCTGGTGAGGGCTCAGGGAGGATCCGACTGTTACTATTAATAAACACGTCGGTGGTAGCGGCTTAGGTATTGTCCCCGAGGGGACTGGTCCCCCGTTGGCGGTGGCGCTGGGAGTTGGGACTGGGTCCCTGGGTCTGTCTGTAGAATTCCCAGGCGGCATCGTGCCTCTCTGGAAGAGGCCAGCTTCCGGGAAGAATTCCCCCGACTCCCAGCACCACCTCCCCCATCTCTTAGACCTTCTTTTCCTTGGCTTACGGCCGTAAGAAGAGAAGCCCTTGACCCGTCTGGAAAAACCGCATGTCTGAAATCTTTGAGGCTGGGCTGGAATCCCTTCTCATAATTTGTCTTTCTCCAGTGGAGCGTCAAGAATCCCCAGCACCCTCTGAAGACTGGGCCCCGTGGCTCCAGTGTTCAGTGCAGGCAGAGGAGGTGGTCTTCCCTCCCCCCAGCACAGTGGATCTCCCTCCATTTGCCCTGCTCCCCTAAGGCCTGCAGGGCTTCCTGGATCTACACTGATTTCCTGCCCTGGGGTAGAAGGCCTCATAGGATTTATTCCCAGGCACTCTTGCCAGTGACCTTGAGAAGGTGGCCTGACCTGGACATCTGGCCTCTCCTGGGGACTGAAGGAGTGGAGGATTTAACTTCTCCCATCCCAGATCCCAAGGAAAGGCGGGCCTCGGCCGGCCAGTCCTAGGCCCAGAATGGGTCCGCTCTGGGAAGGAGCTCCTGCGCCTGGCTTGGCCCCTTCTGGCACACTGCTGTTGTCCTGGGCTGAGCACGCCACCTCTCTCCACCAGGGAGGCAGGAAGCAGGGCAGCTGTGGGGCTCTGCAGCCCACATGTGCCAGCGTAGACGTGCCCCCAAGCTCCCCTGGTCTGCCGCTGGTGAGGGTGGGCTGAGAGGGAGCACGGCAGGCCCACTGTGGACTCTGTTCCCCCAAGCTTCCGCCTGGCCCCAAGAGGCCTGAGCAGGAGGAAGGACTAGGGACTATAGCTAGCGAGTCGTCCTGGGTCCAGCAGGGAGGTCTAAGCAAATCAGTCTGCTTGTCCAGGAGAAGAAAGGGCTCCGAGGGGCTGAAGTGACCCTTTGGACAATGTGGGACTGCTGTTGAGAAAACTAGACCATACTGTCCGATACCGTCTGACCCATCCGTGCCGAGGAACATGTGGGTGGACGTCCCGGGCTGGCAGTATACCAGCGACCTCGATGCCTGCTCCCTTGAGGCCGCAGGGAGCAGGCGGGTGGGGATGTCGTGTCAGCACTAGGTGCAGCTGGGAGGAGTCACCTTTACGCTGCCCGCCAGCCCCAGGTGGCCAGGAGCAGCCGGACTGCCGGGGCAGGAGTGGGTGACCACGGGCATCTGCCTGGAGGCAGGACACCCTGGCCTCCCTTGCTGACTCCCCAGGGTCATTCAGGCCGAGACTTGATTACTCCCTCAGCCGGTCCCCCTCCTCTCTGCACTGGAGCCTGGAATCACCTTCAGCCCTGTCTAGCTTTCCCAGTGAGAAGTGGCTTTTTATCCGTCTTTCTATATTCTTAGAAAGAAAAGATTTGGACTCAAATTTGGGTAAGAAGAGAAACGAGGAAAATCTAAGAACTCTAGTGGCACAATTGCCTCCCGGGAGTTTTACAGGAGGGACAGACAGGGTCCCAGACGTGCTTCCAGAGACCAGCTTTGGCTCTTTGACGACCTCAGCATGTCACTGTGGGGCCGTCCTCGGTTTGTGGGGTTTCATTTCTTACTTTCACGTGTGCTCTGAGGACCCTGTGAAGAGCAGGGTCCAGAGAAGCTCTGTCCAATATGGTAACTGTAAGTACTAAGTATCTTTTTACACTTAAATTAAGGAAAATGAAAACTCAGTCCCTCGTTCTTACCAGCCACATTGCAGGTGCTCAGTGGCCACACTTGGCCAGTGGCTCCTCTCGTGGCTTGAGCAGGAGGTGTCCATCGTTGCAGGAAGTTCTGTGGCACAGGGCTGGTCTAGAGAATGGAGAGTGGGGGGGCTCCCTAGTCTGCCGTCCCTACCTGCGCCAGGGCACGGCGGTGACCTGGTGACAAGCACCAGACCTGGTGGGCAGGCTCTGGCGGGCAGGCCGGTGAGAGCAAGCGTCCACATGTGTCTTGGGACCCATCCGCACGTGGAGGGCCACAGGCGCACAGAGGCGGAGGGAAGGTGGGGCCTGAGGAGGGGAAGTAAGGTAGCTGGCCCTGGGAGGTGGTCAGGCTGAGGCCTCGGGGGGCTGGGGCCGGAAGGATATGATGGCGTGCCTCGTGCTGACGGGAAGCTGGGGACTCTGGTGGCTTATTTTTTAACAGGGGTTTTGGAGGAGTGTGGCAGTGGGGTTGGGACGGGACCACCAGGGAGTGTTGAGTGTGTCACCTGCGGTCCGGCCCAGGCTCCTGTCGGGAGCGTGTTCCCGCCGCAGTGCTCCCCGTCCTCCCGAGGAGGCCCGACCCCCTCCCCAGCCTCAGCCCCCAGTCCGCACCTCCGTTGACGCTGGCCTTGCCTTCGCAGGTGAAAGAGCTCGTCCTGGACAACTGCCGGTCGATTGAAGGCAAAATCGAGGGCCTCACAGATGAGTTTGAGGAGCTGGAGTTCTTAAGTACAATCAACGTAGGCCTCACCTCAGTTGCAAACCTACCAAAGTTAAACAAACTTAAGAAGGTAAGTAGGGTGTAGGGGTCTGTGTGGGCGGGGGGAGGGGTCGCCCCTCCGTGTTCGGGGAGCGGGTCTGAGGGTGAAGCCGGGTGCCTGCGCCGACTTGCCCCTCGCCTGTCTGTCTGCCGAGGGCCGGGCGCCCTGGGCCCTCGGCCTTCGTTTTAACAGCTCTCTCTGCTCCCCCTCCCTGCCTGTGTAGCTTGAACTAAGCGATAACAGAATCTCAGGGGGCCTGGAAGTATTGGCGGAAAAGTGTCCGAACCTCACGCATCTAAATTTAAGTGGCAACAAAATTAAAGACCTCAGCACAATAGAGCCACTGGTGAGTCATTTGGGTCCTTCCCTCTGCGCGGGGCGGAAGGCGGGGGGGCTCGGCACCAGGGAATATCACTTCTACCTCTGTAGAGTGTGGGGTTTGGGGGTTTTGGTTTTTCCCTCCACTCCTCTTACTTTGTTTGACTCTCGTTATGGGCCATGAGGTAAGTTGGAGCTACTATTTCTGCTTGGTCCGGAGAGAAAACAGAAGCCTGGAGACGTTCGGTGGCGAGCAAGGGCACACAGCCCAAGTGGGCAGGCAGGGGCAAGGGAGGGGTCGGACCGTCGCACGGCTTCCGGTCGAGTGCTTTTCTTCGTACAGCTTCTGCCCAGCTCTGGAAACCCGAGTTGTCATTTCTTAGAGCGTGCTTTCCTTGTCCCTCGTTGGGGTGAGAGGAGCCATCCGGGACTTAGCTGCCCCTGGAGTTGGCCGCTTGTTTTCTCCTTGGATGGCCGGCCCGAGGCCGGTACCTCCGAATGGTGGGATGGCCCCCTGGATGGCACGGAATGGTATGGGACGGGAGCCTCGGTGCTGGCCTTCCTCTAAGGGGCACGGAGGAGAGCGACTGACCCCCTGGTCTCCAGTCGTTGGTGTGATGGTGACCAGGGCCTCATCTTCATCCAGCCGAACACACCCCACACTTCATGGATTTGCTCGCCAGGAAGGGGCAAGGCCTGGTCAGAACAGCAGTTTGGGTTTTGGGGGTTTTTTTTCTGAAGGATTGAGCTCCCTTGATTTCAGCCGTGTCATGATTCACAGCGTTCTGGAGATGCAGAATTGCTATCGCCTTCAATGAGCACATTTACTATAAACATACACCCAGCGCACACCCAGTGCACACCCAGTGCACACCCAGTGCACACCCAGCAACCCGCCCACAAGCCACGCACCTTATACTCGGGGGAGGGTCGTGAGGATATGTGCCAGCTTTGCCACATCTCCCTTGTCTAGGTTTATAGAGGTGAGGTTGGGGTATCCCTCAGTTTGGGTTGGTAGGTTCTTGTCTACAAAGCACCCCTCGCCCTGTCTGGCGCCCGAGGGGTGGCTTGACGGGCCAGGACGGCAGAAGTCAAAGCCGGCCCTTCGTCGTTAAGCTCACACTTCTCCCGTCTGGGGCGTGGAGTCAACTACGAGATATGCTTCCCATTGACCTTCTTTTCAGGTCTAACCCTGACCTCCGAGAGCAAAAGCAAAACTATTTTGACCTACCTGGAAGCCTTGCTTTCATGATTTCACAGGAAAATCTTTGAAGTTCTGTATATGTGTATTTTGGGAGACAGGGATGGAGACCAAGTGTGTGTGTATATAAATCGTTGTGATTCGGTTACCATTAAAGGTCAGACCTAGACACACGTGCGCACACGCACACGCACGCCCTGTTCTCCCTGCACACACCACATGCGTTTTCGTAGCTCCTCCTTGGTGACCAGTGTGATCTGATGCGCTGTGCTCACCTCCGCAGGGTGGGGGTTGCTGGGCTCGCCCACCCAGACCACAGCCCAGACACCCTCCCTGCCGGTGACCTGCGGAGACTGACTTGTCACTGCTGAGATCGCGAGAGCAGCGGGACTAGTAATCCCCTCTGGTTCTCAGGCTTGTGAGGAGAAACCGAGTTACTACCTGGTGTGCTGCGTAGTGGCTGTCCTCCTCACCCTCCTGACCGGTAGACTTTGTGAGTCCGGGCCGCCTTTTCCCTCTGGCTCCCCAGTCACAGGGGCCGGAGCCCCAGGGGAGCCCCAGCTTAATTTGAAGCCCGTCACCGAAGGGCCAAGGCTGTACTTGCAGGCTAAGTGCGTTGGTGTCGGATGAGGCTGTAAAGGCCCTCGGGTCCATCCTCTATTTTCCAGGTGGGGGAACCGAGGCCCACCCCCCAGGGATGGGGCTGCACAGAGCAAAGCCGTTTCCTCCACCTGTTTCCCCGGGGTGGTCGCCCCGTCCCCTCCCGTCCTCCCACAGATGGCTCACTGTTGACTTCATCTCTCTGCTTGCAGAAGAAGTTAGAAAACCTCAAGAGCTTAGACCTTTTCAATTGTGAGGTAACCAACCTGAACGACTACCGAGAAAACGTGTTCAAGCTCCTCCCGCAGCTCACGTATCTCGATGGCTACGACCGGGACGACAAGGAGGCCCCCGACTCGGACGCCGAGGGCTACGTGGAGGGCCTGGATGACGACGAGGAGGACGAGGATGGTGAGTGTGGGGGTCAGCGGCGGGCTGGACCGTCTCCTCGTTCCGCAGTAGCGCAGGGGAGGGGCTGCTTTGTTAACCACGGTCCCTGGTCTTTCTCACGGGGCTCGAACCCCAGAGAAGCATCCTGAGGCTTCCTGATGTCATGGTAACTCCTTGAAAAGCATCTAACTGAACCCTCCCATCAGGTGTTCCTCTTTTTCCAGAGGCCCCCCGGAATGAGATGCTATGTGCCTCTGTCGTAGGGCCCTGGACTCAGTTCCCCACCCCTGCCACGCGGAACAGGGCGTGTGGCCTGAGGGTCCCATTCATCTGGGTCTCCAGGAGTGGAGAGGAGGGCAGGAGCTGGAGAGGTTGTGGAGCCCCCTGGTGGCTGCAGACCACAGGACCACGGGACCTGCAGGGTGTGGGCATAGGAGCCCCCTGGACCCCCGGGGAAGAGGAAGAGGCTTGCAGGCAGCGGGCTGGGCACCCTGGTAGTGCAGTGAGGGTGAGCTGGCAAGGCCTACAGGGAGGAAGGGAGAAAAGGAGGAAGGAAGGAAGGGAGAGAGGGAGGGAGGGAGGGAGGAAGGAAGGAAGGAAGGAAGGAAGGAAGGAAGGAAGGAAGGAAAGAAAAGAAAAGAAAGAAGGGAGAAGGGAGGGGGAGGGAGGGGGGGGGGGGGGGGGGGGGGGGGGGGGGGGGGGGAGGGAGGGAGGGAGGGAGGAAGGAAGGAAGGAAGGAAGGAAGGAAGGAAGGAAGGAAGGAAGGAAAGAAAAGAAAAGAAAGAGCCACTTCCCGCTGTCCCCTTCCCGTGTGCCAGCACAGTGTGGCTTCCCTGCAGGGCTTCATGGCCACAGTAATGGTGAGAATGGAGACATGTGGCCCATTAATTCAGACACAAGATTTTTTGTTTTTCCTCGTTAGGTCGGAGTGTTTTGCAACTTACTCAACACACACGTTCGCCCTAGCTTGTTCCGTCTTGGGGTGCAACAGGAAGGGCCCAGGACCGGCGTCCTGAGCCTCGGTCTCTAGGCCCACCTCCGTGGCTAACTTGATGTGTGACCTTGAACAAGTCACTTCTCCCCCCAGGGACCCAGGTTTTCACCTTGAAAGCCAGGAGTTTGGCTAGATGCTCTTTCCAAGTGAATCACATCTCGGCTTTTGTAAGCCCTGTGATTTGTTCCTTGGATCCGGCAGCTTCTCTGCGGTCTCAGCCTTCACACGGGATCTCTGTTTTTGTAGCACTTGGGAGGAGGGCGTGTCTTTTGGATGACCTCAGGACGCATCAGGTCACATTGGAGCATCCAGGTTGTGGCCTGGGGGCGGGGGGCGGTGGAAGGGTCCTGGGCCCCATTGAAGACCCCACCGCCTGTGCCAGGTCCATGAGCCTGGGTTTGTGCCGTGAGGGAGGCCAGCTCACCTCAGTCCCTTGTCCCCGTTTCTGCGGCACAGAGGAAGAGTATGACGAGGACGCTCAGGTCGTGGAAGACGAGGAGGATGAAGAGGAGGAGGAGGAAGGAGAAGAGGAGGACGTGAGTGGAGAAGAGGAGGTAAGGGGCCGGGCTGGGCAGGGGCACCATCTCCCGGGGTCCCCCTTACTTGCCCGTGACTCAGTCCCACGAGGTACCTCGGCGACCAGCCTGTGGCAGCCCAGAAGCCCTGGGAGGGGAAGAGGGAGAGGATTCTGGAAGCAGGTGAGGAGGGGACTAGCCCTTGTTTCTATGTGAAAATTAGGTCACAGGGAATCCACATCCTTATTTTCTGCCTCTTCGCATTCATATGTTAATTCAGATATTTACTGAGCACTTAGCCTCTGCTGGGGAAAACCAAAGACTTGCTTTGAACCAATGGGTGGTAGGATAAGACACCGCTGGGTACCAAATCAGAGTGAGCAGGTCCCTAGCACACGCACGGAAGTAATGCTATCACCCTAACACCCTGGCTTGCTCCCAGTTTCTGACAAGGCCTGTGCATGTCTGGGAGAGTTAATACGGCACGGTCTGTGAGCGGTGGAGCCCAGCTCTGCCCCTGGCTGGCTGTGTGTCCCTGGATAAGTCCCTTAACCTTTCTGAGCCTATTTCTGCATCTGTAAAATAGGTCTTGTTTTACAGCTGCGTTGTTAATAGGGATCAGCTCAGTGAATTCTTAAGAGAATATAATGATTTGTAAGTAATTCGAGGACAGTGTTTGACCACTTACTGTTTCAGGCTTTTACACCTTCAGGGTTCTCGGCTCTGTGTGCTAGGGTTCGCGCTTGGATGTTTGGAGTCTTTCTGCAGGAGTCGTGTTCATGACTTGTTCGGAATTCTAAGTCAGCTCTTCCTAATTACAAAAGTTAGATCTGGAGAGGCTTAAAATGACAACAGCATAGGGTACCTGCTGGTTCCCCTCCCCGCCCCCCATTTCCTGTCTCCATTCATTACGGGTTCAGACACCTGCCTGCCACACGGACCCGCTTGCGCAGGATCTCCGCCCCCCCCCACACACACACACACCTGGGAGAGTCAGGTCAAGGCGAACAGAAAAAGTCAGTGCGATCAGCCTGGTTCCTGTCTCGTTCAGCTGCTTGGTTTCCCTTCTCTCTAGGTGTGGGCCACTAGGCTCAGCTCTGAAGAATATTGCGAGTAATTTAAAAACAAAGACTTAGAAAAACAGTCGTGTTCCCCCGCCCCTGCCAGGACAGGGCAGTAGGTCTGGTTGGCTAATGGATTTTTCATCTTGCACTTCCTGTCACAGGAGCCACAGCGTGCAGGGGTTTTTTTGTTTTGTTTTGTTTTGTTTGCCTTTTTTTTTTTTTTGTAATCTCATTGACCATCTGCAGAGTTCCAGCTTCCAGAGAAGGACAGCTTATACACAGACACGAAAAAAAAAAAACCCTCTTAGCAAACAGGCTGATTAAAGAACTATTTGGTGACATTATAAAAGGATATTTCCCTTGACAAAAAGAAGTCTATCACCAAGTTCTTTTTAAACAGTGGGTTGCCTGCTGCCTTAGGAACAGTGTTCAGCGGGCAGAGATCCGACTAGCGGGGACTTCAGAACAGCCTCAGTGGCGGCCCTGCGTTGAGAGTGAATTCACACACCTTGCTGAATCTCAGGGAGCTGGGAATGATGTCCTCAGGGGGCCTTTAGCCTCCCCTGCAAGGGATCCCAGTGTGCAAAGTGGGAGACGGGCTGGGGAGGCTGAAGTTGGACTTGCCCACAGAATCTGGATTTGCTAAAACTGGGGTCTTCCCTTGAAGCCAAAACCATTTTGAAGCCAAATGAAAGGCTGGCTGGCTTGGCACGACAGAGTCGGCTTGGGGAGTTTCTCCCTGGAGAGCACAGAGACGGGAAAGCTTGCCTGGGTTTGAACCCGCCATCCCCCCCGACACTGTTTGCGGATACTGTGTGTGATGTGGGAATTTTCTGGGGAAGGGGTTCGAGGCTTTCTCAGATTCTTAATGGGATCCTTGATGGGAAAGACCCTCTGCTTTGGATCCGTCCTGAGGTGGCAGGTTCTTGGGCTCTTAGAGGCTGGGGCGGCCCCGCTTTTTTGATCCCGCTCTCTAGGGAGGTGCCTCCCTCAGGTATCCCCGGATGGGAAGCATCGCTAACGTCCGTCTTCTCTCCTAGGAGGATGAAGAGGGTTATAACGACGGGGAAGTAGACGATGAGGAAGATGAAGAAGATGTTGGTGGTATGGCAGCATTTTTACTCTCAGCTGGTAGCGGCCTGGCCCCCTCGGTTGGCAGTAGACCGCACAGGCCCTGGGGACCCGACTGAGGGCAGAACACGCCCATCCGAGGGCCCCGGGGCCTCCCTGGCTCTGCGGATCCCCCGGCCCCGATTTGCCAGGGGTTGGCAGAGCCTCCCAGACGGGCGGTCCCCTGGGTTCCCAGCAGGGGGGTGGAGTTAGAGGCAAGACCCATGTTTTAACCGAAATGCCTTGTCCTTGCTCTTCCAGAGGAAGAAAGGGGTCAGAAGCGAAAACGAGAACCTGAAGATGAGGGAGAAGACGATGACTAAGTGGAATAACCTATTTTGAAAAATTCCTATTGTGATTTGACTGTTTTTACCCATATCCCCCCCCCGAAATCCCGCCCCCCGAAACTTATTTTTTTCTGATTGTAACGTTGCTGTGGGAACGAGAGGGGAAAAGTGTACTGGGGGCTGTGGGGGGAGGGAGGGCGGGAGGGGGTGGAATAAAATACTATTTTTACTGCCACTCTTTATTTTTTTCCCCTACTTTTTCTTTGTGTCTGGTTTGGTCCCTGTAAGTGTGATAGCTGAGTACACACCGAATGAGCGTTTGTCCCTGACGCTCACAAGAGGACGGCTTGGAGGGCTCTCACGTTTCCTGGTATTTCCGAGTCTCTGGAATGGGTTGGAAGGTCATGGCTGGCCTCCATTTGGTTTCTCAAAAGCCCTGGAGGGGCTGAGCACCAGCCCACATCTTACCTCTTGTTCTGGTTCTCGTGATTCCCGCATTTCTTAGGCCAGCTAGAGGCATCCAAGGCCCTGGTTTGTAAATAGTAACCTAAAGGCGGATTTTGGCACTGGTTGGGGGACATTCCCCGTCTCTCATTTCTTTCCTCCTTCACAGATGGTGGTGGGCTTTGCTCCCCGAAGAAGACTCTGATGTCACTGTTCAGAGCTATGAGCCAGAGAGCCAAAAACAGCAGGCTTAGGAGTCAGGAGTAAAATGGAGTTGGGAATTATAATTAAAAGAGAAGCAGCAAACCCTCCAACTTCAACCTCTTTAAAAGATTTAAAAAAAAAACAAAAAACAAAAAAAAAAACCTGTCCTATCTTGTTCTGTAAAATATTAGAACGCTTTGTTTTACAAAAATGACCAGAGAATTCCTCCACGTGTACTTCTGTGCTTAGACCGTTTTTACAGACCTGAGCGCGGGAGACGCTGCTGCATGTCGGCTGGGTTTCTTTTCGTACACCCGAGCACGGAAAAAACTAACGCAAAATTGTATTTTCTTACCTAGTGGAAATCTGAAATGACTGCAAATTCCTAGTGAACGTACAGGTTTGCTCCCCTGTCCCTCTTCTGGATTGCTTTAGAAGTGACGTGTGACTTCCTAGCCCATGTTTCATCTGTATGAAAGAACATCTGCACCAGTTTCTCTCCTCCCCCTCAGAAGAGCCAAACTTTTGAGTTTTATGTCTGTTTGTCATTGATAAATTTCAATAAATCTTTTTATACAATTTTTTTGGGGGTGGCTTCTTTGAGTCCAGCCAGGCCATCAGTCTTGTTGCTAAGATGCATTCCTGATAAGCGGCTAGCTGACGGGGTGGGGGAGGGAAGCTTAGCATTGGTTATCTGATAAAAGAGCTGCTTTTCAGGGCAGGTAACCCGAGGCTGGGTTTTGGATGCTCTGGGCCTCCAAGCAGGGCCCGCTGGTGTGCCGTCTTCATTGAAAGCTTTGTCGTCCGCGTACAAACCCAAAACGATGTAAAGACGTAAAAAGTTATTCAGTCACCAAAAATTTTGTTAGGCCAACTTGGGACCTTATTTTGAATTCTCTTTTCACGGTTTTGTTCAGATTCTGGAGAAAGAACACGTGCTCGAAGATCCCAGGAACGTGTAAAACAAATTTATTCCTTTTTTGACTTCCCACGATGATGGTAATTTCTCTTACCTCTGAAGAGTTCAAAAGCACATCCCTCCAATGGCGATGGGGCAGTCTGTTAACTGTCCTGACTTGCTGAATGCTGACCGTGTGGTTAGTTAGACACACATTCGGGTTATTTCCCACTTCTCACCATAGTGGGTGTTGTGTTGTTGGACATTTTGTGGATTTTTTTTGTACAGATGCTTCCAAGTAGGGTCGTTGAACCAAAAGTTGACATTTCTAAGGCTTACGTGGAAGGTTCTATGTTTTCCAAAAGGGTTATACCAATGTACTGTGGTAGTGAATGCAGATACACATATGTACTTTTTCAGCCCTACAGCCTTGAACCCCACGGTGAGGGCTAGTTCTGTGCAGTTCCCACAGAATGAGGTGCTTGGGGAGAGACTGACGCTCCCCATTTCCTGGGTGGTGCCCTAGTATCTGCTGTCTTTTTTTTTTTTTTGGCACAGACATCCTCTGGCTCCAGGTGTCGGATGAGCTGAAGGCATCCCAGAGCCAGGGGCTGTGCTATACTGGGGCGGTGAGGGAGAACCAGGTGGGCATGCTCTTGCCTTCCAGAGCTGGGGAAAGAACATAGCAATGGGGTGAAATCGAGAGACACTCAGACCTGGCCCTGGGTTTTCCGACCCTGACTCCCTCCATGGAGGCTTTAGGGGTTAGCTGACTCACATAAATCTGGACATGAATGCTATAAAATGTAAGGTAAAATGGATCGTGACGGACAGGTTAGTGCTGATGGGATTAATGGAAGAACAGGTTATCTGTATCGATCATACCAAGCATTCACAGCAACCCTCAAAGGGTTTACTGTGCCCATTTTACAGATGAGGGAAACTGACGTCAAGTGATGGGGAGGTAAGAAGCAATGGAGCCAGCATGAAACCCGGTCCGTGGGGACTATTTCCACTTCGCTGAACTCAGTTGTGAATGGCAAGGAAGAAGAGGAAGCCCAGCCCAAGGGGGAGAGGCAGTATAAGCCTGTCTGTCGAACTGGCTGTGTGCCTGGTACCAGGCTTGCTTTGCGGCATCTTGTTCATCTTAGTGAATCCTCACGGCCACCCTAGGGAAGCGCCATTCTCCTTGTCGACAGGTGGCTCAGACGGTCGGCCCAAGGTCACGCAGCCGGAAAAGAGCAGCAGCACCAGTGATAAGCCAGGGGAGTGTGGTTCCAGAGCCAGCCCGCTCTCCTTACACCCGAGGGCCAGCAGCTGGGACCACTCGTATGGGCCAGCTGTGTTCCAGCAGTTCCTCCCCTCGCCCATTGGGGCGCCGGGGGCAGAGCTTTCCCTGCTGAGTGCTAGAAAATACCGTAGCATGGACCCTTGAGAGGGAAGGACCCTTAGAAATCACCCAGGTCATCAACGGTCCCATTGGATTGAAGAGGAAACCAAAACCAGAGGGCGTGAGTGATGTGCCCAAGGTCACATTGCAAGGCAGTGGCAGAGCCCAGGCCGGAACGCAGGACCCCCGTTCCTGGGCGTCTGCCTCATATCCACAGCGGCACTGTGGTGGCAGGGAGGCCAGCTACTGTGGGAAGTGGGATAGCGTCCCCCAGGAAGAACACAGCCAAGCCTCCGTCCGACAGGATGTAGCGAGCGCCCCGGCACATCACGTGTTCCATGTGGTTCTGGGGGGCGTCCTATGTTTTTAAAGATCCACAGGGGGTTTGGCTTCCCCATTGTGTCTGCCACTGATCATGCCTGGAATCCGTGTGCATTTCCTGATGCAGAACCAGTCCCTGGAAAGAGGGTAATGATGATGATGATTCTAGATTACAAGCTACACTGTGTCGTATCTTCACACGCATTGCCTGCCTTAATCCTCGCGCAGATCTCACGGAACCAAAGTTCAAAGAGAAGACAACTAGCCTGGCTGGGCAGTGGCTAAGCCTCAAACTTACGTCCTGACACGAGAGACCTTGTTCTTACCCGCTAGTAAAAAGAGCCAGGCATGAGGGAAGGGGGTGAGCAATTCCGTTTTTCTCATTTGCTGACTTGCAAAGGCTGTTTTTATCCTTGTTCAGAAACTCATTGTTCATGGTTGGAAGGATTCCCACAGTGGGTCCCTAATTAGCAGCTTTGCACAATAGTGGCCCTGAGTCCCTGGACCAGCCCTTCGACGGGCCCCTGTGGCAGGCCGGGCCCCGGGGTGAGTGAGCAGGGCCAAGGAGAGGGGGGAGGTGGTGGCACGGAGGAGGGCAGGTCAGGCCGAATCAGGCAGGCCAAGAGTACACCAGCAGGGGAGGGACGAGAGAGACTCCGACCTGATGGGACGTGCGTAGCCTGCTGACTGACGGTGACAGGAAACTGATGCAGGGGACAGCTATGGAGCTGGGTGTGGCAACAACACTCTGGGGTCCCCCAGAGGGACTCGCGTGGATCCAGGACCACTGGTTCCCATTCCTGAGGTTCAAGTGGCACTACTGTCTCTGGTTCCCAGACTGACCCAGTCCTGGCCAATCAGTGTGTTCTGAACTGAGACCATAGTGACTGGTACAAGGAAGGGCCTGGAACCCAAACTGGTTAAATGAAGCTTGGTCCCTGGAATTCGGAAAATGAGAAACTTCCTGTTGGGGTTTTGGGGCTGGAAGGTCGGAGGCCTGGAATTGTGGAGGCATACACATCCCTTGGAGAGAGCTTCTGGATCATTCCATTTCAGCCTGGAAAAGTCCTGACCACTACGATGGAGTGAAGACACCAACATACATTTAAAACTTGTCTGCTGGACGTTGTACGTCATTTTGCTCGTTTCTCATCTGGTAGAGTCGTTCTTATCCCCATTTCCAAGACCGAACACGTATAAATGCTCGATAAATATTAGCTGCTTGGTGCCAGACACAACAATAAATGCCTTCTAGAAATCAACCCAGTGTTTTCCTGAATGTCCCTGATAAGAATCCCTGGGGCTTGTCAGACAGCCCGGCCTCACCCCCTGGGAATTCTGGTTCAGTAGCTCTGGATCGAGGCCTGGGAATGTGTGTGTTAACGAGCACCCAGGGAATTCTCATCGCTGGGGACATTTGGGAAGTGCTGCGTCAAACTCAGGACCTGCAGTGGCCCGGAGACGATGGTGTGGCCATACTCAGTTACAGTTGAGAAAGTGAGGCTCGAGGCCGGATTAAGGAACCCGCCCAAGCGACCCCAGGCAAGTGACAGAACTGGGATTCGAACCTGGGTCTCCACGACGTTCACGCTTGTTACAGAAAGAGGAGGGTACGAACTACTGAGTAGCTCATAGGTTGTGAGGCGACGGGAAAGATGGGAAAGAACATTGCAAAGCAGAAGGCCAACACTGCTCCTGAGAAGAGAAGGAGAGGGGCGCCTGGCTGGTCCCGTCAGAAGAGCACATGCTTCTTGATGTCGGGGTTCTTGACGTTGGGTGTAGACAGCCCTAAGAAAATAAACAAACTTAAAAAAAAAAAAAAAGTAGAGTGAGATGCCAGTTTTATGAGAAAGAGCCCCAAGCAACCCAAATATTTTCTGTTCACAAGCAGAAAACAAAATCCTAAAAGCCGCTTGGTAATTAAGATAATCTACATGGACGGTTTTTCCTCCCCCTCAAAAAACTTACATACAATAAAAGTCACTCTTTGCATCAGCCGCCACGGTCGGGCACAGTTCATGAAAGATGTGAGTTGTGAAGAGAAATGGATTTGCGCTCTGGGGTGGCCTCAGTCTTGCTGATCGCCTTCTGCGGTGTGGGGCGTCTTGGCCAGGGCTCCGAGTCAGGAGGCCGGGGTCCCCGTCCTAGCCCTGCTCTGACACTACCCGGCAAGGTGATTGCAGACAGGTTGCTTTTAGAAGCTGCAAGAAGAGCAGCGCAGATTAAGTGAGCTCTGACAGCCTGAGTGGAGGCTTTGCTGTGACTATCTTTCCCTCTTGCCCTGAGGCCTGCAGTCAGGCCTCTGTTGAACAGGAAGCTTGGTAAAGGCCTTCCCTGCCCAGACTCGGAGGCGCTGACAGGGTCATGGTGGGAGAAACAGCTTTTGTGCTGAGACAGGTGCCCTCTGATGAGGAATTCGCAAACCGAGTTTCTGAGGTCTCACCGTGTGGACAGAGAGCCTGGTCTATACACAGCCCCCATCGCCTGGGTAACCCATCAGGAAGTCGGGAGAAAACCAATCTGTGTGGAGGGCTCGCTGCGTGCCCAGAGCTTGCCCTGTGTGATCTCGCTTCCTCGTCTTTGAGGTGTTCTCCCGGGTTCCCAGATGAAGAGACTGAGGTTCAGGGACATCACGGACCTTGCTCAGGGTCACACAGCCAGGAAGGCCCCAGCTGGTATGAGAATCCATGGCTTCCTGGCCCGAAGGCTGGAGATGTTTCCCTGGTTCTCAGCCCTGTGCTGCCGACTAGAACCGCAGCAGGATTCGTCTGCTCCAAATCTTGGTTTGACTGATTTCACACCTTTTCTCAGGAATCCAGCTCTCAGGCCCAGCACGGTCCTCCCACTCCGCTCTGCGCTTCTCCAGACTCCTAAGTCTGTGACAAAGCCAGTCTCTCCAGAGTCCCTGGGAACAGATGTCTACAAGGAGAACGATCTGGACCTCAGGAACAGGGAGACTTGATCTCTGCCTCCGGAGAGAGAGACGCCGGATGTTTTGAAGGAGTAACAGCAGCTCCTTCCTCTGCGTGAAAACCTGGAAGAGGCAGCATAGCCGGGGACACCATCCTGGGCCCTGGGACGGGCCACCTCTGTGCACAGCCTCCATCCCAGAAGTGTCCGGAGGTGCAGAGCACGTTTGTGTGTTGACAGGAATGATCCAGAAGAGAAGGAGGTGTTGATGATGGACATGCAATGGAGAACATCTTGGAGGAAGTCAGAGGCAGGTGATCCTGGTCAGCCTTTGGTGGAGGAAAAGCCACTTCCCCCTCTGGGGCCAGAGAGAAGAGGGAGAAAGGCTGTAGATGCGGGAAGGTGGGTAGATTTGGCGGAGGGAAGGTGGCAGAGTTTCGTCTGCGTTTGGAGGAAATAGGAAGCAAGCTGGTCCGTGGCGTTTGGGGGCGGAGAGGGCAGAATGGGAGTGAGGGTTTGAAGACAGACGAGCAGGTATGAGACGGTGGTTCGAGAGGGTGGGAAAACAGCCACCTCTGCGAAGCCTGGGAGGAGCCAGTACCCATTGACTTGCAACTGGGGCCAGGGCTGTAGAGGGAGACCAGTCAGCACGGCCCAGTTGCTTGAGTGCAAGCGTTGGGGTGGCAGACAGTTGGGTTTCACTCGCTGGATGATTATCATGTGTAAGGCGTGGGACACGGAAGATGGGGTGTTTGGGAGATTGTCAGGACGGACCAGGAATTCCAAGTTGGCTAAGGATGGAAGTGAGAAAGCAGGAGAAGGTCTGTAGATCGGAGAACTGCCAGGCTGCCAGGACTGTTGGGAGGGGACCCCCAAGGCAGGTGAGCTGCCACGGGAGGAGGCGGCCGTCAGAGGGAAGGTCAAGGACAGGGCCGTGGGGGTGGGTGTCTGAGCGAGATAGAGGAGCAGATCTCCAGTGGGGGTGAGGGGCTGGCAGAACTGAGGGACCAAGGCATGGGAGGGTTCATCCATGAGGTCATTGAGGTTGCTGAGAATGACAACAGGAGGGATGCCTGGTGGCTCAGTCGGTTAAGCGTCTGCCTTTGGCTCAGGTAAGGATCCCAGAGACCTGGGATCGAGCCCCCAGTCAGGCTCCTTGCTCAGCGGGGAGCCTTCTTCTCCCTCTCCTGCCTCTCCCCCTGCTTCTCTGACAAATAAATAAATAAAATCTTACAAACAGACAAAAAGAATGGTAACAGGAATAAGAGGAAAAGAGATGCTGAGCCACCTCGCTGATGAGGAAGCCCCCAGCCGCAACAAAGAGGCAGTCAGAACTTTTTAAAGGAGGAGGAAAGGGAGATGTTCCCATGGGCGGTGGCCGGGGCTGGGGCCGGCAAAAGGACCAGGTCTCTCCCATTCAGGTGCCCGTGGGCGCCCACGGAGGAAGCTCGTGCATTCTGTTTGCTGTCTCCGACCCTTTGGAACTTGCTGGCTTCTCCTCCCGGGCTGCCGACCCTCTGCGACCCCACACACCCGCCTTCTCTGTTCTCTAGCCAACGACAGGGGGTAGTCTCTGCCTCTTGGCTTAGGCACACTCACTTCCAGAACAGTCCCGGCAAGACTTGGTGAGAGAGCATCCACTGGCCAAGTATCTAAGCCAGATCTTAATGCCTTGGGCGGGCATCCCACGCTCCACCGCTGGGATTCCGATGGCAGGGAGGAAAGCCGGAAACGCCACCCCAGCCCCTCTGTGTCCCAGCCCCTCACGGATGACATAACAGACTTTCAGAGAATTACAGCCAAGGCTTCTTTGTTACTCCGATACAACGGCAGCTCCGGGGCCTCGGCCATTCATGCCCTGTGCCGCCCTGCATGATTGGGCTGGTTCTGGACACCAAGCCCTGCTTCAGTCTCTGGCCGGAGGGGCTCCAGCTGTGTGGAAAGAGCTGCCTGGGTGTCCCCCCCCCCCATGAGGGGCTGTGGGCAAGAGAAGTGCATGAAGCTTCAAGAGCCGTCGGAGGAATCGAGTTTGTGAGTTTTGTGGCTCACACTTTGTGCACCCCAGATCCTTTGTGGGCCTCTGTCACAGGACCTGCCTTTGCCCACTTCCTTGAACCCTATCCAGATTCTATGAGTTCTCGGCTGCCTTGATTGGCCCCTGGAAGTCTCTTCAATCTCCATAATTACGGTTTCTGACAGTCCTTTGACTCCTGACCACCTCCAGGCTGTGCCATTCAGGTCCTTAGAAGGCAAAGGAGAGCAGACGCAGGGCCCTCACGGCAAGAGGTCTAAAATAGGACAGACAGATGGTTCTGTGGATCCTGGGGAGCCAAATTCTCCCCGACGGGTCAGTATTTGGTGAAATGGACCACGCCATAGGAAATACTGAAAAAGCAGGTATTGACCACCATGCCAGCCATCGTGAGAGGTATTGGGCAGGACGGTGGGATGACAAAGTTTAGGGAGGCCTATCTTCTCCCTGATTTCAAGATGGCGGACTGACGCGCAATCTGAATGTGAGCTGTCCCTTGAGAGTTTGTGGCGACGCATTAAATTCTGCCAAATTTGATCAGTAGCTACCCAAACTGATAATTCTTAAAACTGTATCAGCATGGGAAAAGGCTTGTGACAAATGGACCAAGTTTCCAGCTGACCAGGAGGAAAAAAAGGAGAAATGTTAGATAATTGTTATACAAAAGTTTTGCAAAGAACACAAAACAAATTAATATGCCTACAAATTTAAAAAAATGTAAAGTTTATTGCCATATGAAAAAGATAACGTGCTCTATAATTCAATAAGAACAAAAAACCCAATTAAAAAATAAGTAAAATCCTGATGCGGGACTCGATTCCACAACCCTGGGATCCTGACCTGAGCCAAAGGCAGCCTCTTAACCAGCTGAGCCACCCAGGCATCCCTGAACAGGCCATTTCTCAAAGGAAGATACAAATAGCCAACAAGCACATGAAAAAGTACCCAACATTATTAGCTGTCAGGGAAACAAGTTGTCACTCACCCCCCTCCATAATGGCTAAAATTAAAAAGACTGACAACAACAATAGCTGGTGAGGGTAAGGGAACAAGCGGACTTTCCTGTAGGTTCGATGGGTGTATAAAGTGGTACAGCCTCTTTGGGAAAAGTTCTGCAACTTCTTTTAATTTTATAAATGTATATCTACCCTCTAAGCCAGCAATTCCATGCCTAGATATTCACCCCGCAGAAATGAAACATGCTCGCAAGAAGACTTGTACAAGAATGTTCACAGCATCTTCGTCTGCCATAGCCCCAAACTGGAAACAACTCAAATGTCCAACAGCAGGTGAATGAAGAAACAGAGTGTAGTATGCCTGTACAACGGAATGCTCCCCACCAATAAAAACAGATGAATTACTGATAAACGCAACTCAGAAGAATATCAAAACTCCTACGCTAAACCAAAACCAAGCCAGACACAAAAGACTACAGACTGTCTGATTCCACTTACAGAAAATTTGATAACAAGCAAAACTAATCTATAGAGATAGAAGTCAAACACTGGTTTGCCTCTGGGGCGTGGAGCTGGGGGGCGTGGAGCTGGGGATTGATCGGAAAGGGGCATCAGGAACTATCTGGGGTAATGGGATTATTCTCTTCTTT
The DNA here is from genome assembly GCF_017311325.1 of Ursus maritimus. Lineage (NCBI taxonomy): Eukaryota > Metazoa > Chordata > Mammalia > Carnivora > Ursidae > Ursus > Ursus maritimus. The sequence continues at coordinate 34,696,839 of NW_024425230.1, forward strand.
TTTTTTTAAGATTTTATTTATTTATTAATTTGATAGAGATAGAGACAGCCAGCGAGAGAGGGAACACAAGCAGGGGGAGTGGGAGAGGAAGAAGCAGGCTCCCAGCAGAGGAGCCTGATGTGGGGCTCGATCCCATAACGCCGGGATCACGCCCTGAGCCGAAGGCAGACGCTTAACCGCTGTGCCACCCAGACGCCCTTCTTCTCTATCTTGATCAGAGTGTGGGTTTCAAACGTGTGCTCATTTGTCAGAGTTCATCCAACGTAAGGTTGGTGCATTTCACTGTATGTAAGTTTTAACTAAAAAAAAATTATGAACCGTAAGTAAATATTGAACTTTAGCTAGTGATATGTATGCAGCAGTATTCAGAAGTGAAGGGCACTGATTTCTGAGACTGATTTTTAAATGCATAAAAAAATTAGACGGGTTGATGGATATGTGATAAAGTAAATACAGCAAAAATGTTAATTATAGATGCTAGGTGGTAAATATATGAGTTTCTGATGTACAGTTTTCTCAGGTTTTCTGTATGTAGAAAAATTTCAGGATGGAAATAATGATGGGAAGATAGCATGCAAAACAAAGATATATTATAGAATTAACATTATGGATGAATTTTTAAATCATCTGAAACATTAACTTTGTATTTTGTATTCAACTAAAATAACGTGATTCTCTATTGTCAAAGTAAAAAAAAAGCTTATTATAGAAATTTGGAATATGCAGAACAGAAACAAAAATTTCTTCTTTTCCAAAACAAAAATTTTTAAATCTGTAATCCATAGAAAATCACTTAACCTGTTAGTGTATTTTCTTACTAAACATATTTTGAACATTTCCCTGTCATTAAATATTCTTGAAAACGTGATTTTTAGATAGTAGTACATTTCATTGTATGTATGTACTATATATAAATTGTTAATCATTCCCTATTGTTCAATGTTGGCTTGTTTCCAAGTTTTTCTATTGCAAACAAAGCGAGGGTGAATGTTCTGGTACATACACCTTTGACCACATCTTGGTTTTTCCTTAAGATGGACTCCTTGCAGCTGGGTTACTAGGTCAAAAGTTAGGAAGATTTTTTACATTTAATACTAGTAAATTGCTTTCCAGAAGGGTTAGACCAATTTACATACCATAAGTAGTATGTAAGAGTGCTTTTTCCCCCTGCAACTTTGTCACCTTTGAATATTTTTTTAACTTAGTTTTTTTTTCTTTTGCCGATTTCATAGGAGGGAGATTGTATCTTATTATAATTTTAATTTATATTCCGTTGAATACTATTAAATATTTCTTTTCCCAAATTTTTATTAGTGATTTGCATTTCCTCTCTGAATTAATGTCTGCATCCTTTCCCTATTGTTCTTGGGAAATCATCTGTGATTTTGCACATTTGTCAAAAATCAATTGGTCACACATGTGGATTGATTGATTGATTGATTGATTTCTGGGTACTCCGTTCTGTTGATCTATGTGTTCATCCTTCTGCCAATACCACATAGTTACATTGATTACTGTAACTATTTAATAAATCTTGAAATTAGGTAGATGATTCCTCCCATGTTATTATTTATTTATTTATTTATTTATTTATTTATTTATTTATTTGACAGAGAGAGACAGCCAGCGAGAGAGGGAACACGAGCAGGGGGAGTGGGAGAGGAAGAAGCAGGCTCCCAGCGGAGGAGCCTGATGTGGGGCTCAATCCCAGAACGCCGGGATCACGCCCTGAGCCGAAGGCAGACGCTTAACGACTGAGCCACCCAGGCGCCCCCATGTTATCCTTCTTATTCAAAATTATTTTAGCTACACTAGTCCCTTTGTGTTTCCATATAAGATTTAGAAAAACCTTATTTATGTTCACAAAAAAATCTTTATGGGATATTGATAGAAATTGCATTAAACTTATATATCGATTTAGAGATAAGTAGCATCCTTACTATGTTTTGAGTGTCCCAATCCCTGAACCCAATCTGTCTCTGCATTTAGGTATTCTTTAATTTCTTTCTTGGTGTTTTGTAGCTTTCAGCACACAAGTCTTGTACATGTCTTGTTAGATTTATACTTAAGTATTTCAGGTTTTTAAAGCAATTTTAAATCGTATTTTATTTTTAATTTCAGTGTCCACGTGTTCATTACTAGGATATAGAAATGCAATAGATTTTTCTTATGTTGGTCTTGTATCTTGCAATCTTGCTGAACTCACTTATTAGTCCTGGGGGGTTTTTTGGTTTTTGTTTTTTTTGTGGGTTTTTTTGTGGGTTTTTTTTTTTTTTAAGATTCCTTGGAGTTTTCTATCTAGAAAGAAAGTTTTCTATGCAGTTAATCATATCATCTGCAAATAGGGAGTTTCATTTCTTCCTTCTGATCTTTATGCCTTTAGTTTCTTTTCCTGGCTTAGTGCTCTGACGGGGAGGGACTTCCTGCACCCTGTAAGAGTGATGACAGTGAACATTCTTACCTTGTTCCTGAGATTTGGGACAATGCATCCAGTCTTTCTCCAGTAAGTATAATGCTACCTGAACATTTTTTATATCAAATTGAGGAAGTTCTTCTCTATTCCCTTTTTTTTAAGAGTCATTATCAGGTATGGATGCTAAATTCTGTCAAATGCTTTTCCTGCAAGGATAAATACGATCGTGTGTGTGTGTGTGTGTGTGTGCGTGTGTGTGTGTGTGTTTTCCTTTCGACTGTTCATGTGGATTACATTAATTGATTTTAAATATTGAGCCAAACTTGCAGGCTGGGGATAAACTCACTTTGTCATACTATATAATTCTTTTTACATAGTGGGGATTCTATTTGCTGGTATTTTGTTTAGGATTTTCGCAGCTATATTCATGATGGATATCGGGTTGTAGTTTTCTTTTTTGTACTATTTTTATTCAGTTTTGGTACTGGGGTGATACTAGTTCCATAAAATAAATTGGGGGTGTGTGTGTGCCTGGGTGGCTCAGTCAATTAAGCATCCGACCCTTGATTTCAGCGCAGGTCGTGATCTCGGGGTTGTGAGATTGAGCCCCGTGTCGGGCTCTGTGCTCAGTGGGGAGTCTGCTTGAGGCTTCTCTCTCTCCCTCTCCCTCTCCCTCTCCCCTTTCCCCACTCACGGATTTCCTCTCTCTGTCTCTCAAATAAAATAAATAAATGAATAAAATCTTAAAAAAATAAATTGATAAGTATTCTCTCTTCTTTTCTTTTCTTTTTTTAAAAAAAGATTTTATTTATTTGAGAGGGGAGAGAGAGAGAGAGCACAAGCAGGGGGAGTGGCAGGCAGGGGGAAAGGAAGAAGCAGGCTCCCTGCTGAGGGAGCCTGATGACATGGGGCTCAATCCCAGGACGCTGAGATCATGACCTGAGCCAAAGGCAGATGCTTAACGGACTGAGCCATCCAGGCATCCCTTCTCTGTCATTTTCTGAATAAGATTGTGTAGAATTGGTGTTGATTCTTTTTTTTTTTTTTTTAAGATTTTATGTATTTATTTGACAGAGGGAGACAGCGAGAGAGGGAACACCAGCAGGGGTAGTGGGAGAGGGAGAAGCAGGCTTCCCGCCGACCAGGGAGCCCGATGTGGGGCTCGATCCTAGGACCCTGGGATCATGACCTGAGCCGAAGGCAGACGCTTAACCACTTAGCCACCCAGGCGCCCCATGGTGTTAATTCTTTAACATATGAATTCAACTTCCTTGTAGGTATAGGGCTACTCGAGTTATCTATCCTATAGTTAGTGAATTGTGGCAGTTTGTGGTTTTTGAGGAATTGTTTTTTTTCCATCTAAGTTGGCAAATTGATGGGTGTAGAGTCGTTAATAGTACCACTTTAGCCTCTTTTTAAACTTGGCAGGGTCTGTAATAAGATCCTCACTCTCATCCCTGATATTGGTAATTCATGTGTTCGCTCACTCTTTCTTCTCTTTTTCTGTCTTCCTAATTTTGTCAAATTTATTCATCTTTTCAAAGACCCAGCTCTTTGTTTCATTGATTTTTCTCTATTGTTTTTCTGCTTTCAATTGCATCGATTTCTCTACTCATCTTTATTATTTCCTTCTTCTTGCTTTACTTTGCTCTTTTTCTGGTTCTTGAGGTAAGGTTTTAGATTGCTCATCTGGGATTTTCCCGCTTTTCAAATGCGTGCACGATGGAGTGCTAACATTTCCCTCTCGGCGCTGCTTTACCTGCATTCCACAAAGTTCTGTATGCTTTATTTTCATTTGAATTCAGTTCAATGTATTTTTTTTTAATCTCTCTTGCACGATCTTCTTTGACCTATGGATTTTTATAGAAGTGTGTTATTTAGTTTCCAATTGTTTCAAAATTTCACCGGTACCTTTTAGTTATCTATTTTGATTCCACTGTGTTCAAAGAACAAACTCTGAATGCCTTCAATTCTTAGATTTGTCGAGGCTTGTTTTACGGCCCAGTATGTGGCCTATCCTGGTATATCTCGATATGTGTTCCCTGAACGCTTGAAAAGAATGTCTGCTCTGCTGTTGTTGAGCGGAATGTTCCAAAAATATCGGTGAGGTCCCACTGCTTGTTGTGTTTTTCTCTATCCTTGCTGATTTGCTCTCTCATTCTAGCAATTGTTGAGAAAGGCATATTGATGTCTTCCACGCTAAATGTGAATGTGTCTATTTCTCCACTAGTTCCATCAGTTTTTGCTTCATATATTTTGCAGCATTTTTGTTGATATGCATGCCCTTCGGATTGCTATGCTTTCTTGGTAGAGAGGTCCCATTATCATTGTGTAATGTCCCTGGTAAAATTCTTAACCCTGAAGTCCAATTTATCTGATAATAATAATATAGCCACTCCTGCTTTCTTTTTTTTTAAATTGATACTTGCATGGGAGCTATATTTTATTTTTTTAAAATTAAGATTTTTTTAAAGATTTATTTATTTATTTGGGAGACAGTGAGAGAGCACACACGTGCAAGCAAGCTGGGGGAGGGGCAGAAGGAGAGAGAGAATCTCAGACAGACTCCCGCTGAGGGCAGATTCTCATGACCTTGAGATCATGACCTTACCTGAAATCAAGAGTCAGATGCTTAGCTGACCAAGCCACCTAGGGGCTCCCCCCCTTTTTTATTAAGTTTTAAATTTTAATTCCAGTGTAGCTAACATATAGTAGTATATTAGCTTCGGGTGTACAAGGTAGTGATTCAACAATTCTGTACAACACCCGGTGCTCACCACAAGTGCTCTCCTTCATCCCCATCACCTATTTCACCCATTCCCCTCCTCCCTCCCTGCTTGTAATCATCTGTTTGTTTTCTATATTTAAGAGTCTGTTTCTTGGCTTCTCTCTCTCTCTTTTTCCCCCCCTTTGTTCATTTGTGTTGTTTCTTAAATTCCACATATGAGTAAAGTCATCTGGCATTTGTCTTTCTCCACCTGGCTTATTTCACTGAACGTTATACTCTCTAGTTCCACCCGTGTTGTTGCAAATGGCAAGATTTCATTTCTTTATGGCTGAATAATATTCCATTGTATACATATACCATATCTTCTTTATCCATTCATCACTCAGTGGACACAGACTGCTTCCATAATTTGGCAATTGTGCGTAATGCTGCGACAGCATGTATCCCTTTGAATTAGCGCACTTGTATTTTTTGGGTAAACACCCAGCAGCGTGATTGTTGGATTATAGGGTAGTTCCATTTTTAACTTTTTGAGGAACCTCCATACTGTTTTCCACAGTGGCTGCACCAGCTTGCACTCCCACCAACAGTGCATGAAGGTTCCTATTTCTCCACATGCTCTCCAACATTTGTTGTTTCTTGTGTTTTTGATTTTAGTAATTCTGACAGGTGTGAGGTGATCTCTTGTTCTAGTTGTGATTTGCATTTCCCCGATGATGAGTGGTGTTGAGCATTTTTTCATGTTTGTTGGCCATCTGTTTTCTTCTTTGGAGAAATGTCTGTTCATGTCTTCTGCCCATTTTTTAAATTGGATTCTTTGTTTTGGGGGTGTTGAGTTTATAAGTTCTTTATATATTTTGGATACTAACCCTTTATCATAGATGTCATTTGCAAATATCTTTTTTCAGTCAGTAGGTGGACTTTTAGTTTTATTGATTGCTTCCTTTGCTGTGCAGAAGTTTTTATCTTGTCCAGGTCCCTGCAGTTCATTTTTGCTTTTGTTTGCCTTGCCACGGGAGACCTATCTAGAAAAAGGTTGCTATGGACAAGTCAGTGTCAGAGAAATTACTGCCTGTGTTCTCTTCTGGGATTTTTATGGTTTCAGTTCTCACATTTATGTCCTTAATCCATTTTTTTTGTTTTTACGCTTTTTTAAAAATAATTTTTATTTTGTTATATTAGTGATCATACAGTACATCCCCAGTTTTTGATGCATGTTCCATGATTTATTATTTGTGTATAATGTCCTTAATCCATTTTGAATTTATCTTTGTATGTGGTGTCAGCCAGTGGTCCAGCTCCATTCTTTTGCATGTAGCCTTTGCGTGGGAGCTATATTTTCTAAAGAGCTTCTTTAAAATAGAAAATGGGTGATGAGAATTCTAATTAAATACTTGTAAAAAATACAGTGAACTCTTAGTTATCCAAAATGAAAAGAATCTAAAAGTGCAAAGACCAGGTAGAATTGCTGAGTTCACTTACTTTATTCCCTACACGCCTTCTTGCGGGTGAACAAATTAATACAAAAAATAGAAAGGAATCCTAGTAACTTTTTTTTTTAAGATTTTATTTATTTATTCGACAGAGATAGAGACAGCCAGTGAGAGAGAGAACACAAGCAGGGGGAGTGGGAGAGGAAGAAGCAGGCTCATAACGGAGGAGCCTGATGTGGGGCTCGATCCCACAACGCCGGGATCACGCCCTGAGCCGAAGGCAGACGCTTAACCGCTGTGCCACCCAGGCGCCCCGGAATCCTAGTAACTTTGATACGCCTGATTCAAAGCTGGTTTATACCAATCCTTGCAGAACTTATGCCAAAGAGCAGAAGTACTGGCAGGACTCTTCTAATTTCTATTTTGTGGGAATAATTCTCCCCTGCCTTGAGAATTTTGCTGAATTCCCCCAGGCCTCACAGGAACAGACCATCTTAAATATAGAATTTTAATCTTATTTCCAAATGAGATTATACACATAACCACAGAAACATACCAATAAAACTGAAAGAAGATGTTCATCCCGCACCTTTAAACCTGTGGCCCATCCCTGGACCCCACTGCTGATCATGTGTTATGAGTTAATATTTTTATGAATTCTGTAATTATCTTCCAATTAGTACAAATATAATACATTTTGTTATTTCTGTTTTTTCATATTCAAAGGACTGACTTAAAAATGTGCATATTTCAAATATGCCATAATTTTGTGGCCCCATTTGGGCATTTCTTCATTTTATAGCTTCACTGGGAATCCTAGAAAATGGCATTTGTGGGGCACCTTGGTGGCTCAGTCGGTTAAGCATCTGCCTTCGGCTGAGGTCATGATCCCACGGTCCTGGGATTGAGCCCCCCATTAGGCTCCCTGCTCAGCGGGGAGCCTGCTTCTCCCTCTTCCTCTGCTCCCCCTGATCCTGCTCTCTCTCTCTCAAAAAAAAAAAAAAAAGGCATTTGCTGAGGTCTCTTCTGATGGCTTATGGAATCTACAGTAAGCCCTGAGTCCTTTGAGTACAGTATGCCCTGATCTAGGAATATTGGAATCATATTAGCTAATTATTTAGGACTTTATCTAGAAAGAAACAGAATCCACGTATTTTCCCCTGGAACTAAAATAGCACGTAGAAAGATCAACATTGGAAGGATGGCTGCTTTCTACCCCGCCCCCTGAAGCATCAGGGCGGGGTGCTGAGCTACCAACTCAGTCAGCTATTTAACAAAACCAAAATGTATCATGTCATGTCTTTATTTATTTATACTTATTTATTTTTTTTTAAGTAGGCTCCACGTGCAACGTGGGACTTGAACTCACGGCCCTGAGATTAAGAGTCCGTGATCTACGATCTGAGCCAGACAGGCACCCCCCATCATGTTCGTCATGTAAGTAATACCAGGGGAGCTTTAAAAACTAAATACGAATTGAAAGTAGACGTTTTATGATCTTTGCTGGAAAGCCAAGGCGTTTTTAAAATTCACTTTACAGCTGATGCCACAACTGCGTAATAGAAATACGAGGCGATCCAAGGTCCCCATCCTTCAAGGCGGGATTTGGGGGGGAATCTAGATAGTCAAAAGATTCAGATTGTCTGAATTATGCTGGAGGAAAATGTCAGGAGAGTCAATGGCTCTATGCATTGGATATTATAGTGAGTGAAAAGACTTTAGGAAATCAATACACAACACAACTCACGTTCACGCTGCTCACCGTTCATTCGCTGGAACAAGAGCAGTCAAAGAGCGCGCAGGACAGTGCGTGGGTCACGTGCTACCGTCCTTGTGCTGGCAAAGCCACGTATGCCGCGTTACGATGGGACTCAAGCCTTGAAATCGTGGTATTTGCGATCAGGATTGATGGAGGTTTTCATCTGTTTTCCATTGCTACTTTAACAACAGTAAAACAAAAATCCTGAGGCTTCAAAGATAGGTATTAAAAGAGCAGGTGGATACAGAAATCTTATTAACTGGATACTTAGGACCACTTCTCTCCCACCACTGGCGTATTAATTTAAAGCAAAGTTAAAATTGTCATTGTGTTTGGTTCAAATAGGTAATACGCTGACAGGAGACAAAAATCAAATAACAAAAAGGTATACAATAAGAAGTTTTGTTTCCCACCCCCGCCCCAGTCCCTCAGCTCCCACCTACCACCCTACTGATACGTTTGTAATTGCTTCTTTTATTCCAAGAAGCCATTTTGCAAATACGAGTATGTCATTATAACCCCCCTCTTTTTATACAAAAGGCAGCATAAAAAGTATTAAGAGCATGACCCCTGAAGCCAGACCCCAGTTCCTTCACCCATTAGCTGTGTGGCTTTAAGCAAGTTTCATAACCTCTTAGTGCCTCGGTTTCCTCTTCTGTATAATGAAGACAATACTAGCATCTGTCTCACAGGGTAACTGAGGATTAGATGAGCAGATGCAGGTAGGAAGCATTTAGGGCAGGGCCTGGCTCGCACGGAGTCCTCTATATGGGACACATGGCCCTGTCACCACAGGGAGGTGTGATGTCAGGATTCTAAGGGCATGGGCTCTGGAGCCGGACGGCCCAAGGTCAAATCTCATTTCCCTACCTGTAAAGCGTAGAAAAGAATAGTACTTATCCTCCCAGAGTTGTGGTGCGGTTGAAATGAACGGTGCCTTAGGCTTAGTAAGCACTATTGTATTTTATCAGATCCAAGATGCCATGGATTTTGAGACATCGTTATTTCATGGGCTAGGAAAGAAAAACCAGTCCAATTAAATTATGGCATGTCTTTGACTATAATGTGTCCTTATTTCAAAAATGTAATAAAGTGGGAAAAAAAGGCACATCTTAGAATTGATGAAATGTGGGATCCGAGTGTTAGCTATATTATACTCTTATTTTCACCTAAAAATATGTTTGGGATATTGTTCTCTGTTGGTACAAAGACAACTTCTCTCTTTAAAAAAAAAATGGCTATATAGTAATCCATCGTGTGGATGAGCCATCAATTATTTAACCAGTCTCCTATTAGCTTCCCGTCTATTGCTGTTACAAACAATACCACAATGAATAACCTTGTAGACATGTCCTTTGGCAAGTCTGTTCGTATGTCTGCCGGATAAGTTCCCAGAATTGGCGCTGCCGGATTAAAGAGTACAGGTATTTGAAATTTTGGCAGGCATTCTAAGCTCAAGTTTCAGTTTCCAGGCTGCTTCCCACCAACTCAAACTAAAGAAATCATGGATCAGGAATGTTTGAGAAGGATGGACCCGAAATCAAAGTCCGAGAGCAGAATTGGAAGAGTGTCACCACAGAGGTAAGAGAGGAAGGACATTCCTGTACATCCCTGGTGGCCGCGTAAATTGGGCAGACTTCTCGAAAGGCATTTTGGCCAATCTCTTAAATTCGACTTCTAGAAAGCTACCTTTCAGAAATACCAGCACAGGTTGCAAAGGCGTATGTAATACTAATGGCAAGCACTTGGGAAGTGGCAGGTGCACTGCAAAGTGCTTGACAGATACAGACCCGTCTGATGGGCGTAGCACTGAGAGGTGGGGGCTGCTCTCCCAGATTTAAAGATACAGAGACTTGAGACCCAGAGCGGGCAACGCTAGCGGCAGAGACAGGGCTGGACCCAAGCAGCCTGGTACAAGTCTCGTGCTCTTATGCATCATACAAATACATTATTTTGAAGTAGCAGAAATATATTTGAGAAGCCCGGAGTTTCCAAAGTAGTTAGTTTATGTTGTTATAAACCCATACTGTGGGAGACAGTGGGACCATGATAATGAATGAAGTAAAACTTTATATAACAACCTCAACATACGTCCATGATGTATTGTCTTGTTAAAAACAATTAAAAAGGAGGCCGCTGGGCAATTTGCACGGCACGAGTACATTTCTATATGTGTGAGTATGCGATGTATCGATCAGATGGCAGATAGGTAGACAGACAGATATTAAAAGGTCTGGAAGGATAATTAAACAATTAAGGAGAGTCGCTCCAAACACCCCTGGGTGTGAGAGAGTGGAAGGGAAGGGGGACCTCGCTTTGTACACTTCCAAATTATTTGAATCTTTTTCACGATACGTGTGTCCTTACACCGAGCTTGTTACTGGTTCAGAAAGGCATTCAATTCCAGGTTCCTGACATTCAGCTTCATCTCCGCACTGACATCATCAGAAACACCCGAAGTGACTGGATGTGAAGGGGCATGTGGCCCCTGGGAGTAAAAAAAAAAAAAAAAAAAAAAAAAAAAAAAAGAACCAACCCAGATTCAGGGATAAATAGCTCTGAGCTGCACAACCGTATTACCTGGGCGATAATTCAGCACGATCGCCTACGAAAGTCACTTACCAAATACAAATGTTCTTTAAATGATTCAGATATAGTGTAGTTTTCTTTTTAGCATCTTTAGAACTGTTTCCTCCATTTCTAAGTTTTTACTCCCTAGAATCTTCCCGAGCTGATTTGAAACTCTCTGTAAACGCCTACCAATTGAAGGAAAGTTTAAGATATTTTTCACCAGGCTGTGCAAGGTGTCTGTAAGCGATCCTTTTAAAGGGAATCTCTTTCCTGAAAGGCGCAGTCCTGGCTGAGGTGGTGGAGGAGGCCTGGGTGCACACTGGTGGGGGGGGGGAAGGTCATTGCTGATGTCTGGAGAGCAAGGCGCAGCTGCCTAAGGGGGACGCAGGTGGTCTGGCTCCAAGACAGCCCAGAGGGGCGCATAAAGGGCCCTGCCTTGCCCCTGCACATCTCTGAGGCTGGTACAGGGTCAGCTCAGGCTTCTGGGAAGAGAGATGGGCTCTCGAGCCTCCCAGGAAGGAGACAAGTCACAGAAAAATGATGGTTTGATCTTTGGAGAAAGAGCATTTGAGATGGTGTAAAGGGAATTTCTAAGGAATCGGCTCTGTAGCAGGAAAGCTGAGAAGGAAGGAGTAAAGTTTCATCTTCTCATAATGAAGTGTGCTCTGATGTCTCAGCANNNNGCATGTTCCAGGACACCCGACCCTCCAGCCTTGCACAGCTGTAGGCTCTGGATGGAGTGCCCGGCAGGGGATCCTAATTTTGTAAGCCTCTTCTTTCTACCACGCTTTTCACACTTCTTGGGGGCATTCAGCCTGCCTTCTTCCTTCTCTGAGCTTTTTCTTTTTTTCTCTCTCTCATTCTTCTCCTGAGTTTTCTGGAATATTTGGAATTTTTTTTTTAAGAGTAAAAGCTTTTATCTCCTCCTTTATTGTTGATCTTAAAATGTGTTTTATGTATCTTGAGGACCCCGTTTTACTGCCCTAAAACTCACTCTCCTGTTTATTTTTCCGCCCTGCTATCTTGCAGGTGACTGGAAGGGGTCTCTTGAACTGATACGGTTCCTGAACCTATAAACTCCCTCTGCATCTAGACGCCAGAGGAAGCTGCGGTTTCTGGCCATGGTCGGCGTCCCTAAGCTGTAAGTCATACCCAGAGCTTTGTAGCAAAAAGGGACGGAATTTTTCATCTTCTTTGAGATCTTTCCCATCACTGCTCATCCTCACTCGTGGGTATTTGCTACTGGCACTTTCGCGTTTGTGCTTCTTTTCCTTTTTCCTCTCCTTTGATTTCCTGACTTAATGAAAACATTGTCTATTTCACAGAAGTACTTAAAATGTCTGTTCTTTTCAGCTAAATTCTTCCCTCATGATGACAGTGGGCAAACACGGAGCCTGGAGGAAGCCTGCTTCCTGGGCCTGTGTCATCCCATGAGCTTACCAGTTGATGGAGGGAACTGGGCTGGGAGCTTACCATCTCCCCAGGGTTGGTACATCCATCGCTGTCTTCTTCCTCCACAGCCCTTGCATCTCCTGCAAAGCTTTGCCTCTCACCCTGAGCCCTTCGCTTTGGCAGAGCCCTACGCAGAGTCTCAGCGAGGATGTCCGCCTCCCGCGCATTCAACCGGAACTCAAACACCACTTCCTGGATTGCATCTTTCTGCGAAATACGTCACTTCCTGGATTACATCACTTCCTGGAGTCTAGCATCTCACGGGGCCCCTGGGACCAACAACTTCCCTACTTGATTTTGTCCTTGTCACCTGTAGGTAGCTTGGAAGTCACTCTCATGACTTTTAGTTGCGATTAGGGTGTTAAGTGTTCTTATCACAAACAAAGAAACAAACAAAGGGACGTAAGGAAACTTAGGGAGGCAATGGCTAGGTCTGTTACCTTGTTTGTGGTAAATGCAGCCTAGTGTTTGCCCATGTCCAAACCCATAAAACTGTACATATTAAATACCTATAATTCTTAGATATCAATTATGCCTCGATAGAGCTGTCTATTTTTAAGATTTCATTTATTTATTTGTCAAAGACAGAGCACAAGCAGGGGGAGCAGCAGGCAGAAGAGAGGGAGAAGTAGGCTCCCGGCCGCTGAGCAGGGAGCCCAATGCGGGGCTCGATCCCAGGACCCTGGGATCATGACCTGAGCCGAAGGCAGATGCTTAACCAACTGAGCCACCCCGGCGCCCCTGACAAAGCTGTTTTAAAATAAACAAACCCAACGTGGTATCAGATGCAAGCAAACCTGGCCAACCTTTGCCCTGGAGGGACAAATACAAGTGACTTTATTTGTTTGCCAGGACGTAATTCTTTCTTGTTTTATTTTTTGCATTTTTCAACCACCTTCTCTTTTTGAATATTGCATGTGTGTGCATACACACCCAGGGCCAAATAAATAATCCCTATATTTTGTCACTGCTTTTTTATCACTTAAATCTTTTTTTAATTTTTTTTTTTTTTACTGTCTCCTAGTCCAGGGCTCTGTCCTCCACACCGCAGTTACCTCCTGGGATGGAGGAAGGAGCCATGGTTTGTCACCGATGTATCGGGTCGCTGCCGAAGTTTCTCCACTTGTCATTCAAGGCCTAGCCTACCTCTTTCCTGTCCACCTCAAGCGATACGGCTTTCTTTTTTTTCTAAATCCCTACAACATCCACTCATTCCTGTTAACCCAATATACTTAAGTATCCACAACACACAAGGCACAGTGACAAGTGCTGGATATGATGAGGAGCAAGACAGACAGACAGACATGGCCCGTCCATCAGTGAGTTACAGAGCTACCTTTGCTCTTGGGGAAGACAATTATATAAGTAATTGTTAGGAAGGGAAAGTCAGGGATGCTGTGAAGGAGCGGGGTGTAGGTGCTAACGCATGCTAGCGATGGGAAGGACCTCTCTTGGGAGGTGGCATCAAAGCAGGACATGAAGGATGAAATGAGATTAGCCAGACCAGGAGTGTGGGCAGGAGTGATGCAAGCAGGAGGGATGACGTGCGCGAAGGCCAGGAGGCTGAGGGCCTGGAAACACAGCTCAGGAAATTGGGAAAGCAAAACAAAATAAATATCTCTCTGGGATGTTTTCTGACACCGACCAATTCTCCAGCACCAGCTGAGTGTCGATTCTGAAACTAACTACTCAGAGTTAGCACAAACCACACAGCGAAAGGGCCCAGTCCCACAAGACTGCCCCCACTTCAGATGCCAGTTACCAAGTGTCAGGTCACCCTGGGTGGCTCAGTCGGTTAAGCATCATCAGACTATTGATCTCGGCTCAGGTCATGATCTCAGGGTTGTGAGATGGAGCTCTGTATCAGGCTCCATGCTGAGTGTGGAGCCTGCTTAAGATTCTCTGTCTCCCTCTGCCCTTGCTGCCACCCTGCATGCTTTCTCTCTAAAAACAAACAAACAAACAAACAAAACAAAACAAAAAAAAACCCTGGAGTCAAAGAGACTAGTGAGGAAGCTCACTGGTAATCTTGATGGAGACAATGAAGTCCTCGGGAGGTCATGAAGGTGGAAGAGAGTGGGTGGGATCACGAGAAGGTTGAGCTGGCCTTACTGTGATTTTGGATGCATGATGACCTGCATCATTCATCCAGAAATTGTGTTTTTCCTAACAATGTTTTTTAGTTTTTAGTTTTTTTTATGATTTTATTTTTTTTAAGTAATCTCTACACTCCACATGGGGCTTGAACTCACAACCCTGAGATCGAGTCACATGCTCTATGTACTGAGCCAGCCAAGCACCCCTACAACATTTATTTTTATATTTTTTCCTATTTCTTTTATGCTGTTATTTGACTTTTTGTGCATTTATATTTTTTCAATCCGACATTCCTTAAGATCTGGAATTATTTCTCATGCATAATCAGGTTTAATTTTTTAAATCTTTGAGCCTCAGTGTCCTCATCATTAACATGAAATTGATAACCCATGTCTTTCCTGCTTCTTAAGGTTCTTTTGAAGACCTGGTATTCAATGAGCTAAGATGGTGAAGAATTTTAGATAGCATGGGGATGCAATAGATTATTATCATAAAGGAGTCACCGACCTGGATTGGATTAATACTACCCAGAGCATATTGGTCAGGATGCAGTCAGTAAAGAGAAGATAAAAGCCGCCGTACTCTCTTGTGTGGTTGATTCTTAAATTATGACTGAAGTTCAATCAATACTAGCCAAATAATACTGACTTCAGCTGGAGAGAAGCTTGGAAAATGGCTCTTGTGATAAGAATCTGATGGTTGATGATTTCCACTACCTACTGGGGTTATCCTAACACCTCCACTTTCCATGTGATTGGTTGGAAGCCCACCTCACAAAGCAGGGAAAACCCAGACCTTCTCCAAGATTTCTGTTAATTCTTTGGATTTAGATTGCTCACGGTCACCTCTGACTCTAAATGTCTTTCTTTGCTGAATTGTGACCACACCTTTATCTCTATCCCAGAACTGCTCCCAGAGTTGAAAAGAACTCCTTATCTTTGATGCCCCCTAACCCTGCTCCCACACGGTAGTTCTGTGGAATGGACATTCGTTGGTGATTTGGGGAATGGATTGCACTGGAGAGGGCTGGATTGCAGAATTGAAGCCAGAGACCTCTCTTTAAAAATATGTATATATACTGAGGCACCTGGGTGGTGCAGTTGGTTAAGCGTCCGACTCTTGGGGTCCTGGGATCAAACCCCGTGTCAAGCTCTGCACTCAGCGTGGAGTCTGCTTGAGATTCTCTCTCCCTTTTACTCTGCCCCTGCCATTCGTGCTGTCTCTCTCTCCCTCTTTAAAATAAACAAATAAATATTTAAATAAATATTTAAATCTATATAAACATATATATTTCTATATTTTATATATGTAAAGATTTCTCTTTTTAAAAAGCTTCCCCGGGGGTGGCTTAGTCAGTTGAGTGTCCGACTCTTGATTTCCACTCCAGTCCCAGGATCCTGGGATGGAGTACCAAGTTGGGTTCAGTGGAGAATCTGCTTGAGGATTCTCTCTCCCTCTCCCTCTGCCCCTCCTCCTGCTTGCACACATGCTCTCTCTGTGTCTCAAAAATAAATACGTTAAAAAAAAAAAAAGCTTCCCCAACTTTCCCCTTTTAGTCTTTGACCATTTTGCTTAGTTTTCCTTTTTTTCTCTTTGTTCTTCCTCATCCTCAAACTCTCCTTCCAGCTTAGGTGGAGTTATTTAGCTCTCTTTGTCTTTTCCTTCCCCACCCATGTCCTTAGGGCCTCACCTTCTACCACCCCTCCCCCGCAAGGGGCCTATCAAGGTATTTTCCTAAACAAAGACATTTCCTTCCCTAAAAGGAACTCTGGTACCAGCTGATAAAGTAATAGCTTCTCTTATCTACTACGACAAAGACAAGTTTGCCAAACTGTGTTTATTCTTTGGGAGATCTGACCTTAGGTTGGGCCTTCTGACCAATGGGAAAAGTAATTGGTCTGTACTCGTGGTAATTTAGGTTTGACCCCATTGTCATTTGATTGGGTGCTCACAGGTTTGGGAGAAGGGATAGGTGGTTCTGATGAGTTCATTTAATGGTGGGCAAAAATGGAGTTTAGAAATGGTCATTGACCCCAGGAATGCGTTTCTGAAGCAGCACTCGAACCCAGATCCCAGCTCATTCAATAGTCTTTCCCTTGAGAGTTTTCCTGACAATGGAAAATGTCCCTTGTGTGTTAGGCGGGCTGTCTTGAGAATGAACTTGATACTCCTGTGGAGGAGGTCAAAAGAGACACGGATTATTTGCCAGATAGGTTTTGCAGAAGAGCTGGAGAGAAGATGAGCTGTCAGCAGATGCCCTTCTGTGTTGAGACTGAACTGTCATCCCCCTGAGATAACCATCTTGAGGCTGTTAGAAGGGGCTGAGGCTGGGGAAGGATCCAGCAGGACTGCTCTGGACCCACCTCTCAAGGCCTTCTCTCCGCCATGGCCGC
Organism: Ursus maritimus; assembly: GCF_017311325.1. Taxonomy (NCBI): domain Eukaryota; kingdom Metazoa; phylum Chordata; class Mammalia; order Carnivora; family Ursidae; genus Ursus; species Ursus maritimus. The sequence continues at coordinate 34,713,685 of NW_024425230.1, forward strand.
TGCTCCCTCCTCTCCCCCCATCCTTCCCCTCTTCTTGGAGGCCCAGTCCCCGCTCCCGAACACCCTCTGGGGAGCCATCCCTGACAGCCACACGCGGATCGAATCTCTCTCTCCTGGGAATCCCCTTGGCAATTACTCTCTGCTTTGCCCCATCAGCATGTTCTCCATCAGTGGCTCGCAACGTGGTTGATCGCGACCTACAGAGAAAACCATGTATTTGCTTTGCATCTCAGTCCACACGCCCCACCACCCCCTCCTGTCTCACACACACGTAGAGTCGTACACACGCACGCTACCGAACAAAGTTCCCTGTGTACTTACCGTATTTTGTGGAATGCATACCAATATTTCTTTTCTATTCTACTTAATTCTACTCTATTCCACTAAAAAATGCTGGTTGCAACCCACTCCATTGATGTCATGACCCACTAAGAATCATTCCTTTGATCTAATTCTCTGCAACGCAGTGTGGTAATTTACTACTCACGGCAGCCCACTTCCCTCCCGACCGCTCCTGATTCGCAAATTCACTTCCCCTTCCCATCTCACTGGGAACTCCCAGAAGCTTCTCACCAGCGTCCTTGCCTTTTGTCTCTCTCTCTCTTCCACCCTCCCCATTGCTTTTTCTTAAATGCAGATTTCATCTGACTGATCATTCTCCTGCTTAAAAACCTCCTGAGGCTTTCCATTGCTTAAAAGTGCACTTCAGATAAATAGCCTGAGTAGAAGGCCCTCTGCAGACTATCTACCCGCCTGCCTTCTCCTTGGCTTCAGCAGCTCAAGGCCCTTTGTAATTCCCCTGCCAGGTGCCTGCTGGTTCCCTTCTGTGACTTTGCACATGCTGTTCCCTGGCTGGAATGCCTCTTCCTCTTCTTTAGTGGAAACTGCTTTCACTTCAGTAACTCAGGTTACTAGAAAGAAGGAAATCCTGCCATTTGTGACAACATAGATGGACCTCGAGGGCATTATGCTAAGTGAAATAAGTCAGACTGAGAAAGACAAACATTACGTGATATCACTTCTGTATGGGGTCTAACAATGCTGAACTCGTAGAAATGGAGAGCAGAAGGGTGGTTACTGGAGGCTGGCAGGTAGGGGACTGTGGACATGTTGGTCAAAGGGTACAAACTTGCAACTAGTAGGTAAATAAGTCCCGGGGATCTAATGCATTGTATTATGCAGTGTAATTTACACGATATTGTATTATAATACGTTGTAATACATTATTACTGTATCATGCACTTCAAAATTGCTAACAGACTGGATCTTAAATGTTCTCACCACAAAAAAGAGGGACAATCCTGTGACGTGAGGGAGGTGGTGGCTAATGCCACGGTGTGTGTACCTCACACTTGCACAATGTTGTATGTAAATCGTATCTCCGTAAATAAAAAGTTGAACTCAGATTACCTCTCACGTCGAGGTGTGTCTTCTGGGTGTCGACGGCTCCACTCTACAGCTCTGAAACCGTAGCTATTATGCCGAAGCATGCTTACTCGTGCGCAAGTCTGTGTCCCTCAACGAACCCAAGGCCAACAACTTGTATGTATCTCGGTCAGTTTTATGTCGTTGGCACCCAATGTGCTGTCATTGTCCAGCAGATGTTAACTGAAAATCAGCTAAGGAACACTGTTCTCCAGTTTCATGTCATTAATTAAATTTCTCCCAGTGCCATGTGATCTTAATCTTTCTGGCCATTTTAACGGTCCAGTGATACATGTGTGCGTTTGCACGCGCGTGCAATTCGTAGGGGGTGGAGAGGGTAGGTTTTGGAAATAACAGTGGTTGATTTTGTAATCCCTGATGTGCGGGGTGCTCTGATCAGATTGGGGGGGGAATCAAATATGGGGTATCCCAACTGGATGGGGGCCGGTGGCAGGGTCGGTGAAAGAATTCACCCAAGGCAGAACAAAAGAGATAGAAGTTTATAGAATGCACCGCAAGGGAGCAGGGGGCAGGACAGCAAAGGGGAGACTGTCTGTGATGAGGCGGTGGTGAGGAGCTATCGTTATAGGGCAGAGCCAGGGAGCATGGGGAGGTATGGAATTTTCCCTTTTTTAGTAAACGTAGGAACTGTGCCTGGTTGTAAGTAGTCAGTTAGGGCCTGTGGTTTTTCCGAGGTGGGTCGCTTCATGAGCTGTTTGCATTCAGCTCAGCGGTTGCTGTGGGTGGGCGCTTGCTTTACTGGGGATTCCATAGCTCAAGCCGGTGGCCTAGAAGTGGCCTCTACTGGCTGTGCCTCCCCTAGCCCCACCCCCAGCCAGAGGCATTCATGGCCCGAGGGGAGATCAGGATTCTGATAGCCAGAATGCATCAATAAACAAATAGTCAATACTCCCAACAGATTTTCAAAAATTCATGGCTGAGATAATAAATAGTCACGAAAAACGAGACTCCTAACTTGAAGGGAAAGGGTTCCCTGCCAGGTGGTAGGGTTTACGCCACAACAGGGGAAGAAGTTAGGTGAAGAGCCCGCGAAGCCTCTTCCTCCACAGGCAAGATTAGGGATTGGGGGCACTTGGGGTCGAGTGGGAGGAGGTCAGTGGGTGGCCCCAGGCCTAGAGGGATCAAGAAAGGCCCAGTCAGCATCAAGAGGATCCAGGCAAGGCTGAGCCAGGGCCGGGGGAAAATCCTTGCCGCCCTTGCTTCCGCAGGCATCCGAGCGAGCGGGCATCGCAGGGGCAGGAGACTGGGAGCCTCCCGGAAGGAGCTTACTCATCCATTGTCCACCGGAAGGAACACCTGGCCAGACCGAAGTCTGCTCCCCCCATTCAGCTGCTCACAAGGGCAGTCTCTTCCGGGCCACAGGCGCAGTGGTGGTCTGGTAGGAAAAGCCCCAGCACCCACACCTGTAGACTGAACATTCGAAGTCTGAGGTTTTATCCCAAGGAAAACAGTTGTGGCAAATCCCAAGCACTTACATGTGTTTAAAATAACTGTAAAAAAGTACCTCCTCTTTTATTAAAAAAATTGTTTATTGTGGAAAAATGGAGATACTAAAAAAGAATCGAATTAATCGGAAGGATGCTTGCCAAGCAGGGTTCGGTGGCCATGCCGGCCTTGGTCCCCTGTTGGGGAAGCGCTGTGCCCACCTCTGGGGGGGGTCCCGTCTGTTGGCAGGGGGGGTTCATCTCCCACCCCAGCTCTGGTTCCATTCCTGGGGGGTGTCTTCAAACATGTCCCCCTCCCTAGCCCTTATCCCCCTACTCGCCCCCCACACCCCCGACCGAAGATGTCCATTCTAGAGGCTGCCCTGACTGCTGCCCATGCCCCCCCCCCCCGTATTTCCCCCTGGACCACTAGCCTGCCAGCCCCCACTGGGCTCCGGGCTTCAGGGCTGCCCTTTGATCCTTTCCCCTCACAGCAGCTGGAGGGACGTGTCCATTCCTGTTCCCATTCCTTCCTTGGCTCCCGGTTGCGGCAAGCGGAGCGCAGCCCCGCAGAGCAAGGATTTAGGGCTTCCGTGGTCTGGCTGCGACCCCTCTTCCTGTACCCCAGGCTGCTCCTGTTGCTCTCCTCGGTAACTTCCTGGAAACTGCACAGGCTGGGGCTGGTGAGCCCCACAGCTGGGCCGGCCTGGACCCCTGCTCCTCTCACTCCCCCTTTCCTTCCCCATCCTTCCCCTCCCCAGCTCTTCCTTCACTCCCCTCCTCAGGCCCAAGCCTCCTGGAATTGCAGCCTCTCCAGGCCTTCCCTGTCATTGTCCCTAAGGGGGTGGGGGGAAAAGCTGTTCAAGGTCACAGAGCAGGTCAGGGGCTGGACCAGGCCAGGAATCCAGATCTAGCCTCTTTCCAGCTCCTCCTGGCAGGTGGCCTTGGAGGAAGGAGGCGTGAGCGACCTCCTCTGGCTGCTTTTTGGAGGAAGCTGGGCTGGGGCCGTGAGAAGGCCCGGCTGCCCTTCTGAGCCTCCCGTCCTCTATACTTGGGGCATATCCGATCGTGGCTCTTCCCGTGGGTCTGCTTTGCCATGATGTCCTGGTGCCTACGGTTGTGTCATTAACTCTGGGGTGGCGTGGGAGGTGGCAGAAGGGACCCAGCACAGGAAAACTGGGCTTCATAGGAAGGCCATCAGCTGCCACCTGCTGGCTGGATTCAGGCTCCCAGCAAACCCTTTCTGGTCTTCGTCTCTTGCCTTAATCACTGTGACCTTGAAATCCCAGATCTCCATCCCACTGCCCTCCTCCCACGTAAGGCCCTCCCGTTTCCACTGCCCCATGTTTTCCTCAAGAGCTGTGTTGACCTTACTCACGCTAGCATCCCAACCTCAGGGACGCATATGTCTACGAAGAGGGCTCCGGCAAGGGCAGTGCTTAACCCAAAGGGGCTTCGTACTAATGGGAAGTAGCTGGCAGTGTGACAGCCAGGTGTCAGGGAGGGGCTGGGAGCCAGGAACTTGGTAGGACTGCTCAGACCTAGCCCTGTAGGTGCTCACCTGTGCCAAGTAAGGCTGACCCATTTGTGTTTGTGACCGAATTAAAATGCCAAGGAAAGACAAGACTGCAGCTTGTTTCCAAATAGAAACACATGTGCACAGAGAACAAGGAGCTTCTGCCAACATCCCAGACAGGGCTGTCTTCCCCTCCCCGCTCTACACGCCCGCCGGGGAGGAAAGGGAGCTGGTAATGCTTCCTGTGGTCGAGGTAAGTGTCTGCTCCTGCTCCGAGCAGCCCCCGTCAGTGCGTGTGGCCCTTCCAAACAGTAAGGCGGGAAGCAGGGGCCTTGCGGTGGGGGTGTTTTCGGTATGAAGTCATTTCCCACAGTGAAGAAACAGCCACATCCCACGTGGTCCTCTGGCAACCCAGGATGTTCTGCTCAGCACCAGGAGAGAGTCTAAAAATGCCCCAAGCCCATCTCAGAATTTCAGGAATCTGGCTGGAAGAGAACCCAGGAGACAACAAATCCCCAAACAACCACTTACCCTACACTGAACCCAGCAGAAGGGAAGCTCATTCCAGCCTTCAGCGGTTCTATGTCCCGCTGGGAGACATGATGCCCACAGATAGACTCCTGGCTGAGCCCCTCAAGGGCAGGCCTGGTTCTTTCCTATTTCTGGGTTCCCAGCACCCAGTACTGAGTAGATCCAGCTACTGAGCGTGTGTTGGACTCTGTTGAAAACTCAGGCAGGTGTCTAGGGTGCAGGACGAGGAGTTCTAGGCATGCCCAGGAGGGACCTCTCCATAGAAGAGAAGGATCTGGAGTTTAGCCTAAGATGTCCTCACCTGGAGAAAAGAAGGGAGCACGCATGTGGTGGGGACACGGGAGTAGAAGCAGGTGCAAAGAACCATAAAGGGGTCTGCTTTCCTACGTTGTTACAGCAATCGAAGAGGGCTCAGCATCACAGACCAGGCACGGAATATTTTCTAGTAAATGAGAACTAAAGGATCTAATGACAACCAATGAAGAGCGGATGGGTTATTCAGCAATGCAGTTGGGAAAATGGGCTACTTGGGGGGAAGTCACATTTAACCCTGACCTTGGACAATTTGCCATTATTTCAGTAATGCTTAAAGAGCCGGCCAGTTGGGCTCAGAACTGGGGATTCAGTGGGACAGAGGCACACATGAGACAGGTCTCGTTGTCCGTTCATCTGCTCCCCTGGACCCGGGGAGGAGAATGTCTCAGTCGAGGTAGAAAGCATCTTCCCAGCGTCCCAGCCAGGGGAAGGAGCCCTCCATAACTGGACTCTCAGTGACCTTAACATTTTTTTCAAGCCCAGGACTTTGTGCGTTGCTCTGGAGCAGAGACTCTAGGGGTGTCTGTGTTCGAACTCATGTTTGGCAAAAGTACTTTCCTGCATCCAAGCCCCGTAAGACACTGTTCTGCTGTTTCCCTTCTGCTGACCTATTTCTCGTTTGTACTAATTGAGCTGGACTCTGGGTGCTCTTGGCGATTTGTCCCATTCTCTCAACTGCTGGCGTAATGGAAACTGAAGTGTTAGACCAGGAAGGAACCCTAAAGTTGTCTTATTCCCTCATTTTACAGAAGAAGAAAGTGAAGGCCAGAGACGAGTAGCGAATTACTCAAGGTCACACAGCCAGTTAGAGGCAGAGCTGAGCTCGAACCACCCTCCCGGTCTCTGGCGCCCTGCCCAACGCTCCTCTGCTTCCCTTTGCCATCTCCTCTCCAGCCCTCTTTTCTAAGACTTTCCCTGCCTTCCTCTGGCTCTTCTGAGTTTCCTGTGGTGTCCACCCTGCCCCACACCTGTCCACTTTGCAGCCTGACAACCCTGCTCCATGACGACCTTGGCTTGGTGAGAGACGGAGTGTCTCCCAGTGGCCTGGCAGCCCCTGCCCAGCATCTCTTGTCTCATGATGGGCCCCAGCTCTCCTTTCGGACCAGACTCCACCCGGCGGTGAGCCTGGCTGGCGGACTGGGCATGTGTGCTTCCTCCAGCTCCGGGCTCAGAAAATCCACATCCTTGTGCGTCTTCCCCACTACGGCAGCTGAGTGACCTTGAGCGTGTCATGGCTCTTGATCTGATTGCTCTTCTTGAAAATGGACATAATTTTAGAACACAGCATCTAGAGCGGCTGTGAAGATCAAGAGTCAAGTATAAGGAAACTACGAAGCGTCATTCAGCGTAAAGCACAGGCGTCCCCCAGACGCCAGCCCCGGGCTGGATACAGAGCAGATGCTTCCCGAATAACTGAAGAACAGTGCTTCTCAACTGGGGGCGATTTTCATATCCTAGGGGACATTGAGTGATACCTGGAAACATTTTTATTGGTCACAACTGAGTAGGGGTGGCTATGGCGTCTACTCGGCGGAGGCCAGGGATATTGCTGAACGGCTTACAGTGGTAGGACAGCCCTCACAGCAACGAATTATCTAGAATTGTCTGAACCAGTGGTGCTGGATCAGAAGCCCTGCTGTGGATGAACAAAAGTGTGAAATGATATCTATAGGTACAGACATGGTTTGTCGTTCCAGAAAGGCGAAAGCTGTGGCTGGGAAGTTGACCATCAAGATACCACTTGACCAAGAACGGCAGCCCCTGGGGTTAAATGAGAGGGTCATGCCCAGATTTGATAAGTTGAAAACATTTTATTTCAATTCTATCCTTGGGAGGCAGCATAAATAATCACAGAAGACCACAAAGGTCAATGGGGAAGAAAAAAAAAGGTCCAGAAGTGTGAGGAGATGAGAACGGACACTGTCTAGCTGCGGGGGGTGGAGGGCCCGGAGACCCTGCTTTAGCTGGCCCAGAGGGTGGAGGGTTCTTGGAGCAAAAGCCTGAGGGCTGGGGGCTTTCCCTGCCCAGGTGACCTGGAGGGGCTGAGGGAGCCCCGGCCTCGGTGGAGGGATGTACTGCAGGGTGGCCACGGGAAAAGCAGGGGTGGGGCACAATGCATCTAGTAGATCCTAGCTAATGAGAGAGGAGTGGACACCCATTTCTTGACCCCCAGGCCAGATCTCGCCCCCAAATTGTGACTTTTCTGACAGCAGTGTTTATAGACTCTGTGGGTAGTGGGACGTGGCGGGAGAAGATAAGGAAACAAAAATGTGTAGATGACCCAATGAACTACGGCGTCTCAAAGAGTCCTGTGACCTTGGGCCACTTCTGTGTCCTCATCTGCAAATGGAGAGAATGCTTCCCACCTCTTGGAGCGGAGGTGAGGCTTAAATGAGATCCTACGGGTCAAAGAACCGTGTAAACTTTAAAGTGCTATACGGACGTGAGGGGCTGTGGTCCTTCTACGAGCGTAAGGCTGAAAGTGGCTGAGACAGCAGTGGTGAGAGACGCGCGCGGAGCATCCCTCGAAGTGATCGGACCCCTGCTCTGCCGTCCCCAGGGCCGAGCTACACCCTTCTCAGCCTCGGCTTCCAGGAGGAAGGGGCCTCATCTGAGGGAGTCCTCTGGGGAGGGAGAGCAGAGGGTGGGGGCCGGGGCACCGAGTGGGAAGGGCCTCAACTGGGCAGTGTGACACATTGGCACTACTGGTGTTGGGCAGATGGTAGCAGTGGCTTCCAGTTCTCTTTCTCCACAGAGACTTGGGCACTGGGGAAGCCCCCATGGGATTGGCATCTTGATGCAGTGGGAAGGGCCCCGGCCCGGAGTCTGGACACGCTGGGTCCTGGTCCTGGGTCAACTGTTGACCTTCTGGGTGACTTAGTGAGTCACTTCCCCATTGCAACCCTCAGTTCCGTCCTTCGTAAAATGGGGACACTATTCCCTACCCTGCCTACCTCACAAATTAAACGGGAAAGGGGTGTTCCAAGAGCTTTGAAGAGAATCATGGGAAGGCAAGGGGTCATTATGGCCTTGGTGAGCAATCCTCTTAATTCCCTGAAGACAAGAGAGAGGGGGCAAGGGACAGAAAGGAGCTGGGCTGCTTGCAGCCCTTGTCAGGTGAGTCAGGCTTGCGGGGCTGCCAGGGAGGGGAGGGAGGTGCGGGGAGGGGAGGCCGAACACCCCAGGCCTGGAATCCAGCCCTTACGGTGCACTCGGCAGGGATGCTGTGAGCCCCGGCCAGGAGGGCCGAGATGTCCTGGCAGCCCCTTGGCAGGGGAATAGTTCAAGTTCTCCATCTCCTGGGGGCCTGGCTTGGCCCTCTGCCCCCTGGTCCATTGAGGGCACCCGGCAGGGAGTCTGTGGTCTCTGCCCCTCCGAGGGGTGGCTGAGGCTGCTGGGGTGGCAGGGAAAGGGCGGGTCTCCAGCCACATGTCTCCAGGAGAGGCTGGGGACTTTCTCAGCAGGAGGTCGAGAGGTCCAAGGTCAGCTTCCAGGCCTCGAGGTGGCAGGCGGGGTCCTCGGGCTGTCCCCAGCTCCAGGCCCGGCTCTGTGTCTGGGGGCGCCGGAGAAGGGGGAGTGAAGGGGCGCGTGGAAACCGCGGCGAGGTCGGAGGTCAGCTGAGAAGGCAGCCCCGCCGGGAGCTAACAGTTCTTGGGGCTGTTGAGCAAGTTTCTCAGCTCCAGCTGCAGCTGCCGAATGCGGATGTCCTTCTGGGCCAGCTCCTCTTTCAACCGCCGGATCTCATCCTGCTGCCGGAAGAACATTCGGAGGAGCTGGGGCGGCAAAGAGAGGGGCGGCGGGGCCGCGGGAGAAAGCAGGTGAGATGGGGTGTCACGCCCCGCTCCCCCCGCCCCGGCCTCCACCCCTTGTCCCCGGGCTTCCCCCTGACCCTCTTTAGTATCCCCAGAGGCTCTTGTGCCTGCAGCGTGCCCTTCTCCAGACCCAGCTCACGGGCTCCCACTTCCCCTGGGAGTCCAACACCGCCCCCCCTTCCCAAATATCTCCAGCTCACCCTTTTAGGGGTGCAGACAGAATACTCTTGTTTACCATTCTGAAGGGGAAACTTTCTACAATGTTTTGTATCCTTCTCTTCTCAGGGAAGCCGAGGATGCAGAATGGAAGCCAGCTTTTCTGCCACCAAGGGCCACACCGCACCCCGATTCGCTGGCTGGGGTGGACACGGGCAAGCAGAAGGGTGGGACAGCCCTTCCCTGAGACACGGCCCTGGATTCACCAGTCCCGCCCCTTCCACCAGAACACAGACGGACAGGTGCTGGCAAAACCACTGAGTCCCGCAAAGCAGCGGGCCACGTGAGGACCCCCCACCCTCGGCCGGAACGTTCCTGACACGCACTTGGGGGTGTCCTCCCACTCCCTGGTGTGAGCCGCACTGGATCGTGTATACTGTAGCGAGATGGGAGCGACTCTGAAGGAATGCTGCGGACAGAGACTTGTCGTTCCATGAAAACTGAGCTGCACGCGTTAGATAAAGCGGGTGGTAACCGAGTTGCTCCTGAGTTCCGGGTGGGCGGGCAGTATAAACATAAAGGCTCGGCAATAGTTGATATCTTACAGATGGTCCCGGAGTGGTGACCTGGCTGGATGGGTTTGTCAAAACTCACGGAGCTGGACACTACAAAGGACGGTTTTTACCACAGGGAAATTATACCTCAATAAATCTGTCTTAAGCAAGAAAAAAATGGGGGAGCACTCCGAAAAAACCCTCAGGCTTTGTTTTCTTGCTCTACCTCGAAGGAATCGAAACTGCCATTTGGAACGAAAGGATGATTTCTTTGTGAAAGACATAGATTCCCAAACAGGAAGCTCCTCAAAGAAAAGTCTTGGTCCTGCGTCAAAATAGGATTTACATATTTATTTATTTTACCGTGTTAGTCTATGTGCTGCCGAAGTGAGCACTGTTGACTTAATGCATTAAATGAAAATGAATGGTTTAGGGGCGCCTGGGTGGCACAGCGGTTAAGCCTCTGCCTTCGGCTCAGGGCGTGATCCCAGCGTTATGGGATCGAGCCCCACATCAGGCTCTTCTGCTATGAGCCTGCTTCTTCCTCTCCCACTCCCCCTGCTTGTGTTCCCTCTCTCGCTGGCTGTCTCTATCTCTGTCAAATAAATAAATAAAATCTTTAAAAAAAAAAAAAAAGAAAATGAATGGTTTAAAGAATGTCTCTATCATTTGTATGATTCTTTCTTTAACTGGCTTTTTTTTTTTAACCAACCGATCAGTCCTGGTTACATCTTTTTGAAGCGATGACGTGTTATTTGCCCTGCATTAAATGATTCCATACACGCCTGTGGCTTCCAAGTTCTCAAATTCCTTTGCATCAATTTTTGGTCAGCTTTTGTTTTTTGTTTTTTGTTTTTTGTTTAATATTTTATTTATTTATTTGACAGAGAGAGACAGCCAGCGAGAGAGGGAACACAAGCAGGGGGAGTGGGAGAGGAAGAAGCAGGCTCATAGCGGAGGAGCCTGATGTGGGGCTCGATCCCAGAACGCCGGGATCACGTCCTGAGCCGAAGGCAGACGCTTAACGACTGCGCCACCCAGGCGCCCCAGCTTTTGTTTAAAAAAAACAAACAGTTTTATCGAGGTGTAATTCACATACCCTAAGTTCCACTCCTTTGAAGTGTACGATGAACTGATTTTTAGTAAAATTCAGAGTTGTATTAAGTCTCCTCCCCTGGATCGAGCTACCGGTTTCTCTTCACACGTAGACCCACGTGTCCACCATTTACAGTCCATTTTTCTAATTGGTTGTTTCCCACTGGCTGCGATGGTTTAAATTGTGGGTAAACCCAGAGTCAAAAGGCTCTGGGCAGATTTCTTTGCAATAACAAAGAAGCACAAGCTTCAGTGCAGACAGACTGTGGGATCTGTGTTGCCTGCTCGGAGACCCTTGAAAATTTCCCTGTGGGTCCTCAGTTTCCCTGTTCATATAAACAAGCTTTAACGAAATGTTATTTGATTTCGCAACTGCCCAACCCCCCTGCCCCACATGGGCTCCAGAACTGAGCTCGGGCTCTTGGTAGGGCCCCCCGGGGCTATCCCAGCAACTCAGGTACCTGCTACCTTCTCAGGGTGCTTACAAAAATTTTTTTTTAATGGAAAATGCTGAATAGATACAAAAGTGGAAAGGTTAGCACTATGAACTTCCAAGTACTCACCAATCGGCCTCAAGAAAGAATATGCGGCCATTCTTGCTTTATCTCTACTCCTACCCGCTTCACCTGCTCCACTTCTTTCAGAAATTATTTTGAGGCAAATCTCATTTCTCACTTGATTCCATCCAATCCTAAACATCTGACCATCCCTCTATAATGGTGCTAAATATATTTTATAGCAATTATCAGTTTACCTTTCAAATTTCCCTATAAGACTGTGAGGTCTTGGAGGTCAGGAATAATCTTCTTTTTATAAATAATAGTGATATAGTAAGTTGGTGTGACAAGAGACCTTTCAGATGGCCCCGACATTACCCCACCCCTCAAGGGTGGACTGGACCTAGTAACTTGCTTCAGATGAATAGAAGATGGCAGAAGTGGTGGGCTGTCATTCCCAAGGTTAGGTTACAAAAAGACTGTGACTCCCCCATCTTGGACACCTTCTCTTGCTCACTCTGAGGGAAGCCAGTCGCCATGTTGTGAGCTGCCCTGCTGAGAGGTCCATACGGTTAGGGCCTGAGGGAGGCCTCTGGCTGATAGTCCATGGGGAACTGAGACCCTCAGTCCAACAACCCGTGAGGAAATGAGTCCTTCCAGCGGCCATGTGAGTGAACTTGGAAGCAGATCCTTCCCCGGCTGAGCCTTCAGATGTGGCTGCAGCCTAGCTGCCAATTTAACTACAAGGTCTCACGAGAGACCGTGAACCATGGTGTCCGTTCTGAGATACTATGAGATAATAAATATTTGTGGGTTTAAGTCACTAAGTTTTGGGGTGACGTCTTACATAGCAATAGATAACTAATACAGGGAGCCTCATTGAGCACTTCCTATGGGCCAGGACGAGTGCTAGACCCTTAGGAAATACCTTGTGTTATTCCTATGTGTTATCCCCCCACACACACACCGAACTTTACCATGAGAAAGACAGGAAACCTGCATGGGCACAGCCGGGCAATAGCAGAACCGGGACTCAGATGCGGGTGGCTCCATGCAGCCCATCTCTACTTGAGCTGCATCAAGCCAAGTCCTGGCACAGGGCAGGCACCTGTGGACCCTGGCTGAGCCGAACTCTGTCCCTGGCACCAGGGCCTGGTGGTACAGTCGAGAGGGGAGAGGACTTCGGGGGGCATGGATAAGCCCCAGCTATGGTTGCCCCTGAATGAGCTGCTCCCATTCTAAAGGGTGCAAAGTACCTTCATAAACACAGCCTCTTCCCCCCAAACAGGGAACTGTCAGACCCCATCCGGCCACAATGCCAGGGAGGAAGGCATGATGTAAGGCATGAGGCCAGCATTTCCTCTGTTGGTCAGCAATTTATAACTCCTGTAACAGCAAATGACAGCCCCGCTCTGAAATGAGACGCGGGACTGTGTGGGTTAGTGAGGGCTGGGGTGGGGTGGGGGCATCAATAGCGCTACCATATCCCAGCCTTTATTTATTGGGGTCAGAGGCAACGGAAGCCAATAGCAGGCTACTTACGGTATTTGTCACAGAAAGATAAATGCCCCAGATGGAGCCAGCTTAAAGGCCTGAAGCCCATAATTGAAATGTAAAGGTCTCGCTCTTCCAGGACCTGGAGAGGGAATAACTTATATTCCTTACCTCGTTCTCTGTCCTGGGCGGGACATTCTCTAATAAATCTATTCCATTGACCACAACGCTCTTCTTTTCTTTGATGGGAGCCTTAAATACCATTTTTGAGGACTTCTTATAGCCTTCCTTCAAAGACATCAGCACAGGATCTAAGAAAGGCAAGGGAAACGTTCATGCTGACAATTTGGTGGCGTGTCAAGGAACGATGTCTTTCATTCACACCATGCTTGACAGCTGGCCGAGCGTGGGGGGTGTAAAGAAGGACGCTACGCAAAGGGCAATGGGTGAACCAGAGTGAAGGCAAAAGCTGCCGTCTCGAAGCCTCTCCTGGGAAGCCCACCCCCTGCAGTACCTCGGTTGATGCCCCCCAGCCATTCATCGGGGGTCAGAGCTGGCTCCGTGCCCGGCGTCATGGGGTAAATATCTTCCTGGTAGGAATCCGACTGCAGTGGGGGGAGCAGAAGGGGGACAGATGGGGGCCGCTGAAAGAACCCCTGCTTTTCAGCAGCCCCTCCTTGCAGACCTCTCACCAGGCTCCGGCTGTCCTGCCTCCAAGCCTCAGCCCTCGGGCGTCTCCCGATTGGAATCCCCACCCAGCATTTGTCAGCAAGCCAGACTGTCCCCACCCTGGAACCGCCCTGATCTTACCCCCCCCCACCCCCCGCCACCACCCAAATTGGGCCCGGAGTCCCCAGTCCACAGGACCTTCTTCTTCTGGGTTCCTCAGGTGTCAGTCTGTGGCGAGCCAGCTAGGATTCAATGTGGGGGGTCCCTTTGGAGCCCAGCGCAGCCCCACTCACCCTCCGGGGCACAATCATGGAGATGGGCTCGATGAGGCCCTTGAGAGTCACCAGCTTATAGAAGCGGAACACCTCGCACGCTGACACGTCCAGCCCATGCTTCGGCATGACCCCTGCGGACAGGCACACGCAGCTCCGTGGGTCCGGGCTGCCCCCGTCAGCGCCCCTCCTCCCTGAGCACTTAGGAGGCAAGGATCTATGCACAGGGCAGCAGGTGCTCTGGGGGCTTCTCGAGCCAGGCTCTGTGTCTGGGTGGTACCATCTCAGATCAGGCCCTCGGGCCAGACCTGGCTCACCAAGTGCCCGCTTTAGAACGGGGGCCTTTTGTAACTGGGAGGAGCTATTGAAATATTCGAGTCTATTCCATTCTTTTGACAGATGAGACTCCTGCCGGTCTAGGGAAAGGGGTTTGCTGCAGGTCACAGAGGATGGCTGGGGCTGGGCCACTGAGCCTGTCACCTTCTAAAATACACTAGCTTCCCTCAGCCTCTGTGTTTGGTTCTCAGAGAGAGCGGAGGAGAGAGAAACCTTTCTCCATGAGCCCTCCAGCCTGAGAGTGCTGTCCCGTCGTACATCTGGGGCCGACAAGGGCGTGTGTGTGTGCGTGCGTGCGTGTCCTACTATCCACGTGTGTGCACTGGCCACCGTGTTCCTAACAGCGGTGTCTGCTATATACCGACTGAGGAATCTGAACGGTGTGGGGTTTGGAACGCAAGCTTTGGGGTCAGACGCACCTGGTTCTGAGTCTTGACTCTGCCCCTCCCTCTGGCTGGGCGACCCGGGGCAAATCTCTGCATCTCTGAGCTTCAGGTTCCCTGGCTGGTTAGAGGCGGACAGCAGGACCCTTCCTGAGATGGTCAGGGGACTGAGCGAGAAGATGCTCATTGACTGCCTGGCCTCATCGTGAGCACAGATAACGTTAGTTTCTTTTTCCCTGATGTGAAACTGAGTTAAGGTCCCAGCTCTCCTTGACCAGAATGGAAAGCTGCTCTTAGAGATAAAGGAATTCTGGGAGCTGGAAGGAAGTACTGTAAAGGTACCCAAGTGGAATTTAGAGCCAGCAGTCCTGGCTTTGAATTCTGGCTCTGCCATTTAGGGTCTATGCGACCTGCCTAGGGTGAGTTGCTTAGCCTCTCTGAGCCTACGACAAGTGCTTGGCTCATGGCAGACGCTCCACAGTGGCCACAGGCGAGGGGGAGAGGAGAAACAGTTCTCCCTGCTTCCTCCCTCCTCCTCCCTCTTCCTCAAGTCCTGCTGACCCTACTTCCTAAAGGGATTCATTACCCCATCTTCCTGCCCCCCTCACCAGCTACCATCCTTTCTTGGCTAGAAGGCCACAGTGGCCTCCAAATTGGTCTCTCTGCCTCCCTCCTGTCCTTTCCAAATCCATTCTCCCTACAGAAGCCAGAGCAACCTTAGACTAACATCTCAGATCGCATCACGCTGTCCCATCTCCCACCTGTCTGCCGAAGACAAAGAAAACCCTCCAGTGAGTTCCCAGTAAAACCCAAACTCCTTCCCCTGTGTAACGGTTCACTGTACGTGTCCGTGGGCTCTGGAAAGAAGGTCACCCTCCCCAGGGTGGATGGGTATCATCTAAACCGCGGAGGGTCTGAACAGAGCAAAAGGGAGAGGAAGGAGGAAGTCACTCCTTTTCTTCCTGCCTCCCTGTCGGAACTGGGACCGCTCATGTCGTCTTCTCCTGCCCTTAGACTGGGATTCGCACCATCAACTCCCTTGGTTCTCGGGTCTTTAGACTTGGACTGAATGACACCGTCAGCTTTCCTGGGTCTCCAGGAAGCCAGCAGATCATGGGACTTTTTCTTAAGATTTTATTATTTATTTGCGAGAGAGAGGGCATGAACAGGGGGAGGGGCAGAGGGAGAAGGAGAAGCACACTCCCCGCTGAGCAGGGAGCCCAACACGGGGTTGGATCCCAGGACCCTGAGATCATGACCTGAGCCAAAGGCAGACGTTTAACCAACTGAGCCACCCAGGTGCCCCAGTCATGGGACTTCTCATCCTCCGTAGTTGTGTGAGCCAGTTCCTCATAAATCCATATATATATATATATATATATATATGGATTTCTAATATATATATATATATGTATATATATTTCTCCCCCCTGTTTCTCTGGAGACTCCTTCAAGAATACATCCTTCTAATCCATCCCATGGCGTCTGGCCCCTGCCCTCAGCTCCAGATTCACGTCCCAACCCTCTCCCCATCTTCTGCTACATTACAGAGCCTATACTTAGTCATACTGATTTCCGTTCTGTTTCTAGAACCTGCCAGGCTCATTCTTGCCAAGGGACTTTGCACCAACTTCTCTTTCTGCTGGCCCTACTCTTCCCCCTTCCTGCCTTTCAGATGTTGGCTTAAAAGGTCACCTCCGCAGCGAGGCCTTCCCTGACTACCTGGTCCCAAATAGGCCCTAGTTGCTCTCTGTTCTTATATGAATCTCTGCCTAGAATTTATGACCATCCAGGATTTTCCTCCCTTATTTGTTTATTATCTGTCTCCCTTTAATGGAATGTGAGTTCCACGAGAGTAAGGCTGGGTTCTGTATTTTGTACCACTGCATCTAGGGGCTGCTCCCCAGTGTTTGTTGAATGACTATGTGAAAGAGCAGGAGGAACCAGGTGTTCTGCCAAGTGCTCTATCTAAACTTTATAATAGCCCTACCTGAAGGTAGGTTTGATTTTCCCTATTTCACAGATGGAGAAACTGAGCCTCAGAAGGGTGAGGTATACAGTTGAGTCTGAATGTAAACCTAGGTCTGACTCTAAAGTCCAGGCTGCTTTTTATTCTGCTCAATGAAGAGGTAGGTGACAGTGAAGAGGAGGAGAAGATAGAGTCGGGGAAGGCTGACGTCAAAGGAATGGTCACTGGGACTTCAGGCATATCTCTGGGCCGCCATCTTGCTGTCAGTCCCTGAGGTGGGCTCTCGGGCCCTTCCAGCACTGGCGACCTGGAAGCCGGCTCTCAGGCCCTATCCGTAACACCAGACGCCCAGGGAACAAGCCAGATTCAGGCTCCAAGATAAGGAGGGAACGGAGCCCCGGAAGAAACTTCTTCCAACTGGGCGATTCCGACCCCAAACAGGGAATTGCTGAATGACGCGTGCTGTCAGTGTTAGCTGACAGGAATGAACATTTTGCTGTAAGGCTTTAGTGGTGGAATGTGGGGTGTTAAGAACATCTCACCCCTGCCCTGACTCGTGACGCTCCGTCAATCCTGGGCCCTCTGTAGGATTTGCCTAAACACCGGGGAGCCTGGGGGTGCAGGGATGCGGACCCCCTGGAACTTTCTCCTGTCCTCTCAGGCAAGAACAGAGCTGTTCCCAGACCCGGGAGGCCTGGCTTCCCAAAGGCTTCAGGAAAGGGTCTGGGCCTAGACCTTAGACCAGGGTGTCAGGCCCCGTGGACTAGCAGTCCGTCAGGTGGGCGCTGACGGGCTGGCTGAAGAGGGCAGGCTGACCTGAGGGCCAGCAGCTGTGGGTCCTCTTCTGATGGCCCAGGAGCTGTGGGCTTCTGAGTCTGCTAGTTCATTTCAAGGCACGGGTGACCCGTGAGCCAAACCACCGGTCTCTCGTTCCGCAGCATCACAGCCAAGGTAGCCTCTGGAGCCCCCCCCCCCCTTACCTAGGCCTTTCTGCGGGGCTGGGGAGCGGAACTCCATGAGGTAACTCAGGAAGGGCTTCTCAGTGCTGATCTCGTAGTACCGGATGTTTCCATCTCCCTGGGGGCAGGGAGAGAGGGAGGGAGGTGAGCAAAGTGGGGGGTGGTCCCGGGGGTCTGCTAAAGGAAGCCTCTGCTGTGCCTCAGGGGTGGTCAAAAGGCCAGGGAGACCTGGGCTCTAGACCCAGGGCCGGCTGCCCCAGGGCACTGAGGGGGGTGGTGGGGTGGGGACGCCGTGTGTGTAGACAGCGCTTCTGATACACGAGGCCATATTTGCCAAAGAGCACCTGGCAGGTGCCTCAAATGTCACCATGAGTCACTGTCCTCTACACTTCTGGCTCTGATCCTTATTCCGGTGCAAACCCCAGGGCACCTCTGATGTCACTGACACTTCAGTGGGAATGAATGGCAGACCCGTGGGCGGGTTCTGGTGGAGGAGAGTGAGAGCCCGAGGGGATGAGCAGGGAAGCCCAGAGAGGTTGGCCTGGCTCTTCTTAGGGGGCAGGGCAGGAGCAGGGACCCAATGGGGCGGGTTCTCCCACAGGCTGCCCCAGCGCCTCCCGCCCCTCATCGTCCACTACCTTTCCAGCCAGGTAGAGCATGTGGGTGTCAGCATCGTAGAAGGGGAACAGGAGGCCTGACAGCCCATCAATTTCCTCCTCGATCAGGGGCATGGACAGGTCCTCCTGGGGGGATGGAGACCGGTATCAACCTATGTCCCGGCAAGATGGCCCCTTACCGCCTTCCCTGACCCCGGCAGAGCCCCCAGAGTGACCACCCTTCCATGTCAGCAGCGGCCTCCCTGTGGCTGACCTGGTCCCAGAGGGCAATTTGTCTCGTGTTCCACCTGGAGACCCCTGTCGTGAGAAGCCGTTTCATGTTTCCCAGGAACACGACCCGGTTCACTCGGTGGTTTTTGCAGTTTGCCTCCTGGCGGGGACAGAGAGAGCTGGTGAGCCAGGGCCCTGGACACTAGGGAACTGTGGTGGGCTGAATGGGGCCCCCAAAAGCTAGGTCCAGGCCTCCCTCGGTGGCGCCTGTGAGATGGGGTCCTTCACTGCCTTGGATTATCTAAGGGGGCCCTAGAGGTCATCACGAGCATCCTTGGAAGAGGTAAGAAAAAGGGAGGCGCTGCAGACACACAGAGGAGGTGACGTGACTCCGGAGGCCGAGAGCGGAGTGATGCGGCCAACAAGCTGGAGGAGGTGAGGGAGGGTTCTCTCCCGGAGTCTCAGGGGGAGCGCAGCCTTGACTTTGGACTTCTGGCCTCGGCAACTGCGAGAGAAGCACTTCGCTGCTGTGGGGATTCCTTCCAGCCGCCAGAGGAGGCCACCGTAGGTGCTGTGGAGCTAAGGGGCCCTGGGGCGGGGAAACTAGGCCTTTCTGCCGTGTCCCAGGCGGTGGGGGTGGGGATGGGGAAGGGGGAGCTGAAGTCAGCTGTGCCAGGGGCTCTCAGCGAGGCATCTCTCCCAGGTGTCACAACAGCACCTACTGGAAGGCATCTCCGAGGTCAAGGATGAGGCTCAGGAGCTCAGGGGACCCCCGGGTCACTGCTCCACCTACTGGCTTCACCAGGACTCCTTCTAACCGGGCCAGCTCTCCGCCTCCTCCCCGCCTCTTGGTTCGTGACCCTTCCTTTTCCTCCTAACCCACGACAGTCCTTTGCCGGGATGAGTCAGCATCAGGTCTGAAACCAGAGGCTGGCGGAGCAGCGCAGAGACCCGGGCTGGTGTCCTTTCTGGTCCTGCCCGACGAGGGTAGCCCCCAGGAGCCCCACCTCTCCGGCCCGGGTCGTGTCTGTGGAGCCTGGGTTCTCTGTTCAGCAGCGGCTCTGGGGGCCGCTGGCTGGGCTGGGATTCCAGCTCCGCCTGTCTAAGCTTCCATCTCGAACCCTCCCCAAGCCTCGGTTCCCGTGCGAAGCAGGGAGAGTAGCCGTGCCCACGTTAGCAGGCTGTCAGGAGGGATCAGCGAGTCAGGCCGCGGAGCCACATAGTGAGCTCGGAGTCGGGGCTGCTGGACCCTGATGATGCTAGTCGCTCTGAGGGTCGTTACCCGTGGTGGTAGTAGATGACTTTCTGCTCTTGCAATTTCGGGCTCTTCCAGGATAAACGGCACCAGGTCAAGCATCAGTCCTTTCTTGCGTAGGAGGCAAACCTCCCATTTCATCCACGTTTTCCGTCCCACCTGGCCTGTGACTGGCACGCGGTAGGTGCTCGGGAAGTGTTCCTCTCTGACTCCCAAACGGCATCTAGCCCTTCCTTACAGTCAAGGCCCAGGAGACTCAAAGACCAAGCTGGAGCTGAATTCACCGTCAACCTCCCCGCGAGGAGCCGTCCCCGGGGCTGGTGCCCTGAGCCATGTCCCTCAGGCTCGTCCCATGCAGGTGGCCGGGCACGAGTCCAGAGCCCCCTTTTCTGGGCCCATATTGGGCAACACCCCGGGATTTGTGCGCTGAAGGGGGTCACCCGTTCTGCCCCCCGAGCAGGCCGGAAGAATCCCACCTGGGGAGAGGGGTACAGTGGGGATGAGAAAGGGTCCTGAGGTCCTTCCCCACGCAGATAAGGCAGGGGCTCTGTGAGCTGAGAAGAACCCAGAACCCAGAGGCTGGCTCTCGGAGGTGCAGGGCAGGTGCGTGGGAGAAGGGGAGCTGGCACAACCGTTTCCTCTAGGCCCGACTGAGAGCCACGCCCCAGATCCCGACACCTTCCCTTCCCCTCAAAGACTGTGGGGCTTCACCTGTAGGACACGGCCGGAGCGGGGCTCGATCACGCGAAGCTTCTTGTCCTTGCACGTGGTGGTGAGCAGGCTGCCGTCCGTGTTGAAGGACATGCAGAGGATCACATCCGAGTGGCAGTCTATCATCTTCACCGGCTCTCCCACGTCCAGGTTCCAGATGAGGACCTGCCAGGGGAGGGTGGGGAGGGTGGGCCCTGCGGCTGAGCCCCGAGCTGTCTGTCCCCCGTCTGCACCCGATGGCCCTGGGAGAGACGCCCCATGCGGGGTCGGGCTGTGCTGGGAGGCAGGCCGGGGCGTGAAACTCTGTATCAAAGGCTGACACTCCCTGTCGCACAAATCCACGGCTGTCCCTCGGCAGAGCCCAGCCCCAGCGTGGGCTCGGTTTTTGCTACGAGCCAGAAGGACTCGTGTTCCCGGCCAGGGTCCCGTGGCCGGCACACCTCTTGGGAGGGCATGCCCTTCTCTTCCCTCCAGCAACTTTGGTTGCTCCTTTTTCCCATCAAGAGGGCAGCAGCCACTTCTAGATTTAAGAAGTGGCTCGGAAGAGGGTGTGGGAAGGAGTGGGCCTTCTCTTCTAATCCATAGGGGCCAGAAAAGCTGGAGAGATGGCCTCTGTGGACCCCAGCAATGATGGGCCCACCGGCGATGCCCAGCCCTGAGTAGCGAATGAATGAATGAATGAATGAACAGACAGATGGGACAATGTTGGTCAACAAGCTCAGGAGAGTAACAGTACTCCTTACAGGTGGCCCCTAAAGAGAGCACCTCTCCCCCCCACCCCCGGCTGCTGCCGGGCCGCTCACCTTGTAGTCATAGCCGGCGCTGAACAGGATGTTGTTGGTGGTGGGGTGCCACTCGACCAGCCCCACACGCCGGCTGTGCCCGTGCAGCTCCAGGAGAGCCTCGGTCATGTTCCGCTTCAAGCCCCCCTCGGGGATCTCCCAGATCCGCACCTGCAGAGGGGGATGGAGGGCTAAGGCTGGGTGGGCAAGGGCCAGGGGAAGCCCGGGCCGGCCCTCTCCCTCAGACTCCAGGTTTCCCCCGATCTGCGCAGGGGGGCACCCCCGGCCAGTCCGGTGGGCAGAGCCTGACTGAGGGTCTGGGCGAGGCTCCTGGGTGCAACTTCACACAGCAAGCAGCTTTCGGAGACGGCTGTATTTAAGAGCCTATCTCTGCCTCCCTTTCCACGCCCTTCTAAGAGCTCTGATCTCAGCCTGGGCAGCTCTGTTAGTACCACATGGCCCGCTGCTCCTCACCAAGGTGGACAGGAGAGCAGAGGAAAACCCATCTGGGAGGCTGGGAGGCCCAGAGTCTCTTCTGAGAGGTGAGGCTCCAAGGGGCAGAGACTGAGCAGATGTTTGGAGCCTACACGGGAGGACGGGCAGAGCCTGGGTGCGCTGCGATTTGCAGTCTTGTGGACGCTGGTAAAGAAGCAGAAAGAGGGGCGCCGGGCTGGCTCAGTTGGTTAAGCGTCCGCCTTCGGCTCAGGTCATGATCTCCGGGTCCTGGGATGGAGCCCCAAGTTGGGTTCTCTGCTCAGTAGGGAGTCTGCTTTTCCCTCGGCCTCTCCCCTCTGCTTGTGCTCTCTCTTTCTCTCTCTCAAATGAAGAAATAAAATCTTAAAAAAAAAAAAAGCAGCAGAAAGGGATGAGGGGCCGAGAGGAGGAGGGGACACATGAGGGAGCAGAGAGCAGAGAGCACGTGGCCCCAGAGAGAGGAAGTGCGCAGTCTCTCTGCCCTCTTTGAGCACCGTCGTGATTCCTGACATCAGCCCCGCTGCGCTTCATTTCTCGGGCCACACACGCTCTGTCTCGTTGCAATGGTTTCATCCACAAATGGGAGGAAAAACCCTTTGCCTTGCCTTGCCTCCTGGTGGAATAAAATGAGGTGCCGGTTGCCCAGGTTTGTAAACTGTAAAGTGCTCGAAAGACCGAAGGAATTCTAAGCCCTGTTAAAATCGTTGTCATCATGAGCGCTGTTGATTATGCTCTGACTAGAAAGGGAAGAGCACGTGTCACTGCAACTTAGGGCACCTTTGAAGCAAAGCTTTTGAAAAGCTGAACTCCACCCTTGCCAGTAAGGAGAAAAACTGGAAAAACAGCTTTGAGATACCATTTATAATCTTCGAACTGGGAGGTGGGGTGGGGGAGAGCCAGTGTTGGCACGATTATATCCTGGGACTGGTAGATGTAATTGGTGTTGGTAGTATTATAAATGAGAGTGAGTCTTCTGGAAGCAATCTGGCAATCTTTATAGCAGGAACCATAAAGATATTTATGTCGTATTCCTTGATCTGGTAATTTCACTCTGAAAATCCGATATAAGCAAAAGTCTCTGCGTATGAAGGTGTTCACCGCAACGCGGAAAATTTAGCAACTTTCCAAGTGACCAACGGTAGGGGAACAATTTAATATGTTATGTTATTCTGCAATATTAGCTATTCGAGGATAATTCTGAAGCCTGTGAATAAACATGGAACTCCAAAGGCAGTCCTTGGGACAGGGGGGAAGGCTGGGACCTGGGGGGTGCCCCCAAGGAGATTCCCATGGTGATTTCCCTTCTTGTTGTGTCCCCCGAAAGACCCAGCTCCACACATGTAGACGCGGAGGCTTCAGGGTAAGAGAGGCAAGATCAAGCAAAGGTTTGGGCTTACCCTTTAGTGTACTAGTCTCAGTTTAAAGAACATGCCCAAGGGACACCTGAGTGGCTCAGTCGGTTAAGCATCTGCCTTTGGCTCAGGTCATGATCCCAGGGTCCTGGGATCGAGGCCCGTATCAGGCTCTCTGATCAGTCGGGAGCCTGCATCTTCCTCTCTCTCTGCCTGCACTCTGCCTCCCTCTCTGTCAAATGAATAAATAAAATCTTAAAAATAATTTTAAAAACATGCTGGAGAAAAAGGTTATAATTAGGGGACAGTTTAAAATATTTTTCTGACATTGCCATCCCCTGTGGTTGGTCCAGCTCTCCAGAAAAGCCCTGCATGATGGCAGGGGCTGGGGGAACGAGGCGACACAGAAGGGACCCAGCAGGGCCCGTGGTTTTTCCTCAGTGGGCCCTGCATAGGGCATTCAGAGATGAGGTCTGATCCGAAGTGGAGGAGAGGGTGGAGCAGGGGCCCATGTAGACGACTGCATGGTCACCAATAAGACACAGTCCTCTTGTCCCCCGTGCACTAGAGGAAGGTGACCGTTGAAGAGAGGAGACCAATGCTTGGGTTGGACACGCACCATGAGCACGCACGCCCGCGTGCACACACCTCCCCCACGCCCCCCACTTCTTTCTCTTCTACCCCGCAGGGAGGCTGTTAGATATGTTCTTCTGTAACTTATTTTTTTTTTAAGATTTTATTTATTTATTTGACAGAGAGAGAGACAGCCAGTGAGAGAGGGAACACAAGCAAGGGCAGTGTGAGAGGGAGAAGCAGGGTTCCCACCAAGCAGGGAGCCCAATGCGGGGCTCGATCCCAGGACCCTGGGATCACACCCTGAGCCGAAGGCAGACGCTTAACGACTGAGCCACCCAGGCGCCCCTCCGCAACTTGCTTTTCTGCTGTAACAGGTAGCGAGCATCTTCCCACCCCGGTGCACACGGATTTCCCTTGTCTTAGTGAGCGGCCGGAGGGACATGTGTTGTGTGACTGTGCCGGGATGGGTTGTATCAGTCTCTATTTACAGACATCTGGGCTCTGCCCGCTTTTGTCCCTCTTACGAGTCACTCTGTGCGGAGCAGCCCAGGAATACAAGTTTGGGTGCGAATAGTCCTGTAGGGCACTTGCCTCCAAGGGGCTTCATTTTTTAATAGTTACTGTAAAACTGTCCCCAAAAGCTGTCCCAGTTTTCGCCACCAGAGTCTGAGAGTGCTTCTTTACCTATGTCTCCAACGATACCTTCAGAAATAGGCCTCTGCCCACCCAACAGGTCGAAAATGCCATCTCACTGGCTTTGCATTTCTGTGATTCCTAGAGATACTCGGCATCATTTTCTGTGTCCATTGTTGGCACTTGAGGAGGACGCTCTAGAAGCTTCCAGACTCTAAGGGATGAGATTTCGAGGGTCAGAGTGACAGGCAGGTGTGGAAGCGCTTGGGGGCCAAGGACGCCTCCTACTGCAGCTTGAGGACAGCTGACAAGTACGGACGCACACGAACACTGAGACATCAGTGCAGAAGCGTTGACTGAGGCAGGAGAGCGGCCTCCGGACTTGGAGAAAGATCTCCGAAACAGAGAGGAGAGCCATGGTCATTCCACACACGCCTCTGTGAGCCAGACTCCTGCTAGCTGTGGGGATCACGCTGAGCTCGCCCCGTGCCTGCTCATAAGCAGGACGCAGTGGGGCAGAGAAGAGCCGAGAACCCATGGACACAGAGCTGGAGGGGCCTTGAATCCAGTCTTTGGCTGGGGGACGGTCAAGGGTGGGAGGTTCTGGGACCATCAGGGCTGGAAGACAGCAGGTTGGCCCGTTTGAAAAGAGAGGCTGGGGATGTGGGGAGGGGGAAGGAGACAGAGAAGTGAGCAGCGTGCATGGGTTCGGGCACAGTGGGTGGGAAAAGGCAGGTGGGTCCGCCCGACCGGTGTGGAGCAGGCTGGCAGGTAGCAGAGGCCAGAAGCCGTGTGTGTCACACCCGGTCGCCGAGGCCCGAGAAAGCTGTTTGGGTGAGTCTCAGGAAAAACCCTTCCCCCCCAACCCCCAGCAGCCTAATTCCTGAGCACCCAGGGAAAGCCTGGTGACCACTCCAGGGCTCAGGCTCCTTGTCGAGATGACGAACAGAGACATGTGCGCCGTTTAGAGGCATGGGGCTTAAACGAAACTGGGCTTCGTGTCTTTGTGAGTCTGAGGCTTTCTAGGGTTCCTACCTAGGAACCCAGGGGCTAAGCCAAGGGGATGGGGGGCGGGGGGGCTGTGTCTGTGCCCAGGTTCAGCCTCTGGCCGGGATCCAAGTCCCAGGGAGTCGAGGCCTGTAGTGGGAGACCCAGAGAGTAGTTTTCACCAAGAACTGTTGGATGTAGGAACGGTTCCAGGCCGGCCTGGGGGGACCCGATGAAAAATGTCCTGCAGAGAAGGAAAGAGGATAACCTCATTTGATCCCGGCCACTTCCCTCCCAGTGTTCTCATCTGCACATTGAGGCAATACTAGTTAATCTCCCGAAGGTCTCAGCTTTGACATCATTGAGTATGTCCCTGGGGAGGGGGGAGAGACTGGCTTTGCTCCATCTACTGCTACAGCAAATAGTTGGCCATAGGAGCTCAGAGGAGGAGCTGGAGTTCACAGTGGGCCTAAGTAGCTGGAAAAAGGAATATCAATGCCTCGGTATTCAAGGGATTTGTTTGAAGCAAAGAGAGGATGGGTGTGGGAGGAGCACTGTGGATCTGCTCGGAGGAGGCTGCTTCCACAGGAAACCTGATAGGGCCAGACAAACCGGACTTCTGGAAGGAAGGGGTGGAGAACTGTGGCAAAACGCTCTCTCTAGCAAGCCAGCTGTGCCCTTTCTTAGGTCCCTGGGTCAGAGCCCTGTTTAAGTCAGTCACATTCAATCCAACAAAATCTGCTCAGTGTCTGCCTGGGTCCCACATACTAGACGCGGGCAGCTCACAGGTTCGTGGGGGAGACAGCAGACCGCGCAGACAAAGCCACGGCAAGACGGCTGATGAGGACGGTTAATAAAACTACAAAACCACGTGCCTGGGGAGGGAGCAGCGGGCCAACAACCTGAGAGCTCTGCAGTCTGACAAGCTCTGTTCAAATCGAGGTCCTGACCTTACTTGGCTGCCCGGTGCCTTCTGTCTCCCCTGGATTGAATCTCACACCTTGGAGAGGCCATGCTTTGTCCTGCTTATCTATCCCCAAAAAGAGAGCAGCTCCCCAGTGCCGGGTATCTAGACATCACCCTTCTGGGGGCACCGACAACCTGCCAGGCCGTCCTGCTGGATGGTGGACTCCTCCATACAGGGGTGCGATCTTTTTTTTTTTTCTTAAGGTTTTATTTATTTGACAGAGAGAGAGAGGCAGCAAGAGAGGGAACACACACAGGGGGAGTGGGAGAGGAAGAAGCAGGCTCATAGCAGAGGAGCCTGATGCGGGGCTCAATCCCAGAACGCCGGGATCACACCCTGAGCCGAAGGCAGATGCTTAACGACTGAGCCACCCAGGCGCCCCCAGGGGTACGATCTTCTAAGTCACCACCTTTGCCTTCAGTGCAAGGAACAGTGTCTAGCACATCCCTTTGGAATGCATAAGCCAATGGAAGAATCCTAGAAGCCCAGAAACCGTGCATCAGCAGCAGGCTCAGGAATGAGTCAGCCCCCGACTTGCAGAGAGCAGAGCAGCCCTGACTCTGGCCGGTGCTGAGCTGGGTAGATGGGGAATCAGGGCTGTACTCCTGGTTTGGAAGGGGTGGGGGATTTCTCTCTTGGATTTTGAGGGTCACCGTGCAGCTTTGTCTTTTTTTTGGAAACCAGTGACAGAAGGCCTACCTGGGGGCTCCAAGAGCAAAGAATGAGACGCAGTGGAAAGAGTCCCGGGTCTCTGACTGCCCAGGATCCGTAGAGTTCTTAGTAGACAAGAAACACGAAACACTGGATACTCGTTTGGCTCTGATGCTGAGTCCAATATGATCTCCGTTTCACAGGAGGGCAACTTGTGCCCAGAGAGGTAAAGAAACTGGTTCAAGGTCATGGGCCTGGGAAGTGGCAGAAACCTATAGGCCTGCGGACTCCTGAGCCCGGCTGCTTGATGACAGAGCCACACTGCCACTTGCTCTGCAGTGCCAGGCCCATGGGCGGGGCCTCCATCAGGCCGTTGACCTCTCTTGGGGGCCACTGTCCTTTCCATCTCTGAAAGGGGCACGGTGCTCCCTTCTAGCTCCAAGAGGTGTCAGTTCTCTAGCTCGTGTGCATGCGTGTGTGTGTGTGTGTGTGTAAGAGAAGGGCAGGGTGGTGGGTGGCTTCTGGTTGCTCCCCGCAGGGCTGACATCTTGCCTCATCCCACTCCCAGCTCCTGGGGGAGGGGCATCCTCTCTGGGAGGCGGGGGTGGGGTGGGAGGGCAGCCTTTGGATAAAGGAGCAGAGGAAAGCTGCCCAGCTCAGCCCACCAGGGAGAGGGGCCTGCCTCCCTCTCCCCTCTGGGACCACTCTTTCTCTCTCCTTGAGATGTCAGAAACCTCTCCCTTTCTCTGCAGCTGCTGGCCCTCTGGGAAGGCTAGGAGCACGAGGCTGGAAGCCCACAGAGCCCTTCCCTGCCGCCTGCCAGCCACCCTCCCTAGCTGCCGCAGAAGCTATAAAAAGCACAGCCGTTTAACAATAGGTGACATCACCCAGCGGCGGAAAGAACTGGATTCTGCCAGATGCCAGGGAGAGTTATGGCCCCTACCTCTCCCGCAGGACATGAGCCCATTGGGAAAGGGCCTGGGTATGTGCCACCGGAACCCTGGAGGGATGGGGTCAGACTCCCAAGGCTCTCCTCGCACTCTGGGGGAGGGGCAGGGCATGGGGCATGGATTTCCCTGGAGGGGTTTTCAGGGATGGGGACTATGGCAAAGGAGCTGGGGAGCAGGGAGGGCTTGCTGGCTGCCTTCAGTGTCCAAGCAGAGGGCAGTGGAGGGGTGGGGGTGGGCCGGGACCTGGAGACCTGGGCCAGACCGGCTCCAACAGCTACCGTCTAGCTCCCAGCCCCCATGAGGAGCACGGTGCCTGGCGCTTAGGTCTGCGGACTGGCCTCCCCAACCTGGTTCCGGATGTCGTGTCTGCTGTGCATAAGTTGACCATTTGGGCCACAGTGGGTTGAGGGAGGGTGTCTCAGGGGCCTGACTTTCAGTAGGTCAGTCCGAACAGCGCTGGTGGTGCGGACAGGCCTCCTCACCTGAGTGGGGGAGCTGCAGGCTCCTTCCCCTTCCGTGCCGCTCCTCCCAGGCCCTGGGGGGGATGCCTCCCCCCACCTTATGCCCTCGGTGGATGTCGGGGCCGGGCCTTGCTCAGAGAAGCCTCCGAGATGTCAGTACTGAATGTTCGATGGATCCGAACTGCCAGCCCTTCGTGACTGTGCCTCAGTTCCTCACCTGGAAACCTAGGACCGTCGTCGAGGGGCTGAGGGGTGCTGGCCCTGCCTGCGCCCCGCCTCCCCGTGTGCCCTTGGGCCTCAGGGACCATCTCCAGGAGGGGCTATTCCAGCCTGGGGGGGCCTGTTAGCTCCGCTGGCCCTGAGGCCCAGGAGGGGTGAAGACCTGACAGGGGCTAAGTGGGGCTCCGAGCCGCTGATCCAGGGGCAGCCGGACCGGTGGCCGGAGCGAGAGCTTAGCTCCTCTCTGCACCGAAAACTTAATCTCCTTCTCTCTGGCTCGGTGGCCCCGGGCCAGCCATGCCCGCTGTGCCCCCAGGCCGGCCGTCCTTTCCCTTCGTCTCCCACCCCTGCCAGCCACGCTCCTCCCCTGGATGCTCCCCTCCTCTTGGCCGAGCCACATCCCAGGGCTGGTTTGGCTCGGGGCGCGGGGTGGTGGGGCCCTCCTCCACAGAGCCAGCCGTGACCCCCACTCTGGCCCAATAGCTCCCCTTCCCTGATGCCCGGGGTACACAGTGTCCCCTACATATGTTGAGGTCCTGCCCCCTAAGCCGACGGTTTTGGGAGGTGGGGCCTCTGGGAGGTGACTAGGTCATGAAGGTGGAACCCTCAGGAATGGGTTTAGAGCCCTTATCAGAGAGCCTCCAGGGAGACCCCAGCCCCGGCCGCACGTGGGCACATGACGAAAAGAAGGCCCTCCCTGACCATGCTGGCACCTGATCTCGGACTTCGGCCTCCAGGACTGGGGACAACAAACGTCTGCTGTGCCCCCTCCCCGGGCCTCC
Organism: Ursus maritimus; assembly: GCF_017311325.1. Taxonomy (NCBI): domain Eukaryota; kingdom Metazoa; phylum Chordata; class Mammalia; order Carnivora; family Ursidae; genus Ursus; species Ursus maritimus. The sequence continues at coordinate 34,742,740 of NW_024425230.1, forward strand.
TTCCACCCCTTCTCTGCCAGCAGTCCTGCTTCTCCAGGGCCCAACTTTCTCGAATTCCCTCCCCTCACCCCTACACTTGCGGCAACACAAATCCCGGATCCCTGTGCGCATAGCCCTCTGTCCGACCTCCGTGGCCGCAGACACTTCAAACACTGTGGCACCTCGGTGAGTGGCGTGCGACCCTGCCCTTCTACCGGTGGTGTTTCCGGAGCAGGACAGAGACCCGCAGGCACCGTGTTAGGCTCAGATCCCTTTTCCTCCTCACAGCAACCGCCAGAGGCACGTCTCATCACTGCTGTGACACAGAGGAGCAAAACTGAGGCCCAGAGAGGGCAAGTCATCTGCCCTTGGTCACCCAGCTGGCAGGTAATGAAGCCGAGATTCAACTGTGAGACTGCACAGCCGAGCGCGCTCGAAGAAGGCCCGGCCCGGGAGCGCGGCGGGCGCACTGCGGCCCTCTGGTCGGCGTGCGCAACTGCAGAGACCCGCTTAGTTGGTGTGGTCGGCGCTGGGGCCTAACGCTTCTCCTGGACACACAGCGTGGAGCCTGGTTTCTTAGCCGGGCTCCTGGAGCAGCAGGCCCCTGACTCACTCCCGGGGGGAACAGGGTGCTGAGCTAGACCCGGGCTGGGCCGTCCCGGCCAGTGACCCTCCTGCCCTCGCCCTCCGTCAGGCAGAAGTTTGGACCAGAGGTGAAACCAGGGCGGCAAGCAACTCGGAGAGCCCTGGCTCCTCTGTCCGTCCCCTCATCGAGCTGCTCACTCACTGCTTGTCTCCTTCCCAGCTGGCCGCCCTGGAGAGACGGGACACACTGGGGAGGGCCAGAGGCTCCCAGCCCGGACCGTGTGGGTTGGCATCCTGATGAGACTTGGCTGAGCCGGGGGAGCAGGGGCTGTGCGGCCAGCAGCCCTGCTGTGCTTCCCGGTGCGGGACCTCGCCCAGCCCTCAGTGTGGCGGTGGCCGTGAGGACTAGCGACACCCCGGCTCAGAGTGAGTGGAGGAGCTCGGCAGGAGGCAGCCCCGAGTTGGAGCCCGTCTGCTCCCTCATGGCTGGTGACAGGGGCCCGACAGCTCAGCAGGCAGAGATGGGGCCGGCTGTGGTCGCTGGCACACCTCCTCGAGCTCCCTGTACCCCGAAGAGAAGGATGGGCAGCTCCTCCACGTGCCGTCTCTCCCGCTGAGCCCCTGCGCTCGCCGCACTGACCGCTGCGCCCTCCAGCCCCCCAGCTCCAGCCGCACCCTGCCCACTGGGCAGGAGGGAAAACACAGACGGGGAGGAAGGTCTTCGTCTGAAGACCACAGACGAGTGCTGAATCACATGCCTGAACTTCGTGTTTTAATTCTCACCTACAAAATCAACACCTCCAGACGAAATCACACTAAAGGCGCAAGATGTGCCAAATATTCCAGGGATTCGCTCTCTCAGTCCTTTTCCCAACTCCCCCCCCCCCATCCTGGGGCTAGCTGGAAGGGTGGGAAGAAGACAGAGGAAGGGCAAAGAAGGGAGAAAGAGAGGAGTTTAGGAAGGGAGGCCTCCAAGAGGAAGCAGGGAGGAGCCCCCGGGGTCTGCCCTCCTTGGGGAGCCCCTCTCCTGCTCACCGATGTGTCCTCCGAGCAGGAGGCAATGATGTTGTCAATGAACGGGTTCCATTTGATGTCCAGCACGTTGCCCTGATGACCACAGACCTTGGGGTAGTTGGGCTCAATCCTGCCCGTCTGTCAAGGAGAAAGAGAGAGAGAAGAGGATTAGTTGGACCGTCCTAGGGGGGCCCTGAAAGAAGAGCCTTTATTCTCAGCTTCTAAACTGGACGGGAAGGTCCCTGATGACCTACCACTGTCTTTTTTTTTTTTTTTGAAGATTTTATTTATTTATTTGACAGAGACAGAGACAGCCAGCGAGAGAGGGAACATAAGCAGGGGGAGTGGGAGAGGAAGAAGCAGGCTCCCAGCAGAGGAGCCTGATGTGGGGCTCGATCCCAGAACGCCGGGATCACGCCCTGAGCCGAAGGCAGACGCTTAACGACTACGCCACCCAGGCGCCCCCTACCACTGTCTTATTCGCCTTCACATCCCTGCCTCAGGTGGGTCCAGATGGTTCCGTGGCTGAGTCCTCCCCAACACTGAATGGTAATGGGGCAGGCGACACATAGTGGGGCAGGGCAGGGCCACTGTTGGTCCATTTGATGCCTTTGTGCAAATTAGGAAAAGGTACCCCTTCCTCAAGTAAAAAAGTTTCAAGTTAAGATGCTCCTATTAGCCAGCACAACCAAAGCCTCATGGACAGCCCATACCTCCAGACACGGGAGCATATGTACTCTCCCCAGTGCCCTACTCCCCCCTGCCCTTCAGGGGAGGAAGCTCCTTCCTGCTGCTCCAGGAGTCACCAAAGACGCTGGGTCCACCTGAACACTGTCATATGAGTCACTCTGCCTATGATGTGAACAGTGCCGCTCCCAGATGTGGATGCTTGTTCAGTGCGCATCTTAAACAACTGTACACAGTGTCCTGTGGTTCAGAGCATTGTCGATGGAGTCACACAGGCCTGTGTTTGAACTACAACTCTGCTACCTTTTAGGCCATGGGAAAGTCAGTGAAGTTCTACGAGATTCAGTTTCCTCATTTCTGAAATGAGGAGAGTAATATCGTCTCTTAGCCTTTGGTGAAGATTGAATGAGCTAACGCTTAGCAAAGTGCTTTGTGTGGAGATTATCATCACAGTGAATACTCAATATATGATAACTGTAGTATTATTATACAGATTAGATAATAACACCTCCTCCAGGAAGTCTTCCCTGATCCCTCAATGGGTGAAGAGCTCCTCCTCTGTGTGCTCATAGCATTCTAGGCTTCCTTCCATCACTGGTTCCCTCATGTGCAATTGGAGCCTGTTTCTATTTGCCTGTGAGCAGCCGAGGACAGAATCTGTCTCTTGTCGCTCATTATCCAGCTTCTTACAAGCCTGGCACACGCTATGTGCTAGGTACATGACCTGAAAGACGTCCTTCAAAGGGATTGGATTCCACAAAAGATGAAACAAGGAATCTGGGGGAGGGCAGTAGGGAAGGGAAGGGAAGTCCATGTTTAACGAAGGGAAGGAAAATTATAGGCAAAAGCTGTGTTTCCACCCCCAGGCCCTTTTAATACTGGGTTTTTGGGGGGCATGGGAGGAGATAGGGAGGATTTTCTCAGTCACTGCCCATCGGCTGATGGTGGTTAGGTATTCAGAGGCACCCCAGCAAGGCCATACCGCCCCCGTCTTAGGTCCCTCAACGGATTGATGAAGAAGAGAATTTTTGCAAAGCCTCTGCTCCATGGGCCTTACGCTTCACCAGCACGATGCGGCAAGAGCGATCTCAGAGTGTGTGTCCTACTGTGACCTCTCCCCACCCACTTCCTGCCCACGTCTCCAGCACCTCATTTCCAGATCCTCTGACTTTTGGTGACCCAGCAATGGCGAGATGGGTAGAGAAGAAACAGACCCAAGAGCGAATGGCAGTGGTACAGAGGGTAAGAAATGAGGCAGAGTAAGAGAGGGGGGAAGAAAGCATCGGAGCCGTACAGAGGGGAGCTTCGCGGACACCGTGCGTTGTGGGAAAATTACAGAACGGAGGCAGAGGAGATCTGGGGAGCACCACCAGCAGTTAGGAATGGGAGATCCCCCCTTTGCCATCCTCTGGGCGATGCAGTTAGAACGGGGATACCTTTTCAATTACCGTTGGGCCGTTGCACTGTTTCTTTAAATGAGACTTTAAGCAGAGACTCAGCCACATGTGACCGTGGCATTTGTCAGGGTTACACGTGATCTCCTTTGACTCTCGCAAACCCCGTGATTCAGGTCTGAGGAACTTAAGGCCCAGAACGCTTAAGCCACTTGCCCAAGTTTACCCAGCTGAGAGCCAATCAGGGGTTCCTGCCTAGGGGTGAGCCTTTTGAATCCCACTGCTCACTTGGGCCGGCTCCTCTCCTCCAGCCCTGACTTCCAAGGGCAGATAGGCCCTGCATTGTCTGCTCCCACAGCTCACACACTGTCTGATGGCACCATTCCTTACATTCGATCCCAAAGGCTGTATCCGAGTGCTCCCGGGGGAAAGCTATCTGCATTATGTGTTTGGCACCGAGCCCAGCCCAGCCGTATCTGAGGGGCACTGAATCAGTCGATAGGTGGCCATCAGCTAACAGCAGCTTCTGGCCCGCAGCCTGTGTGGGTGATGCACTGGACGGACAGGTTAAGCAACATCGCTGGAGCCTATTCAGAATGGAGTGAGGTCAGAGCCCTGCACTGGGAAGGGAATCAGTCTTTTTAAAGCCGAGAAGATCCTGATGTAATGTATACTCCCAGGCGGACTTTGCCTTACACAATGGATGCATTCCCCAATAGGGTGGGGAATTACAATTGTCGTGACTAAATCGCATTGTTGCTTATGTGAACGGTGACCGCTAGAGTTGTGCAGTGCACAACCTACTTGGCTGTACATGGCAGCCCTCAAGGGAAGAACCCCCTTTCGACCTGGCAGCTCTGTTTTTCCTGTTTTATACTGTAAGTTTCCACATAACATTTTGTTTGAAAGACAAGTTCCACCTCTAAGAAAAAAATGTCTGAAAACCACTGTTCTATGGAGAAATCAAGTGAATAAAAAAACACCATTATTAACTCCAGGAAAAAGGTTGTATAAGAAGGCTAATGTAAATCATAGTGATAATGATTTATGTACAATATTTACATGCTGTAATAATGTAAATCTTGAATATTTATTGAAACAAGAGTTATACTATAATGTACTGGGAGCACAGAGGTAGGGAAAGTGTGCGTGTGTGTGTGTATAGTAAGGGGGGAGACTGAACTGGAAGAGAGCCAGATCTTCATCTTCCATAATAAGAAGTCACCATACAATGTGTACGATTTAAAAAATCCAGACATGGTGGTGAAAGCATGTAATTAAGAAATATGGGGATAAAAGCCAAAGGAAACAGCTAAAAGCCACGAACAGAGCTCCCTTTGGGGAGTGTGGCAAAGTGGGGGAGGGACTGAAGTCACAGAGAGTCGTGTGCTGGTAACCGTTCAACCGCTTTTCCAGGAAACAAAGGCCCTGTTTGGAGCATCTGCCGATTTCAGTGGTATCACTATTCCCCCCACAATAACTTTGATCGACCAGGGCGATGTCACCAGCAGTAGAGTCCGAGGAGACTCCCAACGGTCCAGGGTTATGTGACCTTTCTCCCATGGATATACTAGACACCAGTCCCCTGGAGAGCACAGAGAGTGGTCAAGTAACTAGGGAGTCACGAATTGTTAACATTCAGTACCTTTTTTTTTTTACGTAATTTATTTAATCGCAAGTTCGCATAACTTAATTGTTAATAATGGCCGTGTGTACCAATCGGCTTGCAGAATGAAAACTGTAGCGACAGGCTCTCAAGAGCCGGTGCGAGCAGACCACAGCTCACGTCTTGTTCGACAGGCCTTGGAGCAGCACTAGACCCTATGAACTCTGGACCGTTACGCTTTGAGAGGCATAAAAATTAAAGAACAAAGAAATAAAATGCAGGTACCAGATGTTCTAAAGGAGGCTTGTTTTGTATTTTTTTTAAAAAGGTGAATAGTCCTCTCCCCAGACCCCCAAATGCCTCTGTTTTCTGTTCCAGCTTCTCTATGGCGGTGTGACTTGAGACCAAATCCCGATTGGTCTGGTTATAACTGCTACACAACACGGCCTTCTCCCCGTCACTCCCCTCCTCATTCGCACACCGACACTAACAGCTATCACTAATGCGATCGGATCTAATCCTCATAACAGCTTCATCTTACAGCAGACGGAGCAGAGGTCTAGAAAGGGTCCAAGGAGCAGAGTCAAAGTTTTTCAGTGTTTTATGATGTTAGGATCACTGTGGAGACAGTCAGTTCACAGAGCCCCAGTGGAAGGGCGTCAGGGGTCCCGGGGTCTAAACTGCCATCTGGTCCTTGAATCTCCAAGACAGCTGCAGCCTCAACAGAGCCGGGGCAGAGACCCTGCTGCCTGGGGTGGGGTGGGGAAGCCCCTTCCCTGCTGTCTAGAATCCTAGAATCCCGATGGAAATCTTCATGCTGTTGGTGTGGGCCTTATCCTGGAAGCCTCAAAGGGCAAATCCAGTCCCCCTTCAGTGAGATAGACCTTCCACATCAAAGGGTGGGTGGCAGCTGTTACATACCCTGAGCCTTCTCAAGGAGGAGCCCCACGCTGCGAGTCGGGTCATATCCCAAATATACCTCACCTACCAGAAGACGGAGTTGGTAGAGGCTGGGACACCGGCCTCTCCGTACCTTCCTGCAGGTGCATTGGACCTAGTCTCTCAAGGACTTTTGAAAGGTTCATAACCTTTGGCCAATAATTCCACTTTGGGAGCTTACCCCGGGGACTCAACAGAGAAGCACAGGAAGACATTCACTGCTGTGTTATTTATAAAAGAGAACAATAAATAAATGTCCAACAAGGGGGCACTGCTGGAATGAATTCTTGTACACCGATATTACAGAATATTATGAGGTCATGGAAAATCGTATTTTTAAAGAATACTTGAAGACTCGAGAATCGCTTACGAGCTCATGTTTAATGAAACAGTCAGAAGCACGCTAGGTACGTAACATGACCTCTATGTATTAAAAAAACACATAGTCTGGGGGGCGCCTGGGTGGCACAGCGGTTAAGCGTCTGCCTTCAGCTCAGGGCGTGATCCCGGCGTTGTGGGATCGAGCCCCACATCAGGCTCCTCCGCTATGAGCCTACTTCTTCCTCTCCCACTCCCCCTGCTTGTGTTCCCTCTCTCGCTGGCTGTCTCTATCTCTGTCGAATAAATAAATAAAAAATCTTTAAAAAAAAAAACACATAGTCTGTGAAAAAATACATCAAGACCTGAAGAGCGGTGATCTCTGGCTAGTTGGCTACTCGTGGTTTCCAATTCTGCCATGATGAACGTTTAGAATTTGTATCGCAAAGACAGATGTTATTAAAAACACGGCCATACCCACTCGCAGCTCTGACAGAAAATTACCCCTCTCTGGCTGTGGTCACGTAGGCCCTAAAGAAGTGAGGGGCAGACCGATGTGTCCCCCAGATTTATAGGTTCCAGAAGCTTTGGGGGGAAACATAACTATGTTAGCTCACACAGCTTCTCTGCTCCCCTGCTACGCCACGAATGGTTTGGGGGAAAACCAGCCCCCTGAAACCGAATAGCATCGTCTAATTGACTGCAAGCCGGTCCGAGAGTGTGGCGTGCACGCGGGCAGCCGGGGCCGGGTGCTGCCCGGGAAAGGCCGCCCGGGGAGCGGCGGGTGCTCGGGCCTCCGTCCAGGCTCTGTCTGAACCCCATGAACCGACCGAGGACAAGATACTGTCAAAGCAACCTGCACTGCAGCTTCAGCCTAGAATTTTCCACCGCTGCAAAGCTGAATTTTGGACACAGAAGCGAAACATTTCTGACCTGGGGAATCAGCTCAGCACGGCTGCAAAAGGACAGACTCTGAGCGGGAGGTGGGGTTGCCGGGCCCAGTTCTGGCACTCCCCTAAGCGGCCCAGTGACCTTGAACGTGGCCCCCACCCCCCCAAGTCTCTCTGGGCTTCCCGGATTCCTACACCCTGGGCTATCTCCTTTTCTGCTTCTTCGTGGCTGCCCTTTTAACCGTATGAAGCCAGGCTGGGCTGCCCCCAGAGGCGCCTTGCCTCTGGTACCGGGACAGAATGTGGACGGTCACATCGAGTCAGCGATGGGAAAGATGCGGGATGGCCGTACCCACGATGACAGCGACAAAGACAATAATGGTAAGAGCAGCTCAGCGGACAGGTGCTCACAGACCCCTACGCCTCGCGCTGAGCAATTTAGGCACGCTGTTTTATTTAATTCTCATAACAACCCTACAAAGCTTCAGGAAATGCTTCGAACCCTCCAGCAACAATCCATTTCAGGGAGAAGAAGACTGAGCTCCTGGGCGGCCGTGCTGAGGTGAGCGGCGGCGAGGCGTGGGGCTGTAATTTGCACTTGGCGCTGTCCGGCGGAGGGACCTCCGCTCTGCCGCCACCGACTCACACCGGCGGTGAGACACTTGCTAATTAGGGAGAAAAGTGATCATCGATCAGAAGTAGGACCTCAGAAATTCTCATGGGCTTCTCAGGACGGGCTGGCCGGCATCTCTGCTGTGAAGCCCCTTGAACTTGCTCTCAGAGAACCCCCTTCCCTCACGCAGTCTCTCCCCTCTCCCTAGTCGTTCTCAAACTTAGCTACAGTTTAGAATCACCTGGGAAGTTTCAAAAAGTCCCAATGCCCAGGTTGCATCCCTATTGATTTAATCGCCATGACTGGGACTGGGGAGCCAGACATCAGTATTTTTTCAGGATCCCCAAGTATTCCAATGGGCACCAAAGTTTGGAAGTTCTAATGGTCGGTGGCATTCCGAGCTTTGGTGGGGGAGCCATTTTTGGACAGGCCACCTGGTCATCGCACTGATGTTCTGCGCTGCCCATGCCGATCAGAACGCACCGGTCTCATGTCTCATGGTTCAGGGCCTTGATCTCTTCGGTCAGTTAATCCAATAGACCAAAGCCTTCTAAGGAGGACACCGGGGGTAACGGGTCAGTCCGTTCTTGCTAGCAGGTCTATGCGGATAGCAAAAGAGCCTCTAGAGAGAGCCTTCTGGCCCCCAGGGGCACGCTCCTGGGTATTCAGACTCTCAGGCAGTCTGGGAGGAGATCTATTTCGGATAGAGGGCTTTACTCAAGCAAGAGCTTGCAGGATTGTTCTACGGGATTCCTGGAGTGGGTCCCCGATTTGTCCGCTTGCCTAGTGTCCGCCCTCTTCAATTCTCTCACCGGTTCATCTTCTGTACTGTCGCCTCGAGTCTACTTCTGCTGCAGTAACTCCCCTGCTCCATAAGATTCAATGGTTCCCTATTGCTTAGATTTGAAAAGCTGAAATCCTTATTCAGACATCAGAGCCGTTGTAGCCCCAGCTGGGTCCTGCTTTGACAGAATCCCTCGCCCCACTGCCGGGGCCACGCCATGGCTATTCACACTGCTTTGTGTCCCCGCCTCCAATGCTCCCGCTACCTCAATGACTTTTGTTCCTGGTTCATCCCTGCCACCGGGCTGGGAGCACCACGAGGTCAGTGACCTTGATAAAGGCATGTCTGAGGCCTCATTCAGGGCCCAGCTCACAGCAAGAGCTCAAGCGAGGCGAATGACTGCCCCCCAATTTCCCACCTCTGGGCCTTTGCTCATGCTGTTCCCTCAAGCCAGATACACCTTCCCATCCTCAGCACCTAGAAAATACCATCCAAGGAATAGACAAATGCTCTCTCCCATCGCTATGCTGGGAGATAATTCTGGATCCGGCTCTTGGGACCTTGAGAGACTCTCCACTGGGGCTGAGCTTCAGGGCTAGATTTGGAGTCAAAGGCAGAGTGTGGGAAAGGGGCCGTGAATGCTCTCGAGTTAGTTATCCGGACAGAGACAGGCTCATGGCGGGACCTCAGAAAGCCTCCTAACCCCATGACTTCCTGTTTTGATTTTCCCCCTCATTCTTTTATCTTCATGTTTTTCAAGATGAAAAGGGTTTGCTGAATTTTCCAGTTAAGATCCCTGGTGTGTTTGTATGTGTGTATGTGTGCATGGGCAGAGGGAGCGGGAAAAGGCTCAGCGGGGGTGGGAGGGTGGGAGGGTGGTGAGAGGGTGTTGTTTGGGGAAGAGCAGTGAGGAATCCTGTTTCTCCTGGTATTTTGGCTCTGGGAGACACACTCAGCTCTTCCAGGCCCCAGGAAGAACAGGTGATGGGGCCGCCTTTGTCCATGGTCCTAGGATGGATGGCACACAGCCAGGGATAGCATGGGGAAGGATCGAGACACAGAAGGACCAGCACCTGGTAAGGCCTGGGTAGATTTGGAAAGCCAAGTAAGTGGAGAGAGACAAGGCTGCAGAGGAAGGCCTCGACCAGATGGTTGAGGAAGTTGTTGGTCTTGAGAAGGAGTCTGGACTCTACCCCGTGGCAATGGAGACCATTGATAGTTTCACGCAGAAGAATGGGCCGCGGGGGGACCCAGGCGTGCCAGGCAATTCCTGCAGAGCAAGAACTATGTTATACTCAGGGAGATGAGGGGCTGAAAGAGGGACTCCCAGGGAGCATGTTTCCCAGTATCCCAGGCCTTAAAGGGGTTGGGGGATGGGGTGTGGGGGAGAGACCGCAGAGGGAAGAAGATTCTCCAGTATCCCAGGCCCCCCATCACTTCCCAGTGTCCCACAGTAGGGAAGGGGCGTGTGGGCAGAAACCCTCAACCGTAAACTGTTGGAACCGTGAAACAATCGGTAAAAATGCAAGAAAAATATACAGGACAAAAATATAAAACATACAAAAATACAAAATACAAGACAGCATCTATGCAAATTAGGGGGAAAGACTTCATTTTGTTTGTTTTGCGATGAATAGAAAAGCACATTTCTAGTCCGGGCAGAAAATCGAAAGGAAAAGGTGCTCACAGACCCTCTCAAGGCAGTCAACAGGTAGGTGCACCGGGCCCTGGCCTCTCCCCCTGCCACGGAGCCTTGCTCTCCCAGAAGGAGGGGAGCCCTGGGGACGTGAGGCCTGGGCCACTGTGGAGTCAGCCACTGGCTCTGCAGTGTCTCCTCATTTCTTGGCCCCAAGCAGGCCTCATCCTGTGTGCTCCTCCCAGAGCCCTGTCAGTGCCTCTCCCCAGAGGCCCTGCCACGGAGAGGGCCCTAGGGAAACCTACTGCAGGAGGGACGGAGGCCTGGATGGGCCCGAGGGGGAACCTAGTCAAGGTCAGGAGCAGCTCCGGGGTCAGCCCTCTGCTTTTTGGCCCGGAGGCCTGAATGTCTGAACGTATGACACAGGAGGAGCCATCTCAGTAGAGACCCCCACCCCCAGGCCTTCTTGTGTTTTCCAGGGACTATTGCCAAGAATATAAAAATCCCTTCCATTTGCTGTCTGGTCCACGGAAAGAGAGAGAAAGGGACATCCTGTGGCCTGAGGCTCTTACTGTGACAGCCCTGCATATGTCTCCGGCAGTGCGAAGGGAAGCTCCTTCGGGGTTACCCAGTCCCCCTAGGGTTCGGGGAACGCCACTGAACCTCCATCCCGGTCAGAAGGCTAGTAGCCTGGACGTCAGGGCACCTGGGCTCAAGTCAGCCCTGCTGCTCACTGGCTTGTGGCCTGGAACAAGTTCCTGCCTCTCTGGGCCCAGCCTCTCCTTCGGAACAGTGGAGGCATTCTGGAGGGCCCCAGATAACAAACCCGCGGTACCCCTGCCCCCCAGGGCTTCCGTCTCTACGGCAGGCGTTGCTAATGGCTCACGGCACCCTGCCTGAGCCCTGCGCTCCTTCTTCGTGATCAGCAAGGGGACGTCTGAATGTCTACCTGGGGCCACTTGACCCTCTAGGGCTCCGACAGCTGTTCCCCAAGCCCCAGAGATGCGGGGTAGCTCTCAGCATTCAGAGAGGACGCCTGAGGCCTCCGGTAAGTTAATCCCCACAAATGCCTTCACATCTGCCCCCTCCAGAACCACCGTGCCCACGCCCCCACCTCCCTGAGGTGCTCCAGCAGCCTTCCAATTGCTCTCCTGGGTGCTTGGCCCCTCTGGAACCCCAGTGTGAGATTGGCATTCATAATTATCACTCTCATTGTACAGCCCCTTCGGAACCTTCTGTGGGTATAACCACTTGTAGGAATTTGGGCAGTTGGATATCCAAGCTCCTTTCCTGATCTGGGGGGACTGATGGGATGCAGCTCCCCACCTTCCGTCAGGAGAGTTGATGTAGGACGCCTCCTACCCAGAGTCCTCTGGGGGCCGAGGAAGGACACCTCACCAGGCGTGAGCAATGATACTTCCCACCCGGGATGGCCAACGACTGCCCCAACTTCCTGCTCTGGGCCCTCAGGGGCTGACTTGGTGCTTCCCTGGGTTCCAAGACTAGCTCTTCGCCACCCCCAGCCCCTTAATCTGTGAAGGCCCCCAATCCCTGTCTGCTCACGATGGCCACAGTGACCTCTGCTGCTAGCACCCAGGAATCCTGTCATCCGCCTTGTTCCTACCTCCTCAAGCTTATCTGCTTGGCCTTTGAGGGGCCACACCCTCCCTCCCCCCACCTGACCCACCAGTTTGTCCAGGTCTATTGGGGTCATACGTCTCAGATCTGTCAAGAGACAGACCCTATGTTAAATGTTATGTCTCAGGTCCTAATAAAACACAGAAATCTCCCTAAATCCCAGAATTTTGGTGACCACACCTTTTCTCAGACTGCTTCTCACATCTGGAAGAAACACAGAACTTCTTGGCTAGATCATGTGTGCCCTGACCCTTGGTTGGGGAAAATACGGTCCCCAAATCAGGGGACTCCCCACTGGTCCACGACTGCCTCACTGCCCATCCCCACATTCCTCAGGATACCCATCCTTAGAAGGACCTGCTCCTTTAGACCCTCCCTAAGCCCTAACCACCCTTCAGGAGCTCCCCTGACTCCTGCTCCTGCTCCTGCTAAGACATCGTGTCTGACCCTTCCACATCTTGTGATTTCCCTCTGCCATCAGCTCCACAAGCCTGTCCCCCCATAACCGGTCATTGGTGATAATGCTGGCTGCCATTTACTGAGGGCCTTCCAGGTGTCAGACCTGAAACCAAGTGTTATTTCAATTATTTCCCACAAGAACCTCACGAAGTACATATCATCACTGTGATTTTTTTACAGATAAGGAAACCAAAGCTCAGAAAGTTTAATTAATACAGTGGCAAGGCCAGGACTCAAGCCTCAGTCTGCGTGACTTCTGAATTAGGATGTAAGTTACACGAGGCGTGGTGCTTGGTCTGGTGCTGTAACCTGAGGGCCTGCAATTGTGCCTGACCGATGGCAGGATCTCAGTAAATTTTTGTTGAGTGCCATAAACTGTCTGAGTGAGAATAATGCTACAAACTCTTGACCGATTCAGATCCCCTGTATAGTTGCATGGGTTGTGCACTGCACAACTCAAAGGAGGTACCGTTCAAGAGGTGTATAGTCTTCTGTGGTTCTCTACCCATGATGCTGCCCTGCTTCTCAACTTAGCACTACCTTGTATCATTTGCTTTCTTTCATGGCCATTGGTTGTCTTCCTAAGAGATTATCAACACCCTCATTTTTTAAAATATAGACTCCACACCCAATATGGAGCCCAACACAGGGCTTAAACTCACGACCCCAAGATCAAGACCTGAGCTGAGATCAAGAGTTGGACGCTCAACCGACTGAGCCACCCAGGTGCCCCATCAGCACCTTTATTTTTTAATGGGATGATCATGGAGGGTTCTCGGCAGAGTATGGGACCCAGTGAAACCTACAAAGCATAGAACAAGCTTCTTACGCCCTCTGGCCCTAACCACAATGTCAGTCTATATTCAGGATCAAATAATCCCCCACCCACATGCTGCCAGTTGCCCAGATGCTGCTTTTGTCAGCAGCGGGAGTGGATCTGAGTGCATTGTTCCCACTCCCCAGAGCTGGGCCACTCCTCTGCTTCGTCTCTTTGGAACCATCTCCCGACAGAGCCCACAATCCATCGAGAGGCTGCAGCGTCTGCAGGAACCCAGTGCCTCGCATCTTCCTGGCCGAGACTCAGCCCTGGGCTGGCGCTGCCCCCGTGGGAGCTGCGGAACCCCAGGGCAGGGCAAGGGGCCTGTGGCTCACACCCTCGGCCTCGGGCCATCAGAGATATCTAAGAGGCTGCACAACCTCGGAGACAATGGCCCTGCGACATCATTGGCCTTGAAAGCCCCCTTTAAATGGAAGGTGAGCAGCTCACTTCTTAGATGCCCCCCCATCCTAAGCTTTCTCTCACTGCATCTGCGAGGCCCGGTGGTCCTCGGTGGGGCGGAGGGGCGCTGGGTGAAAGGATGTACCACGCACACTCCGAGCTCTTGGAGCCGGCATCTGGTTCTGGTTCTGCGCACACTAATGAGTGAGCAAGTCCGTTCCTCCCCGGGCTTCAGTTCCTTCAGGAGACAATAAACACAAGCCCCTCAGCACAGCCCTGGCACCAAATAAGCACTCAATAAACCTCACTAACCATTATTATCTGCAAAATAAGGGTCTGCGTTCCCACCCTGCCCCCCTTGACTGTGCTCAGTGCCTCTGGGCTGCGTCTCCACCCATCACGCACCGGTGAGCTCTGCATGGGTGGGGCAGGCGCCTAACCCAGCCTGCAACCCCAGACCAGCACAGCCCCTGCACACGGGCTCAAAAGTGTCTGAGGAACGGAGCTGAGACATCGGGGCCCTGCCAGCTCTGACCGGCTGTGGTTATAAATTGAACCTCCACCCATTTGCTCATCAAACACACACAGGGACCCTCCCCGGGCTTGGCACTGGCCTTCTAGAAAGGAAATCCCCCCTTTCCTCTTTGAATGTGAGCTCCATGACTTTCTGTCTGTTTTGGTCATGGCTACATCCCCAACCCCTAGTACAGTGCTGGGAAGAGGACTGACTCTCAGTAAGTTTTCACTGAATGGGTGTGTAAGTGAGAAGCAGGTCCCATTTTGCAGAAGGTCCATACCCTCCCTTATCCGCCCACAGGGCCAGGGCAGGGACTGGCTCTTAGTGTGGAACAGCGCTGGGCTGCCAGAGGGGGTGGGGCGGGGAACACATCCCCTGGTAGGCCTGCCACCTGGCCTCCAGCCAGATCCATTATCTTTCCAGTGACCTGGGGCTACTCTAATTCTCGAACAATAAATGGGACGTGAGGTCTGGGCCTTGTTGAACAGCAACAGATGCAGCCACGGAGGCTGGGGGCTGGGAGCGCACTGCCTGCGTGTCGGGGGTCCCCAGAGGAGACAGTGTGGGCAGCTCCTCTGAGCTTGCTTCTCACTGCCCACCCGCTGATCCCTGGGACACCATCCGTTGGTTGTCCCCTGGCCCCAGGGCCACCTTCTTGGGGCTCTGGGTGAGAGAGGGAAGAGAGGGTTCCCATCAGCACAGAAATTGGGGCTTCTGCATCCACCAGAGCCCACACCCTGTACCGTGGCACCCGAGGCCATGCCTGGCTCAGCCTGGGTGGGAAGGGGCTCTAACCTCGCCAGGGTTGCAGGATGAGCTAGCAGCCAGCAGTCAGCCGCATGCGTGCTAAGCAACTCTCCTGGGGATGTCATGCGCCCATTAAGCCTTAGTCAGAAAGGGACAGTGGCACTTGGGGCTCAAGGGGGCAGTTATCCTTGCTATTCAAGTGGCCCTCTTAACCTCTGTCTCCTCAATCCTCATAGCTAGAGAAACGGACCTTCGGCTAGATTGGTCCTAGGAATTCGAAAGCCAAGACGGGCCAGGAAGAGAAGGAGAACGTTCTGTTTGAATTCAGGGGTCCTCCCTTCGAGTGTCTGTGCAGCTCACAATGACTCCCTAATTATGGCCTTTATCCATAGATGGGGAAGCTTGCAGCCATGTTAGCCACGCCCCAAACACACACACACACACACACACACACACACACACACACACACACACAGAGCTGACTGGATCAGAAAGAACATTAATTAAGCTGAGCCAATCAGATTCGGTGTCACACCCCCTCCTTCATATACAACTGATTGGACCAGAATGAACATCTAATTCAAATTGAGCCAATCAGAGTACTTGACCGCCGCATTTAAAGTTGTCACTACCCCCTCACCTTCCCCCATTCCTGTCCCCTTCCCTGATTTATTTCCTAGCATTATCTTCCATTATACTCTACAACTTGCTCTATTGTCTGTCTCCTGCACTGGAACGTGGGCCCCAGGAAGCCCAGGATTTTTGTCTGTTTTGTTTCTTGCTGGGTACGTAGTGTTTCCAATAGTACGGCACATAGTAGGTGTTCAGCAAAAATTCTCTCTTCTAGGAGATGTAATCATAACTCCCATTTACCAAGCACCTACCGCGTTCGTATTTTCTAAGTACTTTAAATATGTGTTAACTTGTTATTTCCCTTTTACAAATGACTTGTCTGAGGTGACATGGGGAGAGGCAGGATTCAAAGCTGTCTCGCAGGGGCTGGATGGCTCTAGGTGTATTATTCTATTAGTGATATTGGTTTTATGGTTTGCAAACACATTTATAAACATGGTACCTGAGTTCTCCCGACTCCCCTGGGGGAGGTACTAGTTCCCTAATTTTTGAGATGAGAGAACCGAGGCCCAGAAAGGTTAATTGACTTGCTCAAGGTCACAAAGCAAAAAAGTAGCACAGCTGAAAGCAGGACCTTGGACTTCACACCTTCCCCCGGAGCCCTACTTCTTTTCAGACAAGGCGTCTCTCCTATGTCTACAAAATGCTATTCCTACCCTCAGAAATGTACTCTTTCCCTGGGAGAAGCAGCTAGGGGAAGGGACAGATTTGCAGGCCCAAGCAGAGGCTGAATGGACTGAGAAAGGAGAATTAACACGAGCTTGTGTCCCCCTAGGTACTGTGAAAGCCTCATAAAGGAATGACAGCAAAGCAGAGGCAGACATTGGAAGGGGAATCCAGAGCACATGGACGGTGGGGGGTACAACACTCCAGTTCCTGTTGGATCAGAAGTATTTCTGCCATCATGGCTGCTTTCTTCAGATTACCTTCTGCTCTATTTCCCAATTAAAGTATGGCTCATAGAGCGGAGAACAATACTGTACTTCCAGCCTGTGGTCTGACCAGCACAAAAGGAAGGGGGGAGATTTCCTACTTTCTTGACTCTAAAATCTTGCTGGTTTATAAAAGGATCACTGACTCTTCAGTTGACTCATACCCGAAACTCCACTATTAGAGATTCATTCCTTTGGCACTACACCTTGCTGCTTTTAGCATATAGATACTACTGAGGAGTGCGCAGTGGTGGGAGATGTTGTTGATCACTGACAACTCATGTGAGTGCACTTTGGGACTTTCCTTGAGGCAGTTCTGAGGGGAAAGAACTAACGGTACTGGTTGGGAGGGTGGAGAGGGGGAGATGAGTATGAATGAAGTGGCTGGGGTCAGTGCAAACTCTTCACCTCAGACCTTGGCTGATGAGGTCATTGACCATCACCGAGTTTGGTGATCTTCATGCTGTGTCCCATAGAAGAACTGCAACCAATGAGCCTCTGGTGGTCAGAGCCCCTGCCCCTCCACCCCACCACCAGTGTGAAACCCAGAGAAGGGAGGGCACTCGCTCAAGTCACCCAGTGAGTCCGTGAACAATGGCTATGCCCAGGGCCACACCCAGGTCCGCAGACACTCAGGTCAGTGCCCAGTCTCCGCCCCGCCAGTTCTGGAGGCCCTGCTTGAGGGAAGGGGGCGGTAAGGTCATTTGAGGGTGGCTCTCGGGCTTCATTCCCAGGTGACAGATGCTGGTGGGGCATTCTGCCTACCTCTCCTGACTCCTGGCACATATGTGCAGGGGGTATCCCCTGCCTCATCTCTGGAAGCTCCAGCAGGGAGCTCTCAGATCCCAAAGAGTTGCTCTCCATCTGGAAAGCCTTGCGGGGCCAGAGGACAGTGCAGTGGCCAAGCAGGGGAGGCTGTGCTACTGCCATTCTGCCAGCAGAGGGCGGTGGCTGCGCTGCTCTCAGCCACATCCAGAACTCTGTATCTAGAGTGGGAGGAAATTTCACAGACCAGCTCTTACTAAGGCTGGGGTTCCTGACTCACATTCCAGCCTTGACTTGAATGCTCCCAGTCAACTGTAGCTCACTATTGTGCTCACTTCGCTAGAAAATTCTTTATATTGAGATGAAAATCTAATCCTCCTTGTGTGTCTTGCTGTAAGTGCCTAGCTCCGCTCCCGGAGCCACACAAAGTCAACCACTTTTTTATCTGCCAGTTCTTGGGAGCTGGAGCCTCTGTCCTAGTTGGCCATCCACAGTGCTGTGTGACTTTGGGCAAGACACTCTCTTTCTCTGAGTCTTTACTCCCTACCTATAAGACCAGGGAATGCACCCTGATAAATCCCAAGGCTCCTTCCAATTCTGACATTCCCCATGACGTCCCTTTCATGGTTGCTGCTGAAAGGCAGGAGAGGAGACACCGCACCCCCCATCTCTTGGCTTGGGCTTCCAGCACTCACAGTGGCTCCCAGGTACTCCTTCAGCACCCTCCAAGCCACAGTCTGTTCTTAGTCCCTTTCCTTTGGAGTTTGGGTTCTCCTAGCTGCTCCTCTCATCCGCCTCTACCTGAGCTCAACCAGGCGACCCTGACACCTTCCACCAAGTGCATCTGACCCAAGCTACAGGTCACTGAGCTCACGTTCCACCTGCGGTCCCAGAATGCCTAGCCTCTTGGTGGGGAGCAGGGAGGACAGGTTCATGGGTGGCAGGTCCCTCAGAACCTGGTTTGTTGCCTTGATCAATCTTATTCCCTTTCCACCTCTCCCCAGGCCTCTGCGTCCTGGACCAGCTTTCTTTCGGGTTCTAGTGGTACCTTTTCTACTCACTTCCAAAGCTGAGCCACTGCACCATCCGTGGCTTCTCTTGAGAGTCAGATGGTTACACATACTCACAGAAGACAACCTGAAGACATTCAAAAAATATACACAACACCACACAACACACACATACGCACCAAGTCCAAATTACCAAGTTGTTCTGATCGCCCCGGAGATAATCCTATTTATTTTTGGTGTAAGTCTTCCCCACGCGGCACTCAGTGAATAAGTGGAGTAGGGTCCTCCCTATGTGCTAGCCCTGTGGGTCCCCCATCACACTTGCCTGGGCTTCTGAAAAGGTCGAATTCTGTTGAGTGAGCATCACCCCCCACCCAGCCCCCAGCCCCCCTTCGAACACTACCTGTTCCTATAAAGCACTTTAACCCTGGAATGTAGGAGAGGCAGCCTCCAAGGTGGCCCCCTGCAATTTCCACCTCCTGGCAGACACACCTCGTGTAGTCCCCTCCCAAGTTTTACCAAGGTTAGTCTGTGATGCTAATAAGATGTGGTAAGAGCTATAAAAGCTTGCGGTCTCTGCCTGGGGCCCTTCCTCTCTTGGATCGCCACTCAGGGGAAGCCAGTTGCCATGAGTGAGGACGTTCAGCCGATGGAGAGGCCCAGGTGGCAAGGAATTAGGGCCTCCAGCCAACAGCTATGTGAGTGAGCTTGGAAGCCTATGTGCCCCCAGTCGAGCCTTCAGATGACTGCAGCCCAGCTACACAACCTAACTGCAATGTCCTGAGAGATCCTGAGCCAGATCTCCCCGGCTAAGTTTTGGGGTAATTTCTTATGCAACAGTAGAAAACGAATACAAAAATTAATGATTCTAAATGTTTTTACTTCACCTTCTTGGTCCCTCTCCAGTTCCCTATAATGATTGGTTTTCTATAATAAATATAACATTTTTATTAGCAGGAAAACTCAGGGATTTCTTTATTGAGCCCTCCAACCAGCCTGGAATGATCTCTCCAGTAAGTTCATATTTATTTCTGGCCCTGGGAGCATCAAGTCATAGCTAGCTCAGAGATAGCCTTGCTCTTTGCTCTCAAAGGAAGTGGGGCCACCCAGTGACACACCAAAAGTAGGGGCAACAGCAGGACTGGGTTTCTCGTTAGTGCTCCTGGCTCTTGCTCACTCCCGCCTTTATGCTAAGCATCGCAATTTCTTTCAGAGAACACATCCCCCCACTGGGTGAGACAAATCTACCACACTCTTCACAGCCACCTCCACTTCGCCCTGTCCAGAGAAAGGCCCTGTCATCCGTTTGCAGATAAACAAATATGCCAGCAAATGAGCCATGGTCCAAATGTGGACAAGATGCCCTGCTTCTCAAGGTCAAATCCCCTCTCAGGTTTTCTAAGGGATGTGCTATTATGTGTATTTCTTTGCTTAGCTCAAGTAAGAGGCAACCTTGAGCTTGAATGGCTTCCACTGCACCCACATAAAAACTCAAACTCTTTAGTATGATCTCCAGGTTCTGGGTCACCTAGCCCCTGCCTAACTGTCCATCTCTCCTGCATCTCTGCTCTACTGCTCATCCACAATGCCCCCCCTACATCGGCCTTCTTTGCTGCCTTGGGCCTTAGCACCTGCCGTTCCATCTTGTGAAGACACTCTTCCCTGTGGTCTTTACATAACTGGCTCCTTCCCATCCAAGTTTTCAGAGAGGTCTTACTTGACCATCTTATCTAATATATCCCTCCCAAGTCTCTATCACATCACTGAGCTGGGCTTTCTTTCCCAGCACTTACTGTTGAAATCATCTTAATGACTACTTTGTTCCCTTGTTTATTGCTGGTCTCCCCGACTGGCCCACACAGCTCCTGAGAACAGGAACCTTGTCTGCATACCTGTCTGTACTGTTTGCATGACCCAGAAGATTCTCTGATCTCTAGTAGCTCCCTTTGCTGCTCTCCTTCACTCCCTGCCCGCGCCCCCCCTCCCCAACCTGTGCCTGCAGATTGCCAAGTCTGGGTACACAGTGGAGCAGATGACCCAAGCCATGTCACTGACCGAGGCTCGGCATATGCCAGGGACTGCTGACCTCTCGGCCCACATCCTCCCAGTTTCTTCTGGTTCTATCACCTTCCAGCAGTGTGACTTTGGGTACGTTACCTAACTGTCCTGTGACTCAGTTTCCCCCCTGCAGCTTCATAGAGTTGCTGTGAGCATCCCATTAGGACGTGGAGCCGTCCCTGGGCCATTGTATGGGCTCAACGGGTGTGAGAAATTGTTCTCATAACAACCCTGTCAGGTAGGGTTTATTACCTCTGGTTCATAAATAAGAAAACCAAGGCTTTAGGGCCTAATAGCTTAGCTAGGAAGTAGCTGAGTCAGGATTCTAAGCCCCAAAGCCCATGACTCCACGGCCACATATACCAATTCTTTTTACAGAGATGGAGCTAACTGGTCTGAATTCTCTCCCCTTTCCCAGCAACCGCATCCGAACACATAGAGGACTGGCTTTCTCTGTGTTCCTCCAGCATGAGGCAGTGCCCACACTACCACAGTCTCCAGCATGCTCTCCCATCTCACAGATGGGGCAAACTGAGGCTGTGAAGGGGCATGTGGGTGAGCAGAGAAGGCCAGGGCAAACCCAGCTTCATGATGCCCAGGTCACTGGATACTGCTCCCAGACGCCCATTCAGGCTGCTCCTTCACGCGGGGGAATGGCTGCAGGTGGCTGAGTTGGAATCTGCCAGAAGCCTGTGTCTGGTCCACAGGGCCTCGCTCATCACGCCTCTCAGCCAGGGCCTTAAATTCAAAGCTCATAGTCCAGCAGACATGGGGGTAGGAAAGACAAGGACCAGCTCAGGAGAGGGACGGGGCTTGGATGTGGAGAGTGCGGGAGATTCTGGGGAGTCAGGGCTGGTGTGGGCTTCACCAGGAAAGGGAGGGGAGGCCTGGGGAACTTTCAGAGTGGAAGAGGGCCCCATGCAAGTGAGGGACAGTCGGGAGGGGCGAGGCTGAGGAGAGGGACACCCAGTCCCCATCTGCCAAGGGCCTCCCTCTGGGCCATTCCACCGCGACTGCAATTCCTCTCACTGCCCCGAGGAGGAGTGACATTTGTACCTCACCCAAGGTCACACAGCTAGTTTCTGGCAGTGCCAAGATTTGAACTCAAGTCTATCTGACTAGACACCTGTGTATATATATGAATGTGTATATTTATATATATAAATTACATACAAAAATTATAGATTTATACATAAATTTTATTTATTTATTTACTGTAACTCAAGGAGGGGACTGCAATAGTATAAATAAAAATGACAATGCAGAAGCCTCCTGTCCACACCCTGGGCCAGCACAAAGCTCCCTCGGCCCCTTCCTTACCGTTCCCCAGCCCCCAGCCCCCTGTCTTGCTGCCCACTCCAGCTGTCCAGGAAGAGGTCATTCAGAGAAGGAGGGAAGTCCCTTCTCAGCCCACTTCCTTTTCTTTGTCTGGGGCTCTGCTAGGAGGGGTCAGCTAGGCAGGAGCAGGAGACAGAGAAAGGAAGGAAGAAAGGAAATCCCCACCAGCTGTCAGGAAAGAGGGTGTCTCTTGGAAGTGCGGTCTGCGCTCCCCAGGTCCTGTGGAAGCTCGGAGTGCTGGGGGATGGGGGAGGCTGTCCTCTTTTGCCTCCTTTCACCTGAGCACCACCTCACCCACTTCATGTCCTGACATCTGGGCTCCCCTCTACTACTTCTTCTTCTTTTTTATAGATTTATTTATTTATTTTAGAGAGAGAGCAGGGGGAAGGGCAGAGGTAGAGGGAGGGGAGAAAATCTCAAGCAGATCCCCGCTGAGCATGGAGCCCGACGCAGGGCTTGATCCTACAATCCTGAGATCATGATCCGAGCCAAAACCAAGAGTCAGACGCTTAACCCAATGAGCCACCAGGAGGCCCTCCCCTCTACTTCTGAGGCCCGTGTGACACCTTGGGCAGGGTACTAAGTGGCCCAGAGCCTCATTCCCGGTATTTGTACATCTGAGCATCTTATGATGGCCCAGCATGTGCCGGGTCCTGTGCCGGCCACACAGAACGTCTCCAAGGAATTCTCCATCTGATGCCCGTTCCTCGCCTCAAACAAATAAGGCACCCAGCATTGGCGAGTATGGTATGCTGCTGATAGTAGAATCCAGGAGACGTTCTCTGCAGAACTAGTTAAACTTAAAGGTATGTTTGCAAAGTTTCATAATAAAATGTTGATGGAAGAAAGCTATCTTTCTCTACTCCAAGTATTTACTGGGGAAACACGTGATGTAGGGCCATTTAAGTTAAGAATAAGACACCACTATTGCTGAACACTTTCCTGGAGGTGCTATCCAATGCAATTAGAAAAGAAAAGGTACCAGAAAATTGTAAGTAAAGAGGTGAAATTATTCCTACTTGCAAATGATAAGATAGTATCCCCAGGACACCTAAGAGAAAATGCTGAAAAAGTACTATAAACAATTAGTGAATTCGGTGACATGGTAAGATAAAAAATTACCATAGAGCAACCAATGGTTTTCCAAGATACAGTGGCCAATTCACAGATGTAATGGAAAAAGGTCCCTGTATACAATACCAACAGCACAGCAGTAGATACAGATAACAAGAAATGCATAAAATCTACATGGAGAAATTTTTTTAACTTACTACAAAAGGACACAAAATACCAGGACAAGTAAACTACAATCATAGATTCAACATCATAGGGTTGTCCACTATCTTTAATTTATCCTATGCATTGAATATAATCCTAATAAAAACAACAGGGTTTCATTTTGTATCTATATAAGCAGATTCTAAAATTAAATATTAAAATAACAAGCAAGAAGAGGCAGCTAATGTTTGAGAAAATGATGAATGATGACCAGCCTTATAGATATTAAAGCACATTATAAAGTCTTAGTAACACAGCATCGTGGTACTGATATGTGAATAGAGAGATCAGTAGAAAAGATTGGACAGTCTATAAATAAACCCAAATACATACAGAAATGCTGAATGTAGCAAAGACTGCATCTCCAATCAGATGATTTGAAAGATGGAGGACTCACTAAGGGGTATTAAGACAACCAGATAGCCATACAGAAAAAAAAAAAAAAGATGAATCTGTATCTTACACTTTATACCAGGGTAAATTTAAATGTATCAAAGATTTGAATATAAGGATGAAACTATAAAATATACTGGAAGGCATGGTGAGAAAACCATGGTATAACCTCAGAGAAAGGAAGGCTTCTCTAACCATGACCCAAGATCCAGAAGCCATAGAGGGAGAGACTGGTTAATTAGACTTCTTGGCATTTTAAAGAAGAAATCTACACTGCAAAAAACACCATCTGAAAGGTATAGTTGCAACTCATATCCCAATTAAAGAGCTAATTTCCCTAATATATAAAGAACTTATTCAGTCAGTAAAAGAATCATTGACCCTGGAGAAAAACAGATGAAGGAAATTTACCGATAATTCATACAAAATGGAAATGCAGATAGATTTTAAACATATAAAGATATTCCAGCTTCATTTTCAATAGAAATGCTACTTGAAACCACTCTGAGAAAGTTTCCCACACTTCATCTTGGCAAAAAAATTAAAAGTATGCCAAGACTCCATTTTTAAGGGGGCAAGGAAACAGGCACACTTATACTTTGCTGGCAAGAATGTACATTGTTACAGCCTCAATGGGAGACAATTGTGTCACTATCTATGGAAATTTCACAAGCACACACCTTTCCCCCTCGTTTGTAAATTCTAACTAAGGAATGCTTATATCCAATAAAATACGGAGATCTTAGCTATACACCTCATCGAATTTCTATATATGATACACTCATGCAACTACCACCACAATCAAAATCTAGAACATTTCCATCACCCTAGAAGCTTTTTCATGCCAACCCAAAATGCGACCACTATTGTCACTTCCATCATCATAAATCAGTTCGTCTGTTCCTGAACTTCCAATAAGCAGAATCATACAATGTGCATGGTTTTGTGTCTGGCTTCTTCGGCTCAATATGTTTTATTAATTAATTAATTAATTAATTTTTTATTATTAGTTTTAAGGATTTTATTTATTTATTTGTCAGAGAGAGAGAGAGAGCACAAGTAGGGGGAGCTCAGGCAGAGGGAGAAGCAGGGAGCACAATGCAGGACTCGATCCCAGGACCCTGGGATCATGACCTGAGCTGAAGGCAGATGCTTCACCGACTGAGCTGCCCAGGTGCCCCTGGCTCAATGGGTTTTAAAGAATCATCATGCTGCTGTGGGTATCAGTAGTTACTCCTTTTTACTGCTGCGTACTATTCCATTTTACGAATCTACCACAATTTGTTTATCCTGCTGATGGACACTGGGGTTGTTTCTAGTTTGGGCTATTATGAATAAAGCTGCTAAGAATGTTCTTTTACAGGTCTTCTTTTGTGGATATGCGTAGTCGTTTTTCTTGGGTAACCTATGAGTGGGATTGCTTGGGTAGACATCTGTTTCACTGTAGTAGAGACTCAGAACAGTTTTCTAAAGTGGCTGTAACATTTTACATTCCCACCAGCAAAGCAGGACAGTTCCAGGGGCTCCCACAACCTCATCAACCCTTGAGATTATCAGTCTTTTCAATTTTGACCGTTCCGGTGAGTGTATGGTACGACTGCCCGTTTTAATTCGCATTTTCCCAGTGAGTAATGACCCAGTGAAGTGCAAATAGGTCTTAAACATGTAAAGAGATTTTCAGCCTTGGTCTTAATAAAAATGCTAATCGAAACTACCCTGAGAAAGTAGCACCTCTCCGTAGGCCGATCGGCTTTTTGGATATTCATTTTTGCACGATGCTCATCTAAGTCTTGCCTCTTTATTTTCACCCGATTTGAACACCGTCATAGACTACGGACACCGGTCCTCTGTCAGGAAGATGCCCTGAACATAGTGTCCCTGTGTCTGTGGTCTGCCTTTTCGCTTTCTAAATGTATCTTTTGATGAGCAAAAGTTTTTAATTTTGATAAAGTCCAGTTGGTCAGTGGTTTTTATAATTATTGCTTTCTGTGCCTGTTCAGCAACTTCTGCCTACTTCCCCATCAGGAAGAAATTCTCGTGCATGTCTGTGCGAGTATGTGTGTATTTCCTGGGAGAAATCACAAACGTCTTGAACCATCGATCCACGATCTGGGCATTTATTCAGGAAAGACACCTGAGGAACTGTTATACGAGTTGCTCTCTGGTAAAAGCACCGAAAACTGGAAGCTAGGGGCGCCTGGGTGGCTCGGTCGGTTAAGCGTCCGACTCCTGATCTTGGCTCAGGTCGTGGGATCGAGCCTTGCATCGGGCTCCATGTGCTCAGTGGGGAGTCTGCTTGAGATTCTCTCTCCCTCTGCCCCTTCCCTCCATGCTCCTGGGCACACACCCTCTCTCTCGAGTAAATAAATACATCTTAAAAAAGAAAAGAAAACTGGAAGCTACGTGTGAGAGACCGACCCTTCACTGTATGTCCTTTGACTCCTTTTGAAGTTTAAACTATGTGAAGGTTTTATTACCTGAAAATAAATACTTATGTATAGATAGTTGTTATTCTAAATGGGTAAGACTTTGTCAGCAGATACTGGTGAGTAAAGGCAGTGCGGAGGGGCAAGAGTCAGAGCGCAGGTGTGAAGGAGTTGTCCTTCGCTCCTAGGCTGCTAAGTCCCAAGTGCCTGGGGGCCATGAGACTGTGTTAGGGACCTTTGCCCAGGGCCTCATCCCGGCCTCCATGCTGCATGCCAAGCGGCAGGCACTTTCCTGTCTCAGGGGTAAGCCCTCTCGGGATGGCCTACGGCACTGGGCCCACAGTGCTATCTCCGTCAGCGTCGTGCCGGGGTGCCTTACCTATCCCATGTCAGTTAAATCTCATTCAGATCCCAAGGGGCAGTTTTAGGAATGATGTCTGTTGGACAAAGGAGGAGAGTGAAGCTCAGAGAGGTCAAGGAACTTGTCAGAGGTCACACAGCCAGGAAGTAACTTAACTGGACCCAGGGCTGCGTATCTTCCCGCCTCCAGAACTCTCTCTAAGACCAGGGAGGGAAAAGGGAGGGTGGAAAGAGTTAAGCACCCAACAGTAAGCAACTGCGCTCTTCCCTGGCTCTTTTTCTCAGGCAGCCCCTCCCCCTCCCACCCAGGTTGCCGCCTGGCCTCGGGCCCCATCCGCACCCCCACCCGCCCCCCACTGGCGGACTGCAGGAAGGAGGCACAGATGGCAGGCGAGGATGAGGCCCCCAGCCAGGCTCACCCAGCTGTCGCTTTGGAAAGCACCACGCATCTCCTCCTCCTGCCTTGAACAATTGGGAGCTGGCCAGCCTGGCCCCAGCTGTTCCCTCTCTCTGGTCCAGGGCTCCCGCAGACCCACACTTCTGAGGCCTTTGTCTCTGGGGGGCCCGGTGGGGGGAGGGGAGAAGCATGACTCCCAGAACATCAGAGCTGGACAAGCTCTTAGGGGACAACGGGTCTGACGTCTCGTTTTACAGATGGGGACACTGAGGCCCAGAAAGGCAAAGGCACTTGTCCAAGCCCACAAAGAACCAGGCAGAGAAGTCGGGTTTCCTCACTGCTAACTAAGCTTAGGATGTAGGGGTGAGGGGTGCTCAGGCGGGTTCCACTGGCCCTCCGGACGAAGCTTCCAGCAGAGCCGTTCTACTCATCCTGATTTTATACGATGATCGTCCACCTGTGACTTTATTTCGGGGGTCTTTATCCGGGTCTACAGACCCTTTAGGTCTGTAAGCTTGGATAGGAGAGAAATTTCACTAGCTTCTGACTGAAATTTAATATTTCTTTTGTTTATAAGTGTAGGCAACAAATCCCAGCAATAATCACATCTCGTCAATAATCACACATATTTTCAGATCACATTGTTCTGTTACTGCTGTCCAAAATCATGCTTACGCTCAGCACTACTTTGAAGTTACAGTACTTATTAGGCCCTCGACTTCGCTTATATTATTTAATGTGTTAATTTAAAAGCACAGGTGAGACTATATCACCATTCTGGTATACATTTGCATAACTGTATCTCGACATAATTGGTTTCTTTTCTACTCCTATTTATCTTATTTTGTGTAATTAAAATTGTTATTCTCTGAAGGGGTCCATGGGCTTATCCAGATCGCCCCCCCTTAGAGTTAAGAAGCTGTTTCTTTTAGGGGTGCTGGCGTGGCTCTGTCGGTTAAGTGTCCGACTCTTGGTTTCAGCTCATGTCATGATCTCACGGGTCATGCTCAGACAGGAGTCTGCTTCTCTCCCTCTCCCTCTGCCCCTCCTCTCACTCTCTCTCTCTCAAATTAATAAATTAACTTAAAAAAGAAGAAGAACCTCTTTTATTCGGGCAAAATGTCCCAGTGTTAAGAACCAAAGTTTGACAACTTTTGTGCCATACCTGTTACCTCAGAAGACACAGACTGGGACTGAAGTCACTGGAGACAAAGGAGCAAGCTGGGGGTAGGGGGCTGGCAGCCCCGGGTGGGGAGCCCATGGGCACGCCCTGTACCAGGTGCCCTTTCAGGCTTCATGTGACCCCTCACTGAATCCTCGCAATGGCCTTGGGGTTGAGACTTAGCATTTCTTCCATTTTGCAGCCAAGGAAACTGAGGTACAGAATATTAGGTATTAGCTCAAAGCACATGGCTAGTGAATGGTGGAGCCGGGATTGGAATCCAGGCACATGACGTCAGAGCCTTCCTGCCTTCCTGGCCGGGTAGATGGAAGCTTCTCGCAGAAAGTCCCTGAGGTGTTGCGGCTGCCTGGGTGCTTCTCCTGGTGGGGGGGAGGGGCGTGGGGGAAATGAGATTCTGAAGGATTTGTGGCCCCAGCGGATCCTCTGACACATGGGGCACCTGCAAGCTGTGCAGCCTTGACCAAGTCCCTAGCCCTCTCTGGGCCTCAGTGTCTCCATCTATAAAATGCAGGGTTCTAAGCATGGTCGTCCCTACCTGCCCCCTCCCGTGTTCACCTGACGGATGACCCACTTGGAAACTTAGGCATGGGTTGCTTAGCAACTAACATCAAGGTCTTGGCTGAGTGGAATAGAAAGGGGGGAGGACAGGCTAGCACCATGTGATGCTGATGCCACAAAGCCTTCTCGTGTGTGTGTGCGTGTGTGTGTGTGTGTGTGTGTGTGTGTATGTGTGTGTGTTTAAGATTTTATTTATTTGAGAGAGAGACAGAATGACCAAGAGGAAGGGCAGACGGAGAGGGAGAAGCAGACTCCCCACTGAGCAGGGAGCACGACTGGGGCTTGATCCCAGGACCCCGTGATCATGACCTGAGCTGAAGGCAGACGCTCAATCGACTGAGCCACCCAGGCGCCCCGATCTTGCGTTTTAAGAGGCTGAGTACTGCGACCTATCCCTGCACCTTAAGGTGACCTGGCCCTTTAAGAGCCTTGGGAGGGAGGTGGGGGCAGGGACTTTGGGAAGGCCATCCTAAAATGAAAACTTTCCTTAGGACTAAATGGGGCTTGGAGTTTCTCGGGCAAGGCAAACACACACTCATTGTTCTGGAAGCTGCCATGAGAAAGGCCAGTTAGGAGGGGTCTTGGCCAAGGCCTCAGGGCTCCATTGGCTCCCCCGGGAAGATGCCCTGTTTCAAGCCAGGCCACCTTAGTTCCACTCTCTACCCTGCCCCTCCTGGACCCTCTATCACTTTTGCTCCCTAAAGTGTCGGGAGTCCATGGACGATGGAGGAGGGAGCGCCAGGTGCTGCGGCCTCACCGCCCCAGACCTCAGAGAACAGGCAAGTTTCTCTCCAGGGCTTGGGGATGGCTGGCCTGGGCGGACCCATCTCATGGGCTGAAATTCTCCTACTAGCCACACATTCCTTTGGGTCTCAAGGCTTCGGTCTCCTTAAATCTCACCCTAACCTTAACCAAAGGCAAATTCCCTTGGTGAAGGGAAGCCACTGTGGCCACCAATACCTCAAAAGGTCTGATATGGGACTCTGGCAAGGACCCCTGGGAAAGGGCCCTGAGGGCATCTGGGGGGGGCCCTACAGGCTTGGTAGGATGCTTCTCTTTGGGGCCAGGATTTATCACGGGTACAACTTGGTGCTGAGAACATGTGATCACTGGAGGCTCCTCTCATTCCGGCTTCGTGTCAACACGAGCCTGGAACTGGGGCACTGGGGAAGTGAGCGGGGGTTGGGGGGCAAGGGTTATGAGGACCGTGAGGCCTCAGGCAGGCTCAGAGCACAGAGTCTCAAACTCGAGGCCCACCCAGCAGTCCTGTGCCTCGGATCCGAGCCAGCTAGATGCCAGAGAGCCCCTGTCTCGATCCCCAGCCCCTCTTCTCCCTGTGATGTGAAGCGTATGATAGTAGTTCTGATAGAACTCTGAGTTATGATCAAAGGGGATTATAGCAGTTATGATAGCTCCGTTTATTGAGCCCCTGCTGTATACCAGACACCATGGTAAACCTTTCCATGCCTTATGTCATTTAACCCCGGCAGACAGGTGGACCCCAGGTAAGCAGGCAGGCTGACTACAGAGACGCATGATCGGCCACCAAAGTGTGCCCAGACCCCTCCCCAAGGCCCCCCTCCCGCAGGCATTCCCATCACTCCCATCAGTGTGCCCCTGCATCACCATCCCCAGGCCCTCTGGGGCACAAATGATGTGGCTGTGAGTGCTTTCCTCTACAATGCTCAGTGTCTGTAGCAACCCAGACAGTTCTAAGAAGGCCAGAGACAAACTTCCTTGCTGGCTGCAGGCTGGGGAGCCCACGGGCTGTTTCTGGGCTGGGGTGGACCAAGGAAGAGGAGGGAGTGGACAAAAGCCCTTGTCCCCACCAAGCTCCTGCTTCCTGAACACGCACCGTGTACCTGGCAAGCTGAATGCTTGCTTAACCATCGCGGCCCCCTGAGCAATGAGAAGCATTATTATTTCACAAATAGAGAAAGCGAGGCACAGAGAGAGTACATGTCCGGGGTTCACAGCCAAGGGATGGAGCTACGATTTCTGAAGACGTGGGAGGCTCCAGGCCTGAGAAGGAAAGTGGGGAGCAGATCCAGCTATCTGGCAAATTGGTCTGGCGTCCAGGCCAGTGCCTCTATGGTGGGGGGGTGGGGGTGGGGTTAGGCCCATGGCCCAAGTTCACAGCCTCACTGGCTGTGCTCGGAATGAAGCCAGGGAGACAGCTCCGCAGAGGCCCTGACCCAAGGCAGAGGGATGGATTCTTCGACCTCTCCGGAGATCTACCAGTCAGGCTGCCTCCCCGATCCCCTGTACCTCAAATCCAGAGGGTGCCAGCCCATAACCATGAACTAAAATAAGGGAACAACACTTCCATGTCTACTGAAGAGCATGCCTTCACTTTTCTCAAAAAATAAGCAGTCATTCTTCCAAAAAAGGGAAAAACACAAAGCAAGGCTGTCAATCTCGGCCCTCAGACAAATGGGATGAAGTTGTGACTTCGCTCACAGTTCCCCCTTCCCAAAGTCACTTACTGCACACTCAGGCTGTCACAGGCTTTGAGATGCAAATTGCACCGAGCGGAAGGCAGCTTGAAGAACAAAGAACGATTGAGGAAAGATCTGAAAAATGGATTTGGAAAAGACTCTCTGAATTCCCCTGGGAGAGGGGGAGACCTGTCTGCAGAGGGGAGCAGGGATGGAGATTTGGGGCTTTTCCATGGGAGCCAGCAGGGTTGAGCAGCTCAGTGCTGAGGCAGGGAGTGTTCCAGAAATCCGGAATGGAAGCAAAGGCTTCGGGGGAGCAAAAAGTCTGATTTTATTACAGTCTTCAGCACTGAGCTGGGCACCCGTTTCTGGTCCTTCCTCTATTATCAGGCCTCAAACGTACTGTGAGTCATGGGGCTAACTGGTCTGCCAACTTCTGGGGTTGATTCCAGAGTGAGAGCAGCTGGGCCGGCAATACTCTTCTAAGGGCTTTAAGGGGAGGGTGCAGCCCCCCCCCCCTTGAGGCTGGGAAGCCCCCGCAGGGCACTGCGCTGTCCCTAAGGCAGGAGAGGGGCTCCCAGGACCAGCAGAGAGAAAACCGCAGCTGGGGAGCTGGGGCGTGGGAGCCTCAGGACCTGGCCTCGGTCAGCCCAATGCCCCCTTGCTGAGCACCTACTGTGTGCAGGCCTTGTGCAAGTCCGACCTGTTCCCCACCCTTAGGGCTCTCATTCCAATCAAAGCAATTCGCTGAACCGCAAACTCCAGAAGGTTTGGTCTTGTTGGCACTTGGTCTTGTTTACTGCTGTAACCCTGGTCTTGGAACTGGGACTGGAGCATAGTAGGTGCTCAGCAAACATCTGTTGAATGGATGGGTGGGTGGATGGATAGACGGCTGGATACACTAACCACTTAGGACCTAATGAAGCATTTAGGAAGAACCCTAATAGCGACAGTCACAGACTGCCTCTGGGGGGGTACTGGGTTGGGGAAAGCTTCATGGAACTGGCCTCATTTGAGTTGGGCCTTGAGGAATGAGAAGGAGCCCTTCTTGTATTCTGCACAGAACCTACCAGCACACTGGTGAGGACATATTTGAACAAGACGGTGTGAGAGGGGAAGAGAACATGAGAGCTAAACTGAACCGGACAGAGCGCGTGGCCCAACCCCATCATTTTGCAGAAGGGAAAACTAAGGCACAGGAAGGTTCAGTGACTCACCTAAGGTCACACAGCAATTAAGTGGCAAGGCAGAGATTCAAGCAAGGTCTGTCGGCTTCTAGAGCCTGATCTCTTGGCCCCCGTCCTGTGCTGCTCTCCTGCTCCAGGGCTCTGCTCTCCTCACTGAGATGCCTTGTGGAGTTTTGCTCCCGTTCCTGTTCAAGCTTGCCTCTACCACCCCCCCTGGCCGCCCTGGGGAGATGGGGAGCATCTGCCCAGCCTCGGTTAGGCCTCCTACCTTGAACACCGAAGACAGGACAAAAAGCAAGAGAGGCCACACTGGTTGGGTTGGGGGAGGAAGATACAGCACCCCAGACCGAAGTCCGAGGGGGAACTGTTCTGCCACCAGGGCACTGAGACTCAGCAGGCATGGGGGGAGAGGAGAGGCCACAGGGCTTGCACAAGCGGGTAGGAGTGACCCCCCCTGGAGCCTAGCATCCCAATCCCAGAATCAGGTTATTCTGCACTATATGCAACTAAATCTGAACATAAATTAACCAGGCTCCCGGCTCCTGGAGCATGTAATAATGCTCGATCATTCCGAATGGCTGGCAGGGAGCCGTTAAGATGGGCAGGGTCAAAAGCTTCCTGCGCACATCATGGGGTTGGTTCCATGAGCAAGACATGTGGGCAGGACCCTCTCAGGAAACTCCCACCTGCCTGGCCCACCAACGGATGTCCTCTGAGCCTCTCAGAGACCAGGCCTGATGTAACTTGGGACCCAGGGCCCGGTACGGGGCTGGCGCTCCAACCATGCCCGCTGACTGAAGGAAGGACGCCATCTTGTCCGGTTTCCTGTGCCAAGA
This sequence comes from Ursus maritimus, assembly GCF_017311325.1. Lineage (NCBI taxonomy): Eukaryota > Metazoa > Chordata > Mammalia > Carnivora > Ursidae > Ursus > Ursus maritimus. Next base: position 34,775,557 of record NW_024425230.1, read on the forward strand.
CACCTCTCTCCATCTCCTCCTGCCGGCTGAAATTGTTGCTTCAGGCCTTCGGGGCAGAAGCTTCCCTCAGAGTCTAAGAAATACCCACTCTCCTGGCTTCCAGCAGGGATGGACAAATGGTGTTGGCATATCAGAGGAGCTCATAAAGTCCTTGGAGACACTCAAACAACAGTAGTAACAATACAAGGCACATCTCCAGACATGCCTTGGCCTAACCCTCCAGAAGGTGGGCAGGCCCGCTGCTGGGAGAGCCCCGGGTTTAAATTCGGCCACGTGTGCACCGTGCAATCTTGAAGGAGTCACTTGACTTCTCCGAGCCTCTGTTTCTTCATCTGTAAAATGGGGAGAATAACTATATCTCCGTCATGGGACTTGAGGTGAGATTCAAAAGCAGCCGGTAGGTTAGACTTTCAAAGTCTGTCCCGCGGGTTCTAGTGCACAGCCAGGACTGAGAACCGCTGGGTCACGGGGTCGAGCCAGACTCCCGATGCCCAGGCCAGGTCTCATTCCTCTTCTAGCAGGTGCCAGTGGGGCTACCAGGTAGCTGCCTAAAGCTTCGGCGGGCAAGACTCTGCTTCCAGCTCGGGGCCTCCCCGCAGCCCGGATCCGGAGGCGGTGACCCCGGGTGGAGTGCGGCAGGAAAGGGGCGGTGCACCTGGGGAGGCCCAAGTGGTTAATCAGGCCGCTGGGCACAGTGCCTGGTCTCTGGAATATTCATAAGGCCCCTCCAGCTGTGCCAGGCAATCAGGGTGCTGATTGCTCCCCCATCTGCAGCTTAACATTCCGCTCGAGAGAGGAGAGAGCTGGCGGCTGAATGTTAACTAGGGGAACAACAGGCTCCCGCCCTCCCAACAGCAGCCAGGACAACAGCCCCCGGAAAGGCAAACGCACTGCTTCTAGAACCGCCAGCCACAGCGGGACTGTTCGCCACCGTCGGGAGCGGTGGAAAGAGCCCTGGAGCAGGAGGCTGGCCTCAGGTCCGGCTCCCACGCTGACCCACGGGAGGCCCGTCTCCCCAGCCTTGGTTTCCCCCCTGTGAAATACGGATGGCTCCACCCACCACCCAGGAGGACCGAGTTTCAGATTCTCTTGGACGCAGCGCGGGGCAAAGGCAAGGCATCAGCACGGCTGCTGGGTGGCGTTGCTGCCGACGTGACTTCTGCCCCCGAGACAACTTACCCATCTCAAATATGGAAATCTTAGGCAAAGCCGGCGTTCAGGGAACCCGAACAAAGGGGCAGGTGGAGTCTCCCTCAGAAGGCGGGGTCTCAGGGCAGGGATCTGGGGGTCCCGGGTAGTGCTATTCTCATTTGGCCCGAACCTCTCAGAGAAGCAAGAGGGAAATGGGAAGGACACCTGATAGTAGACGGAAAAACATTCAGAAAAGAATGACAACAGCAGACAATGTTCTGTGGCCTTCCGGTTNCTGGGGGGGTGAGGGGTGGGGGGGTGGGGGGGGGAATAGCCTGGAGTCATTTGGTGTAGGGGACAAAAGTGCGTCCCCAGGAGTCCACAGCTCCTAATGAACGCTCAAAGCCATGACTAGGATCGGCTAAGAAAGGGCCAAAATCTTTTCGGTGTTTGTACTGAAAAACACAGGAAGCTGTTTGTAGAGATTTCTGTCAAACCGAGGGAAAAGAACCTGGCGCTAAAATACTAGAACCTTCTTCCTAGAAAACCGGCCAACATGGAACAGCTCATCTCTACTGCTGACCAATAATGACAGGGTTCTGAATTTGGCATTACTGTTATGGTTGGTAAGCCCTGTCCCCAGACCAGCCAGGCTTTGCCTGCAAGGCTCGATGTGGCCCCAGCACGCAGGACACTGACAGCCTTGACCCACGCAGCAGGGGATGGCAGGTGTTTGCCCCAATTTCTAAGGAGCCACTCTTTGGGTGTGGAACCTTGCTCCATATGGTCTCAGACACCCAAACTAAGTGAACCCCCCAGATCAAAGAGTTATCTCACCCACCCACCCCACTACCACCCTTCGCCCTCACTGCGGGTAGGTCTGTCTTGTTAGCCTTTTCTCCAGCAAGCCCTTAAGCCTGTGTAACTCTGGGAGAAACTATTTGCAACATAATGGAGGGCTGAACTGAGCTCCTTTCTACAGCCTCTCAAACCTCAGGGGCTCCCTTTTTTACGTCAACAAACTGCTTTTTTGTTTTTTTTTTCCCCTGAAATACAAAACACTAAGTGTTCACCTAAAAAAATTAAGAAGCTATAGCTATGGAAAAAGAAGAAAATGAAAGAATCTTCATGATCCCAATACTCGGAGATAACCATTATTATCCTTAGGTGTATATTCGGCCCAGTCTTTTCTGGATGGGTAGATGGAAAGATAGAAATTTTCTTTTTTAAACATTTATTTATTTATTTGAGAAGGAGAGAGAGGAAGAGAGAGCACATGCGGGCTGGAGAGGGGCAGAGGAAAAGAATCTTAAGCGGACTCCCAGATGAGCGTGAAGCCCCCAACACAGGGCTCGACCTCCCGACTCAGAACTCATGACCTGAGCCGAAACCAAGAGTCTGACACTTAATCGACTGAGCCACCCAGGCTCCCCAGATGATAAATTTCTAATGGGATTAATTACACTTTACCTTTTTGTTTCACTTAACAGTATGTCATAAAATTTTCTCTCATGAAATATTCCCCTGCATCGGTGGTTCTCAAAGTGTGTTTGGGGGATCCCTGGGGATTCCCAAGACTTTCAGGGATTCTGTTGTGTTGAAACAACTTTCCTAATAATACTAGGATGTTATTTGCCTTTTCACTGCCATTCTCTCAGGAGCATACAGTGGAGTTTCCGGAGGCTGTGTGCATAGTATTAAAACAGGCTGAATGCAAAAGTCAACATGCAAATCTTCTAATATATACATATATAACATGCAAATCTCCTATGAAGCCAGACTAACTTAAAGAGATTTGGAAAAGGGTAAAACAATGCCTTTCTTCTCATTAATTTTTTTTGTGTTTTGGAAAATAGTTATTTTTCATAAAAATATGTTTCTTGAGGAACATGAAATGGGTTCATTAATGTTATTTTTTAAAAAGATTTTATTTATTTATTTAATTGAGAGAGAGAGAGTGCTTGCACACGTTCGTGAGGCAGGAGGGCACAGGGAGCGGGAGAGAATCTCCAGCAGGCTCCCTGCTAAGTGAGGAGCCCAAAGCAGGGCTGGATCCCACAACCCCAAGATCATGACCTGAGCCAAAATCAGGAGTGGGATGCTCAGCTGACTGAACCACCCAGGAGCCGCTAATGTTATTTTAAATAAATTAACAAATAGATATATTTTTTAAATTCCTTCTTTTTTATTTTGAATATGCCTAATATTGATAGACAGAACCCGCCTGAGTAAAAGCTCTTTGGTAGCCTCAATACTTTTAAGAAGTGTAAAATGATTCTGAGCTGAGCACTTGGGAACAGCTGTTCCACATCATGAATTTCGACGACTGCTTAGTATCCCCTTATGTGGATGTCCCTTAATTCTTTCCACATTTCCTTATTGATAGACCTGCAGGTTGCTTCCAATTTTCATTATTGTAAAAGAGCTGCACGAACCATCATGCACTTATGTAAAGTGAAAATCTACTGGATTCAGAGAAAACAGAAACCAACTGGCAGAGTGAGCCATCACTACCGGTCCCCTAGCAATCAAATTAAATACAATGTATCGCAAAATGTGAACAAATAAAGTTGGACAGCTCTGTGTGCACTGGATATATGTGTATGTGTCCAGATACATTGTTCATCTCTATGCGGGGTCTCACACCCTATAAAGAGTACCTTTTTCCCTACTGTCCCTGAAGTGTTTACAAAATCTGATCCTATTCAAGACTAGTGCTACTGATAATATAAAACTCTTTGGTACCATTACAGAAACTGAGAAAAAGAGTTTAGAAACTTTTAAGCAATTTGAGAGAGAAATTTTATCTCTGTAGAAAATAAATTATAAAAAAAATGGAGTACTAAAAACTGTTACAAACATGTTGGATATACTTGAGAATATTCCTGTTGGATAGATTCCTAGAAGCGGAATGGCTAGGCCAGTGGATGTGCACATTTATATGTTAATAGTTAGTGCCAACTTACCTGTAAATTTGATGTAAATACATCAAATATACCAAGAATGTATTTGGGCACCTGCTCTCTTGCGCGCTCGGCAATACCAAAGGTAATTACTCTTTTAAATCTATTTTTAGATTACTATTACGATTTTCATCTTCTGTGAGCTGCTTATTCATGTCCTTTGCCTGTTTTCTACAGAGTTCTTTTGCTTTACTGATTTTTCTGGAACCCTTATCTATTTTAGACATGGATCTTTTATCTGTATCAGTTATGGGGTTTGCTTTTAAGCTTCCTTACATGTCTCACGGTAGTATAGAAACTTCACCTTTTTAAAAAAGTTGTTCTAATTTATTAATCATTTCCTTTATGGTTCTGGGATTCTTGTCTTGTTTAGACAGCCTTTCCTCATTGCATGATTTAAAAAATACTCTCTTTTCCTGTAATATACTTGCAGCTTTCCTTTTTCTTTTCTTCTCTCCTTTTTAATTCTTTCTCTTTTAATGTTTAGATCTTTAACACATCTGGAATTAATTGTTACAGCGTGAGGTACTAGCTATTGACCTTTGTAAGCCACACAGTGGAGTATCTCAGGGTGCTGGCAATGGGCTTGAGCCCCCAAGGACCAACCCACACGTAGCTGGGGACCTGCTGTGGCTGGAGATTAGCTGGTCCCCAAGGTAGACAGGGATCTGAGCCCATCCGGTTTGAGAGGGGAGACAAACTGTATTTCAGAATCCTTCCGAATGTCTTAGAGCCGCTGTGGGCATCTGTCAGCCAAGCCCATGAGCAGAGCTAGTAGATTTTTCCAAGAAAATACCCAAACATCTTTAACATGCTATGTGGTTCACGAGGAGGTTCCATGTCTACCATCCCACTCCATGCCAACATCACGCATGTAGACGGAAGAGGATTCAGCGTCCTCGTTTTACCATTACACGGAGATAAGGTGCAGAGAGGGTAAGTGCCATTCCTGAGACGACCTGGCTGGCAAGTGGCAGAACCAACTAGAACCCAGACCTGCTGCCACCAAGCCCATGGCTCCTCAGACCTCTCTGTCCCTCGGGCTCTGTCCGCAGACCTCTCAGTGTCACTGCGGCTGTGCCCCCTTCGGTGGGAGGGAGGCTATGGACTAAGGATTTCCCAAATCCGTGTTCTCCCACTGTGGGTAGGAGAGACTGGAAAAATCCATCCTCCACCACCAGCTGACGGTAGATTTCAAGAACTGAGGCTTCCTTTCGCCTGCACCTCCTCCTTCCCTGGCGGTTTGGCGGAGGGTGGGAGTGGAGATGAGTCAGGCCGGGAAGGGAGAGCTCAGCCATAAACAAGCCAGACTGACAGCGAGCGCTTTCCCTGAGGCGCGTGACCTCCCACGGGCCTCCAGGGACTCTGCCTGAGCACAGAGCTTCAAAATTTCATGATCTAGGCTTTGCAGATTTAATTTGTTATATTCACAAAGGCAGCCACAGAAGGGGGAAAACCTTTAGCTAGGAAGTGTGATGAGAGAGAAGGTAAATGATTCCCAGCCTTTCAGTGGAGAGCTCTCAATGTTTTTTTAATGAGCGTGTCATTTCTGCAGATGCCCCATGTGCCTACGGCTGGGTCTTCACCCCTCCCAGCTCCACACCAAAAAGGACAACCCAGGACACAGAACTGCAGAGCAGGACCTGGTCTTGGAGATCACCTGGAGATCAGGTGTTCTAATCCCGAGTGTTAATGGGAGCCCCACGTACCCAAGGGGAAGTGACTTGTCCAAGTGCTTTAGGAAGCGCTCTTTGGGGAAGTTTTGGGAACAGATCTCAGGTCTCCTGGATCCTGGCCTGCGCCTGTTCTGGCGGATCTCGGGAAAACCCTGGGGTGGGCATAGCCACCGGACATGTGATGAAACAGTACAAGGGCGGGGGCGCGCAGAGAGAAATGGAGGCAGCAGTCCCGACAGTGACCGAGGAGGGCTTCTCCCTGCTCTGGCCAGCAGCCGGGGCAGGGAGGTGCAGGTCCTACCTGCTGCAGGGGGATGACCAGGAAGGAGCCACCTCCCGCGCTCTCGGTGACGATGGCCAGGAAGCGGGCGTTGACGGCACAGAAGTGGTTATCGTGCACATTTTTGGTGATGGGGATACCGTCGAAGCAGTGCTCCCGGTTAGCCACCTTCCCGTAGACGTTTCGGAACTTGGAGCTGCGGTACTGTGGACGCCAGGACATCTGTGAGGGACCAGGAGAGACAAGGGTCAGGCAGGTCACCACTTCTGGAAGGGCCTGGGCTGGGCAAGGGGGGGAAGGAAGTGGAGAGAGGCGAAGAAGCCTCTAAGAATGCAGGGCCCTCTGTGTGCCTGGCCCTGTGCTAGAGGACTTACTCTCTTAATAAAGTCCTACAAGAGCCAAGACTGGCATGAGGGCACTCATACGTTTCCTGGCTTTGGTACGCACTCCTATCCCATCTTCCAGAAAAGATGTAAGGTCCTTTCACTTCCTAGGGACATGGCATGTGACAGAGCAGACCATCTCCCCAACAACACGTATGGGCTGCCTCCTGCCTCTCAAAGGCTGTGTTCAATTCAGTATGGGAGATACAGACAGAGGGGGCTCGGTGGCCACAAAGACAAGGGGGGGAAATGTCCCCCTTTATGTGCAAAGAGACAAACGACCATCCATTATCATCCCCTCCTCTGATCCTCTCTAGAGCTTCTAATCCACAAATGCACCCTCAGAAATCTCTCAGTCCTATCTATCATCATCATCATCATCATCATCATCATCATCATCATCACCAGGCACAGAGAGGTTAGGTGACTTGTCCAAGGCCACACAGCTAATAAGTAGAGCCCTGAACACGGGTCTCCCGACTGGAAATCCGAGACTCTTTCTTATGCCAGAATACCCTTTGGAGTAAGGTTTCTTGCTGTGTGGTCTAAGGATCACCTGTATCAAAATCATCTGAGCCTCGAACATTGTTTGTGAGAAATGCTGATCCTTGAGTTCCGGTCCTGACCCACTGAACCCAACAGTTGGGGGATGGGGCCAGAAATTAGCATTTTAATTCAGCTTTTCCCCCACCTACAGGAAACGCCCAGTGTAACAGAGGCACATTGAAGTTTGAGAACCCAACCCCCTCTCTACCCGCCATTGACAACACAGGTTCCAACCAAGCAACCAGTTGGCCCCTACTGCATGCGTGTCCCATGCCATGTAGCCGAGAACACAGATGTGCACAAGGGGGAACTGGAGGACCAATTGGGCAGCCCACGATGGACTCCAGCTTCGCTACAGGTTGGACCCTCCTAGGGGGCAGCCCTACAAATGGTCATCTTCACAGACTGGAACCCGAATAGATTTAGACATGCCTCCAAGTGCAACAGGCCCCCCGCAAGTGCCCAGCCAGGGCCTGGCATACAGCTAGAGCTCAACAGACCTTTGTGAATGAGTATACTGCTGTCCTGACCTTGCCATGATCAATGCCTTCCCCTTCCCGCCCACTCTCCTGCTGTCTCCCACCCCATCTCGGGACAGAAGGAGGCAAGGGTGACTTCCCTACAGGAAATTTCCACGGGAAGGAAAAAACAAAAGGAGGCACCACCAAGGAATCAGGGCACCAACTCTGGGGTCTGAAAACAACACTTCGCATTTGATTTAAATCAAGTCCAGAGCCCGGCTGCAAAGTTCTCTTCATTGAAGGAAAGAGTTCAGATCCAATAAGGAGATTCTCAGGGAGGGTTTCTCACCTGCAGGCAAATCCTCTTTCTCCCCGCCCCCCCCCGCCCCAGGGGGCCCCCAATCCCCACCTTCTCCACTGCCTGGGTCACCGTGTACCCTGCGGGGGGCCTTCTCCCTGCTCTCCCTGCCACTCCTCCCTCCCTCCCCGGCTCGGCCCACGCTGCCACCCACTCCAATCCGTCTGCTCTGGTCCCCGCCCAGGTCCGCCAGGACTGTTCAGGACAGAGTCCTGCAGGACATGGACGGGAGCCTGGTGGGCACTGCTGGCTGCATGACCTCAGGCAAGCCCCTTGCACTCTCAGGACGTCAACTCCGCATCGGGATTACATCGGCGGAGATAGTCAGGCTGGGGTCCCAGGCGCTCACTCGCAATCCCCTTACACGGTACAGAGATGAAGTGTGTAATTTTAGCAGTTACGTGTTTATTTTAATTTGCATTAGAAATAATAGAACTTGCATGCCAAATCCATGATTTCACAGATATTACTGCTAATAAGGCTAAGTTAAAAAATAATTAATCAATTAAAAAAAACAGTATGAAAAATATAGCATAGACCTGGCAAAAATTCAATCTGATATGGGAGTGCTAAGAATTGCTCTGTCCCTTCCAGGTAGAACATTCTAGATTCCACAGTTCCCACGAAAGAGAAAGAAAGAGAAATCCCACCTCCTGCTCCTTGCTGGTGCATTCCCGGCCTAGAACGCGTTCACCCCTCTTCCCTGCCCATCCCACCCTTAGCCTCCAGGGCCCGATTCAACTTAGACTCCATAGGCCCACACTCCTCAGAGCCCCTGGACAGCCAGCATCTCTTCTTCGGGGACTAGTCTCCTCTGTGTCACTGGCTCTCTCTTCCCAGGAAGACAGTGATGGCAGGTGGTGACCCCAGGGCCTCTGAGCCGACTGCAGACTGGTCTCTGCTCTTCCCAGGACATGAGTCTCAGATGCCATGGGGAGACCTGCTGGGCACCCGGCCCCTGACAGGTCCAGCCCCTCCCCAAAGGGAGCCCCCCGCCCCCAACGGTGTCATGGTGTCTGTGAGGGGAAGGGTAATAAGAAGCCACATAGCCCAGATGCAGCGCCATCTTTGCTGCTGTCCAGCTGTGTGACTTGGGCAAACCACTTAACCTCTCTGTGCTGCCTCCGTCTGCTCTTACATAAAGGAGGCTAATAACCCCCACTGCCTCCAAGAGCGCAGAGGAGTCAATGCCAAGATGCTGTGACGTGCATAGCACAGGCCTGGCACCCCTCCGATGCTCACTCCACAGAGCAGAATGAGAGGCAGGAGAGGAAGGGCTGGGCTCTGTGCAACCCCCCACCTCCACACCCTGCTTATTCTGAATACCCCAGAGCCCTGCAGGGGCAAGGGTGGGGCCTGCGCCCAGGTCCTCAGGGCCCCCAGCCTGGGTCTGCCATAGCTGAGGGGGATCCACACGGGCCTCTGAGAAACACCTAGTTCCAGAGCTCCGGTGACACTGAAACCAGCTGACCTGACAGGCTCTCCGGAACCCTCCCACGACACCCATGTTTCCCTGGGTGGCGCCCACAGATGCTGGTTATCCTGGGTCTATTTTCCCATCTGACTTCACCCCTTCCTCCTCCATCTCTCCTCCACTCTTTCCCTACTCTCTCCCCCCCTTTCTGCACTGTCCCCCTCTCTGCCCTTTCCTCCCCCCCCCCCATCTCCCCACGACCCATTCCTCAGGGTGTCTGTACGCAAAGAAGTCTTTGTGGTCAAGGTTCCTGGTGGGCGCACCTGTATTCTCCTTGAACATATCCCACTAGTGCCCCTCACAGCCCAGCATCCTGGGAAGCCTGAGCCCGGCCCTCGGGCTTGGGGCTTGCACTCAGTAGGCCTGTTGTTCCAATGAGCCTGTCTCCTGGGGCTGGGTCCCGGCGGGCCCTAGAATGATGCCAGCCTGCCTCCTGGGAAAAACGGAGAGCATCTTCCCAAGGGCTTTGTTCTCAGCAAGCCCGCTGCTGGCGGGTCCCCCCTGGCTGATAGGCTGGGGCTGGATCTCTCAGCTGGGCGTTCGGAAGGGCCCTGGCTGATCGCGGTCCTCATCACTGGGCCTGCAGCCTCACCCCGCGCGAGTCCACAGCAGGTGCACGGCCAGGGCTGGACCCTGGGTTTCCACTCCCCACGCTGACTCCTGCTAACCTTGGAAAAGACCCTTCGTCTCTCTGAGTATCAGGTGTTCCATCTCTAAAATGGGATTGCAAGTCCCATTCACGATACCACGGCTGCTCCCATGGATCCGGGCTGTTGAGGGGTGTCCAGGAAAGCACTGGCCCAGATCCTGCTTTCAGATCCAGAGACGCTAAAGCCCGCACTTGACACATTCACGGTAGTCGGCCAGTCGCTTGGTGGCAGACTGCGGAACGGAAGTGCAATGGGAATGGGAGGTCAGGAAAGGGGGGGATCAGGGCCGGCTTCATGGGGGTGGGGGCCATCCGCCTGTACCAGACACCCAGAGAGCACGGGGCTGCACGCAATCTCCTTGGGGGATCTCCAGCTGTCCTCGTACCGGGTGGGAAACACCCAGCCCAACTTCAGATCATTAGTGAGCACAGGGGGCGACTTGAACCTGTTCTCTCTGACTCCACAGTCCAGATCAGCTTTTCTCAAACCTTTTATTATGAAAGATTTCAATACAGAAAAATAGTTGGGGGAATGGTAAAATAACCACCCAGCACCTAGGTTATTATTAACATTTTGCCACGTTTCTTTTTCTCTCCCCCTGTGTGTGTGTGTGCACACACGTACGTGTCTCTTTTTTTCTTTTGTGGAATCATTTGAAAGGAGGTTGCACACGTGACTCTTGTCCCCTTATTATATCCGCATGCATTTCCTACAAAGGAGGACAATTTCCTACACAAGCATATTACCATTATCACGTCTAAGAAAATTAACGATTCCTCGATCCCATCGAAGACCCAGCCTGTACTCAAAATGCTCCAAAACGCCTTTTACACTCTTCCGTATTGTGAACAACCGGGACGGGGAGCCACGTTGCTCCCACAGGTTTCATTTGGTGGTGATCTCTCTTCTGCCTCCTTTCAATCTAGAACATTCCCAACACCTTTTTTTTTTTTTTTGGTTTTGTTTTCTTTCCTTTTTTTTTTTTTTTTTTTGGTGGTATTGACTCTGAACACAGCAAGTCAGCTGTGTGATAAGACGTTGCAGCGATCTGTCTCATGTTGCTTTACGACAGCTTCAAAGTCATTCCTGTCTTCCCTGTAAACTTTAGGAATCAGGTGTAAAGCTTTGATTCGATTCCGGTGAAAGACGGCCCTGTCATTCATCGCTCAGCTTTGGTGGGGGGAGGATGGAGAGGAGAAGGCAGAGAGAACGAGTCACACGCACCTGGTCCGACTGGCGGCAGGGAGGGACCGGCTGGGTGCGCCGAGGGTCTGTTCTGGAGGGCGGCGGACAGAAGGCTGGAGGGCCTGGGAGGCCGGATCAGGCACTGACACGCACTGTGGACCAAAGCAGGGCGACCACGGGCCCCGGAGGGCTGACCTTTCCACCCGCAGTTCCCAAGGGGTTGACTTCACTCTGAGGTCAGCTGGCTGCGTGGGCAGGCAGGGAACAGAAAGCACTCCTCTGTCTTCGGCCAGAGGAGGAGACCGTGCCGAGGCTGGGACGGAGATGCTGCCCTGACCTCGAAGGGAAGTCAGTCAGTGTGGCAGCCAAGGGATGACCTAGAACCTGGCCCTTTGCCTTTTCCCCGTGGCCCCCAAGCACAGCCTCGATCCTGGCGGGTTGCCCCAGCTCATTCTCGTGAGGGTGGGACACACACTCTCTCTCTGAAGCTTTCAGGAGCGATCAGCACAGACTGAGACCCAGCTGAACTCCCTACAAGGGAGGACTTTCTTAACAGTTAATGCCGCCTGAGGTGGGAAAGGAAGCTGCCTTGAGAGGTAATGAGCTTCCCATCCCTAGAGGGGTTTAAGATTCTGGTGGATGACCTCTGATCAGGGTGGTGTGGAATAATGGATGGGACCAGCCGGTCTTCCGGCCCCAAGATGAGATCATAGAGCTCCTCTATGAAAGGCATTGTGTTGTAATAGAAAGGGGCATGGGGGTCAGAGTGACCAGCGGGGTCCTAGTTCTGTCACCCTGGCCAGGGCCCTTCCTCTTCTGTAAAACAAGGAGCCTGATGCCGCGCCAGCGGGGCTGCTGTGACTCTGAATGACAACCACTCTCGTGGCAACTGCCATCCCCCCCGAGGGTGTCCCAAGGGCTGGTTAGTGCTACTTACTCCAAGCTTCAGGTGTATGTTTTCCCTCTCCTGTTACTAGCTTATGAGTTAGTCTGATCAGCCAAGCCCTTCTGTGCACCCCACCCCAGGCCTGGTCCTGGACTCCTTCTAGCAGGACCTTCCCGGTGACTCCGGTTGAATAAACTCTCAGGATGGAGGCAGGGCACGAGCCGAGGTCAGGCACAACTGCCCGGCTCCCCGGATGGGACAGGGCGGAGTCTCACCCCAGGGCTGTGACTTCAGCTTACTGAAGTTTCGAGTTTCTTACTCAAGCTCATGTCCCACTCCTGCCCACAGGAGCGTCTGCTCCTTACTCTCCCCCACTAGTGCTTCTGGGTCCACGCCCTTCCACGCAGTGTTTGTCCTAGAGGTCACGCAGCCCCATGTCTGCTAGGCTCCTTGTCACCGGGAGGCCCCGGGCTCTGAATTCAGGACAGCTCTTAGGAGAGGGCTTAGGGAGTCCCTTGCTGCGGACGGCACTGGATCAGCAAGGGGACCAGTGTCTGCAGAACCGCCCCAAGAAATCCACCCATGCTGTAGCCGTGACCCAGTCTAGACACCACCTCGTTCGCCTCCCTCCGCCCCAGCTGACCAATGCGCGGAGCTGGGCAGATACTATAACCTCACTGGAAATAGACATATGTGAATAATTTGAGGCTCAGAGGTGTGAAGAGACTAGCCCCAAGTCACAAGCTATGAACGTGTCGGAGCCAAGACCAGCCAAGAACTTTTGACTCTTAGTCTACCATTCTTTCCAATATAATACGCATCTTCTCTGTCTTGGCCTCTCCCTAAACTTCTATCCCTTCACTCTTGCTCCATATAATACAGGGCATTATACAAAAGTGTCAAGAAACTACGTAGTAGACAGAGTGTGGGAGTCAGGAAGAATCCACAGGTCACTATCTTGTTATTGGTTAGCTGTGTGACTTTAGACTAGTTAAGCAACCTCTCTGAGCATTAGTTCATCTCCCCATAAAATGCAAATGTCCCCCTGGCTCACTGGATGCAATGAAGCGACCAAATCCAAAGTACCCGGCAAGGTGTCTGGGCGAGGGTGTGTGCTTGTCCTGTCAGGGACAGGCTCTGACCTCGATCGAGTGTTTACTTGGGGAGGCCAGGATCTGCCAGGAGCAGGAGGGGGCTGGGCTGGGCCGAGGGTCAGGAGGAGGGAGGGAGAGGCTCTGGCCTCCAGATGTGCGCAGCTGCTGGGCCGGCTCCCTGGCGGCCTCTGCCCGGGCCCAGCGCCATCCTGGTCTCCCTCTGAGAGGGGGAGGGCCCGGAAGGAAGCAGCATTCATTTTGCAGCTGAATGGCCCTTATAGCCTCTTAAGAAATGGAGGCTGCCTTTTTTCTCCTCTGAGATAATCGCTATGTACACTCCACATGGAAGCAAATTGTATCCTGTCCTCCGATCCTAAAGATGATTTATGGCGGCCAGCGGGTGCATTTTCTAGACGACGATGACTAAAATTCGGTCCTCTAACTGCAACACAAAAACGTACCAGGGCAGGGTGTTTTTTTTCTTGTTTCTGACTCAGGTGAGCGGGGAGCTCATGGCTACCTCCTGGGGGGACAGCTGTTAGCCAGGGAGCCCAGGAGCCCTCTGGATCTGCACTGGCAGCTGCCGGGCGGCCCAATGGGATCCGTGGGAGAGCCACTTTCTGTCCACGTGTTGCCAGAGGAAGGCTGACCGTTTCCATCTGGTGGGGATGGCCAGCTGCGTGGCGTGGGTCAAGCCACCTTCCTTCCCCCAACCCCCGCCGGCTCGGTGTCCTCTTCCATACAACCTGGACTTCACCCGCACCTCTGTCCCAAATCTCCGTGACGATGGGACAGGAGAACACGGGGGCAGATGCTTCGCAAACGGTGCACCGCTGTAACAAGGGCAGGCCTCTTAGCACTATTCTCACCTCACTCGACCACAACGATCGGGCTCCCTGAGCCACAGCCTGTCACGTGGCCCTCGTCCGTCTCTGAGCCCAGGGCTGGACAGACACACGGCAGGGACCCAGCTCATGTTCCCAAACTGGAGGGGGCAGAAGTGACTGCTGCTCGGGGTCCTGAGAAGCGCGCCAGGCCGGGCGGTCGTACTGACCTGCTCTAGGCCTCGGTTTCCTTCTCTGTGAAATGAAGGGCTAGGGCCTTTTTCCTCTCTCAGCGCAGGTGCCCTTTCAACAGAGCACTACTCAGACCTCCCAAGGTCACAGGCAAAGCTGGAGAGGCTTGAGTTCGTGTCGAGAAGCAAGCTGGGAGCACGTTCCTGCAGTGGTCTGCGATCACACCGTGGAACCCTGGGCCCCTGGGGAACCCAGTTTGAGAAATTCTAGTATGAGGAAAATGCCAGAAACCTGCACGTGCTGGGGGCCATCAAGCAATCCCTCCTTCAGCCACAGGAGGGGTTTGGGCCAAACGGATCCCCACCCAGTTCTGCCACTTTGTGATCTAGCCCCGGACGCCGGGTTCTTACTGGCTTTCAGGACTCCTGAGAAGATGCTGTGGCCATTCGAGCATTCACCAGCACGGAGACGCTGGACCGTACATGTTCTCTCTGACCCGCTCTCTGACTGCTGGATCCGCCGGGTTTGGGCTTCCAGAGAGTTCCTTAGGGCCTGTCCCTAAATCCTCTGCTCCCCAAGGCACTACCCGATGTCAGCAGGGGTGCAGGAGGCAGGAGGCTGACTCACTGACCCTGTCCCACCTTTAGGCCGGAGCTCCCAGCTCCCAGCATGGCCGTGGTCAGGTGACCCACGTTCACACCCTGGCTCCACCCCAACCTGGGACAAGGCCCCGAACCCGTCTGAGAGCCGGTTCCCTTTGTCCGTGGCGTGACCTGCTCAGGAAGATGCTGTTTCCCCTCCTTGCAGTGCTTTTCTCACTTCCTGCAGGTCTTTTCTCAAAGGTGGTCTCTCAGTGAGACCTTCCCCAGGCACGTGTCGTTATCAACCACACGACGCATTTGACGCGTCTGGTTGTGTCTGTCCAGGGGCAGGGATTTCTGTCTCTCCTGTTCACTGTGGCATCAGCAATGCCTAAAACCGTGCTCGGTACACGGCAAAGACTCAAAGCATGTACCTGCCGGGGGGTCTAGGGCAGGGGCGTGCTGGTAAATGGTTACCAACCAGCTCGCCGAGGGCAGGGGTGTCCTAGTTGGTAGTATTTACCAGTTTCTGGGGTATAAATGCTCCCACCATGATGATGGCATCACTAAATGTGTAGCTGGCCCGGAATTACACAGCAGTGGAAATCAGGTGACGGCAAAAGAGGTAGAGGCCACAAGGCAGACAGACCGATGGACAGATGGTGCAAGGCTCGTATGCTGTGGGACGTTGACCCCTTCCCTCAGTACAGTGCCTCTGAGACCCCCTGGTCTGGTGAGTCCCTAACCTGACTACACACGGAAATCATCTGAGGGGCGTGTTACGAAGGCGCATACCTGTGGACGCCAGCTTTTGACGCTATCTGCCCTAGCCCCTGTACCCAGGAGTAGGCCAAAGAGGCACGTGGTAGCTACTAGCTACCTGGGACTGATGAATTAAAATAAAATCAAATTAAAACTTCCGTTCCTTAGTCAGACTGACCACATTCCGAGTGCTCACTAGCCCTATGCGGCTAGGGGCTGCCATATTGAATGGTACAGATCACAGAGCGTTTTCATCCCCACAAAAAATTTTACTGGACAGCACCGGTGGACTATCGATTCTAGAAGAGACTAATCAGACTGAATCTCCATCCCCCACTAGCTCCTGGCCAGGATGCCAAGGGACCAAGCAAGGCCATGATCTGGAGTCACCCCCAATGACTTTCTCTCCACCCCCAGCAAACGTGGAAGGCCTGGGTTCCAGGCCAGCGCCCCCACCGATTCCCCGAGCCTCTTGTACAAGCCTTTCTCGGCCATGAAATGGGATCCCTCCCAGCTCTGTCCTATCTCCCTTATGCTATCAGAGCACATCAAAGTGGGAACGAACGTGGTTGGGATGGCATCTTCTCAACAGCCCGCAGATGGGAGGCTCCAGCTCCGGCTCCCAAGGATGCTGCTTACTGCCCATCACCCAACGCAAGTCCAGCCAGACACGAAGTCTATTCCTGGAGCAGGCTTCTGCCCTGAATCCCTGCAGTCTTTCCTGTTCTGCGGAGCAGGACTGGACACGTGAGGGGAAGGCTGCCGGCCTGTGCTGCTCCGAGCTTCTCAGGAGAGCTTCCCACCTCCCCCAAGATGGCTCCCGAGTTGGGCAGTCTCTCCCGAAGCCCCCAGGTTCTGTGCTGTGCTCTCCCTTTCCTGGCTCAGCACACTCATAACAATAGCCAATGTTTAAGCGCTTGCTGTGAGCCAAGTATTTTATGTTCAGTACATCCTGTAATCCTGATAATAACCCTAGGAAAAGATACAGCAAGACTCCCCAAGGACAGATGCACCCGGGCTTCTAAGGTCACATGAGTGGAGGGGCTGGATCTGAACTCAGGTCTGACACCTGGGCTCTACGTCACATCTTTGCTCCGCAATCATGCTGGATGTTATTGAGGGTAGGGACTAGGTCTCAGTCCCCCTCATTTTTCCAGGGCTTACCATTAGGCTGAATACAGTATTGTGACATGTTTAGTAAGTGCACGAATGAGGAAAGGGATGAGGACAGGAATCAGGAAGAGGGACCCCGTCACTTCCCCCTCAAAGCTTCCAAAAGCCCCCTTGGCCCTCCCAGATCACAAAACTTGCCTATTCCCTTCTGGAGAGATGTAGGCTTGGCTCCCAACTGCTAAGATCCGACCTGGGCAGAAAGCCAGGAGAAGGCAATGTCTGTCTCTCCAGGGGCCCAACTTTTCCTACATGTGGGTGCTGACCCTAAAAGGCTTTCATGGAACCCACCATAGCCTGTCAGAGCAGAAATGCACGCTTGGGTCCACTCAAATCCAGCCTCTCATTTCGTAGATGAAGGCCCAGAAAGGGGAAGTGATTTGTCCAAGGTCACACAGCAAGGTTATGTGATGACAGTTTCGCACACCAAGACTCCTGTTGGTGCATGGTGAGAAGGGGGGAAAGGGTGGGGGTGTACGCAACATGGAGCTGCTCATTTCCTCAACAGGCAGGCCCAGTGGGAGGGTCTGGGGTGGGCAGGCCCTGCTCAGCGAAGCGCCCACCCACCACTGGGGTTCTGAGTTCTATATTCCTCTGCCCAGTGAGGGAGGAGCCCTGGAGCTCAAAGCATAGGCCCAACAGATGGTTTCTATTTGCAGCCACCGAGCCTGGTCTGTGCCAGACTTCTGACCTATTTTGAGGAACTGAGGGCCCCACTGGCTCAGGGATGGCCTCCCACTCACACCCCTTAACCCACAGTTTGGCAGGGGATCAGATGGGTGGTTCAAGGCCAGTGGAGATGGGGAGTAGAGGAGGAAAGCCTTTGAAAATGAGGCTGGGGTGGATGTCTGCAAGCCTGAACGCCAGAGAAGGGATCCTCAGACGGGGTCCCCAGGCCACCTGTCTCAGGGTCATTGGGGGTGTCTGTGGAAATTCACGTGGTTGGGCTCCGCTTCTGGCCTGGAGGATCGCGCTGTCTGGGAGTGGAGCGGGGATTCTGCATTTGAACTGAGCTCCCCAGGTGATTTCCTGCTCTTCAGTGTACTGTCTGTGGGCCAACAGCCCCGGCAGCCTCTGGGAGCTGATCAGAAGTGCGGAATCCCAGGCCCCACTCAGGCCTGAAGCAGAATCCAGTTTTGCAAGATCCCAGGTGATTTGCAGGAATGTTAAAGTTGAGAGACAGTGCTTCTGTTCAGCGGTTCCCAAACTCGAAAGAGGGCTTGGTAAAGCACAGACCACTGGGCCCCACCTCCAGAGGATCTGATTCAGGAAGTCCAGGGTGGGTGGGGGCCCAAGACTCTGCATTTCTAACAAGCTGTCTGGTGATCTGGGGGGTCGTAAGTCCTCGAACTGTGGTGCAAGAAGCACTGTGCCCTCTGAAGCCCTAGTTCTGTGACCTTTTATAAATCCCTTTGCTTTGCTGGGTCTCAGTTTCTCCATCTGTGAAATGGGTAGAATTCATACCTTTTCGCTAGGATAGTTGTGAGGTTCCCGTGAAATAGTGACGTGTGGGGAGTGCTGTGTGAACTACGATACAAAAGTTATTATATAAATGTATTTGTTCCTCAAAAGTACTTGCAGTAATCTCATTTGCCCTTGACAGCCATCCCGCTGTAGGGCGGGTCAATCAAAGAGCTGGCCTAACATGTTCCTCCAGGGTTTTACTTTGCATTCCTAGACTGTGGAGCTACAAGACCGGGCATGCAGTAAGTGCTTAATAAGAGCTGGCAGAATTCCACCCAAGACCTCTGGTTCTCAGCCTCATTCTCTTTTCCCGCAATCTCTACTTCTCACACCCTCCTCTGTGGCCCTCTGGTCTCTTGCTAGGGGAGGCTAAGCAACTTTTTTTTTTTTAAAGGTTGTTTGGTAGCTGAGGCTAAAGGCTGGGTTGGGGAGACCCTCCAGGTTCTTCTCCTGTGAAATGTCTTGCCCGATGCTTAGGATGATTGGGGATCCCATATGCAGGGCGCCGGGTCTAGCCCCTCATTCCAGGGCTCCTTCCCCGTGGTGGGATCTGCCCATCCAGGGGTCCCCAAGCCGGCGCACTTCAGGGAGCAGACGTGTGTGGTCAGACCTCACAGGGCAGATACCTCTCCTGTCACGGAGACCTCCTGAAACGATGTGTCAGGTGTGCTTGCCAGGAAGCAGGCATTCCGAGCCCCCTTGGGGCGGAGTCCCACGAGCTTTCCTCCGGGCCTGCCGACGAGCCCTTCCACCTGTTGGTCCCTGTGGCCAGGGATCCTAGGACCACCTACCTCACAGAACAAGACCTTGGTTCCCTGTCACCTGGCAGTGCAAACAAAGACGGGCTGATAAACTGTTGTGGGACTGGGGGGACGGGCATGGTCACTGGGCTTGGGCCTCCCCCTCCCCGAGAGATCATTTATCTAGACTGCAATCTGGGGAGGCCACGGATGGTCTGCGTGTTACATAGTAGTGTCTCCGTTAGAGAACGGAGGAAGCCGACCCGTCTCTCAGTGCCCCAAGTGAGAAAGGGAAAGCTGAAGGCCTTTTTATTTTTTTAAAGATTTTACTTATTTATTTGAGAGAGCGCGTGCGTGCTGGCTCGAGTATGAGCAGGGGAGGGGCAGAGGGAAAGGGAGACTCCCTGCTGAGCACAGAGCCTGCTGTGGGGCTCGATCCCAGAATCGCTGAGATCCTGACCTGAGCCAAAGTCTGAGGCTTAACGGAGGGCACTACTCAGGCCCTGTTAATCAACGTGGGCACAGACAAGGTGGGCCACCAGCTTACCCACAGAGAAGCGACACCAGGCCACATGCACACAGCCGTTCTGGAGATCAACTCTTCGTGTTGCTTGCCCTCCACTATCCCCTAGGGCTGTGTGTGTGTGTGTGAGTGTGTGTGTGTGTGTGTGCATGTAGGAGTCACCATTTCCTCCAAGACACTGGAAAAACTTCATCAGCTGGAGGTCTAGAAACTAGAGTGGAAACTTCGTGATGAAACTTTATGTCACTGAGAAAATACAAAGGTTTTTGTTTAAAAAACCATCTGATGCCTGTCTCGTGGTGTTCTCTACCTCTCACTCAGTCTTTGCCTTATAAAAAGAACCTACTAATTAATTTAAGACCGGCAAGAAAAGGGGACTCTTCTGGGATCTTTGGCCAACGATTCCCCTATGACAGCCACGGCTGCCCAAACTCACGAGGGCCACGGCCTCATCGAGGTGGCCATGTTGTGTCCCACAGGGACCGCTAGCCCAGCTCCAGAGCTCTGCGCAGTAGGGGACACCCACACTCAATGGTGATCGGCTCAACCAACCACTCAGCTCCTTCCTTGGAGGGTTGAAATGTGAGCTACGGGGAGCCAGCAGTTGGTGGCAGATGCAGGAGCCACAAGCCCAGAGAAGGGGGATGGAGCAGAGGACATGGAGAAGCATAAGGAGGGTCGGTTTTACTTTTTAGATCTGTAAGCGTGCTTCATTCCTTTGCACTGGCTAGCTGCGACCTTCTCCTTCTCCCTCTTACTGGCATCCGTTTATCCAGAGAGGCTTAGGACGGTTAAAGCAGGAATCCAAAAAAAAAAAAAAAAAAAAAAAAAAAAAAAAAAAGCAGGCTCTGACATCCAAAATAGGATCTTGCAGCTACCAGACAGTCTTAAGAGCCAGACCTAGGAGGCTTTTCTGGACTCCCATCTCCCCCTGTTAGCAAATGAAGAGTCTCCCTTGGCCGACTCTGGTGAGACACCGGGGGAAGGGGAAAGCCTACTCCTGGCAGATGGAGACGGAGAATGTGAAGGGAAATCAGAATGGAAGTTCATGTTCAGGTGTGTGTCCTGATTTTCCCTACCTCGGGTCAAAATCACAGGGGCAATGTGCTTGGTAGGTAGAGGGGTTTCCCTCCAACGTCTTGGTTAGAATTCTGGAAAGAGGGGCGTCTGGGTGGCTCGGTCGGCTGAGTGTCCAACTCTTGATCTCAGCTCAGGTCTTGATCTCATGGTAATGAGTTCCAGGCCTGCATTGGGCTCCACGCTGGGCATGGAGCCTACTTTAAAAAAGAAAAAAGGATTGTGGATGGAGGTCACTATTCAAACAAGATGTGGCCTCACCGGATGAAGATGGCCAAGGGGAATGGCCACAGAGAGGGGGCTGGGTGTGCAAGCCTGTGAGCTCCCTTCAGCTCCTGGCTGGTGGAGAGAACCCCGCAGTGGGTCCCTGTACAACTCTGAAGGAGGACGTGGAAGGTCCAAGAGGCACAGGCCACCAAGAAAAGTTGCCATCGCGAGGGGCAAGTCAACTGCCTCAGAGGCCGGGGGCAAGATGGATCTGACACAGAGGCCCGGCTGGGAATGGACCCTGTCATTAGAGCCAAGAAAAAATGGACCATGAGTCTGTCAGTTGCAGAGTTCAGTGGTAGGTGCCCAAAGAATGTTCCAGGAGAGGACAGACCAGCCACACCTTAGTGGACATCAGCCAGGACACATCTAAGGACCAGTACAGAACCAGAGGTCCCCTCTCCCCTGACGCTTGAGGTCACACAAGCCTCGGCCATCTATATCCACAGATGTCACTTTGAAAAAGAAGCCAGAGGAGGACGAGCTGTGAAAGATGAGCCCTTTGGAATCATTCAAGCAGAAGCCAAATTTCCCCGAAGGGGCTGAGCCCTTACCTCACAAGACTATTTAAATGACTGAATCAGACTGACCCCGCTGGACCGGGCTGAATGTGTTTTATCATCGTGACTCGGGGCTTCTGAATGAGATGAGATCAGCTTTGGAGAAAGTAAACAATTCTCTGCGCATCCAAGTTGCCAGGGCCGCCATGGAAGGCCGGGAAAGCTGTGCACTGCACACTTGACCGTGTGAATAGCGCCCCCTGGGGTTACAGAGCATGGGTGGGCGTGGGGGAGGGTGAGAAAGAGGCTGCAGAGGTGGGAGGCAGAGTAAGAGAGCTCTCATCACTACCCTGGAGGCCAGGCTTGAGCAGACAAGATAACCAGCGGGATCCCACGCCCTTGAACGTCAGAAACGTCATTCCAGGCTTCTGACACCTGGTCGTGTGGCTGCCCTGGGGAGCCTGTGAGGCCTGCCAGCCCATGGCTCTCTTGCCCCCTATTACTAACGGTAACAGGGTCTGTTTCTAGCAACCAACAGAGAACCCACTCCAGCCACCCAGAGGGGCATCCATCGTCTTTGGCAGCTCAAGAGAAGGGGCTCTCTTCGTGCGGGCATGTCAGGACTTTCTCCAGCGTGGGGTGCCGGCTTCAAGACGTCAATGAATTGGCCCCAGTGGGTCCCTGAACACCCTGTCCCCGGGGACTCACGCTCCCTGAGCACCTGGAGCACTGCCTGGCTGCAGCCCCCACTTGGCCCTTGGTCCTCCTCCCCCCAGACCTCTTGTTCGGTAAAACAGAAACATGCCTACAGCTTGAGTCTTCCTCGGTTGACCTTTTTTGCTATTTGTAGCCCAAAGCACCGCAGCTGATAGAAGAAAGGGCAGAGGGTAATGGGTGTCTGAGTCTTTGGACACTGCCTGTGACAGGTCTCCATGAGGTCTCTGGGCCTCAGAGGTCCGGCCCCCACGGTCAAAAACCCAGACATGGCGAGAAGGCCCAGACACCACCCAGCCCAGGCCTCTGCCAGAGGGTGAAGAAAACCAAGACCCCGGCCATTCCCCTTCCAGGTTTTCTTTCCTCTCCCAGCAGAGCTCCTTGGGGTGGGCTGAGGCAGCTGCCTCTCCTTCCTGTGTGCTTGCTGGAAAAGTCGCATGGATGGGGGGGGTTGGAGGGGGAGCGAGAATCAGATTCATGCTGCCGATTGCTACACAGCCACCCCACACGGCACATCCCGGGCCCAGCAGCACTGTGGAGACTTGAAAGGAGATCCCCCCACCCTTTTTTTTTTGATTCTACTGAAAGCTGTCATTGCTTCAGAAAGCATGAGGAAGAGGGGTGGAGGGGAAAATGAGGTCATGTGTCTAAAACATCTGGCACAGGCCTGGTGGGCGATGAGCAAACAAACACTGGCACCCTTCCTCCCCCTTCCAACATGGCGGCAAAGCAGGTGACAAAATGTGGCCAACGGGCCGCTCCAAAACGGGGCTGTGCCTCGGGCAGGATAGCCTCCCATTGTCTGTTGGGATTCATGCTTTTTGAAATACCCTTTCTCCTTTCCTCATGGTAGTCTCTCTCTCTCTCTCTCTCACACACACACACACACACACACACACTTTTGGCTCAAGAACCCAACTTCTCTGACTCCACAGGGGGTTGGGGTCAGGGTCACAGGTTACCATCTTCTTCAGCCCCATCCAAAGCTTGCTGAGCTGATCCCCGCAGGGGCTGCTCCCGTCGCAGTCCCCATCCACTTCGTGAGCACATTAGGAAGCCCCAGACATGGCTCAGCCTTCCATCAACATGGTCCCAGGCTGTGTCCTTTGCTTCAGGACCTCCGGTCACTATGGAAACCAAAGCCATGGTTCCCCAGGTGCCAGGCCACTGGCAACGTCTGACCTCTGCCGATTCATCTCTGCAGATAAAGTCTCTCTACCCCCCCCCATCTCCTGGAGTCAAGACCACCCCTGTCTATAGGGTACTTTTGTGAGAATAGAACATGGTGCCCCTTCCTCTAGGCAGAGGCAGACCCAGATCAGAGCCCACAGCTTGGTGAGTGAAATACGAGCTGGACTTGCTCCTCTGCCAGGTGCCCTTGTGCAGGGCACAACTTGCACAACTGTACATGGTGACCACGCATGGAGCCTTTCCATTTACCCTCCTGTGTTTCTGACCTAAATGCTATTCTCAGACGTTGACGACTCCAGAACTTGCAATGTGGGGCAGACCAGCTCAGGGGGCAACAACTTCACAAAACACCAAGACCTACTTAGTACTCCCCAGCACAATCCCGTGGCTCACCCAGCGCCTCCCAGTAGGTCTCACTCCCTGGGCTTTTCTCTGCTCACGCTGGTTAGAGCCATGGCACCTCTATCGCCCCCAACTCCAATTCATTCCTCGCTGCGCCGTCTGGAGGTGAACCACACAGCTATCCCGGGAGACGTGGGAGGGGGGGTCCTACCCTCCCGTGTTCTCATCTCGCCTTGGTTGGAGGTCTTTCTCTACCACTAACCGGCTGCTGTCACGAGTTGTCAGACAAATCGGGGTTATTAGTGGTGCTTCCTCAAACCACAGGAGGTGGCTTGATGCAGGAATTAAGTGAGAAAATGCACGTAGAATGCTCCTGACATTACCCAGTACATACTATGTGCTCAGTGAACTTAGCGCTGTACCGTCCCTCGACTCAGCTGTTCCTGATTCTTTGTTTCAATAATGCACGTGTAACGTATTTGACACAGTGTTGTACTTGCTGACGTGTCAGGTGCTATCCTACGCATTCTGCCAATATTAATTTCATCCTCACAGCAATTCAGAGCTGTGGTAGGGGCTCTTATCTTCCCCTAATTACAGGGGAGGAAACTGAGGCACAGAGGTTCTGTAACATGGTTCCATATAGAAGAGGTGGAGGAAGAGATCTGAGCCCAAGCCTTCCAGCTCCACTGGCTGCACTGCTCGACAAGCAGGCCGTCGGGCTTCTTGGCAGCTAGCGTGGGAATTAAATGAGATAATGCATGCAACGTGCTTGGCACACAGAAGGCACTCGATACTGGGCCTTACGTTAGGTATTGTTATTGTTGAACATTTATCATCGGTATTACAAATGAGTGCAAAGCACCCACCGAAGCCAAGCTGCCCCTTCTCGCCCTCTGTCCCTCCCTCCAGCGCCGATGTTGCTGCGTTCTGGAGGTGGCGGGCAGGAGTCTTGGCACTCTTTGTAGAAGGTCTCCTGCTGGGTTTCCAGTTTGGGGGATGGGAGAGAAGATGGCGGGTACCAAGGGGAGGGTGAATGAAGCCCCCGAACACAGAGCCCCCTGGAACTGGTGGTTCCAGGTCAGACACATGGCAAATCAAGTTGGCTCCAATATGGGGAGGCTCGAAGTAAGCAGGGCTAGGGAAGCAGATGAAGGGGACCAGCCTGTGCCCTCAAGGTTGAACTCAGCAAATGATAACTGAGCTGCCTAAAAAGAATCCCCGAGGCCGTTTCCTCCAGGAAGCCTTCCTAGATCTCCCAGGCAGATCAAAGCCTTCCTTCCCCGTGTCGTCAGAAGACTTTATATTTCTAGCCCCGCCCTGCCCGTATTATGCCAACTTTGTGTGAGGGTCACAGCACAGTGAAGCCAATGTCTCTTGGACTGGAGGCTTCTGGAGCGCAAGGACCGGGGCTGTAATTGGGGCGGCATTCCCTGTGGGGCCTTACGTACGGTATAGCGGAGGCTCAGTGAACACTTGCAGAGTGAACAAGTGAATGAATGGGACACAGCTCCCACCTGCCTCAGAGTTGGCGGGACGTGAACCACGTGTGGGCCCAGCCGGCTGCAGAGGGTGATGGGGGACACTGCCACCCCTTCCCCCCATGACGGGGGCTCTGCCGCACACCCTGGGTCCCCCTTCCTTCCACGGCCCTGAGCGAAGGTCCTGCAGTTAGTGGTGAGACTGGGAGTTAAACCCAGGCGGCTGGTCCCAGGGCCTGGGCATCTGAATTTTAAAAGTTCCACTCAGTGAGAAGGAAGAGTCAGCAGTCTAAAGGCAGCGATTCCTGGGGGGGTCCCTGGCTCTATCTTGCCACCTCCCCACCCCACTTAAAGGCCAGGAGTCCTGCATCTATGTCATTGGGCCGCTGTCGACCCTTTTCTGTTGAAGTCACTGCTCCCCAGAGGGCACAGGGGAGGTGAAAAGAGCAAAAGGCGACCTGGTCGTGCTGCTTGTGCCCGGCGCCAGGCCCCACGTGCAGCCAGAGCAGCCTCAGAACATGACTGTGAGTCTGGACTCGTCTCGAGGTTTTTTTCACTTCCTCCAGGACACGGAACATCCCCCCTCGGCGTTTCCGACCCTAAGGCTTAATGACATCGCTCCAACTCCCTGGCCATTGGTGCACTCCGCTTTTTACAGTTCGGGCAATTTGGTCTTCAGTCCCCCGTGGGAGCTGGCTTTGGTCCTCCAAGCACATCTGGTAGAAAGGGCCAGAAAGCCCCAGAGCCCTGGGCCTCCAAGGGAAAGGGGCATCTCGAGATGCTGCACAAGGTGTCCACCAAAGGAAGTGGCAAGACTCCCATTACGACGGACAGTTAGGTCTTTGGTAGAGATGGGAACGAGCAAGCAATCCGGGCCGTGATTGAAAAACCAGTATTTTGGGGTCAAGTCCATGAAAGAAATTTATAATAACCAACCTCGGTGCCCAAAGGGCTCACTCACACCTGCTGACCCGCCATGCTCTGGGGGGCCCAGCCTCTTCCGTGCCCACAGTCCTTGCCCAGGCCAATCCTTCCAAATGACACGTGCCCGCTATGGGCGAACTCCTACTCCTTCACCAAGGCTCACCTCAAGGTCACCCCCTCTGGAGAGCATTTCAGTGCTGGGTACGAGGTACAATACTGCCTTCTCAAAATACCTTTTTACGTGGCTCCTGGGACCCTTCTCCCAGGGGGTAATTCCTGCTCTATAAGCCTGGTTTCTCCCGCTGTGTGTGATCAACTCAGAGGCAAGCAGCTTTTCTCTTTGCAACCCTAGCGCTTAACACAGCAAAAGTCCCAGGCCTCAAGACAGAGACCCACAGACTCAATCTGGCCTGCAGATGTGGGGCTTCAGGGCCAGCACAGTGATTAAAATCGTTCTGAATTACTTGCCAACATGAAAAAAATCAGGACACTTCATCTAAAAATCCAGACTCCTTCCTTTTCTTGAAAAACCGGAAATCAGAAGAGCTGGCCGACTCTGGGTCCACATTCCCACTGCTGCTCCTTCGGAAGGGAAGTGGGGTGTCCCGGTTATTCCCCAGGCACCCCTCATGATGGTTCTTGTAACTCTTGTACACGCTCGAACTATGTGCTCTGGAAGAGAGGCGTGTAGTAGCTAATTTGAAAAACATTGCCGAAGAATGAGTCTACTTTGACTTTTGAAGCAAGCAGAGCAGAAAGATCTACATGGGAACCAGACCCATTGCATTTCTTGCTTGATAGGATTTCTGGACCAAAGCTGGGGACAATGAAGTTACCCCAGGAAGGTGAACCATGGCGCCTCCATACAATCACGTCCTACTCGGCGATAAGAAGGGACAAATGACTGATGCCCGCATATGCCATGGACGAGTCTCAAATACGCAATGCTGAGTCAAGCATGCCAGACACAGACACTGCATTTATAGGATATTCTGGAAAAGACAAAACGATAAAGATAATGCACAGATCGGTGGCAAGTGGGAAGAGGGGTTGACTACACAGCAGCTGGAGGGGATTTGGGGGAGGGGCTGATGGAAATGTTCTAGGTCATAACTGACAGTGGTTACACAGCTGTATGTCATTGTTGAAATACATGGAACTGTACACAGTAAAGGATGATTTTTACTGCATGGAAATTACACCTCAATAAACCTGACTTAAAAAAAAAAATTACTCGAAGAAATTTTTGTTCTGGTCCTCGATACAGAAAGTTGCATACAAGAAACAACGAAAACACTTCGCGTTTGGGGACTCCTAAGCCCTGTGCGGTGCATTGAAGGGACCGGGGTCCCTTTCCCCATGCGGTGGCAGGCTCTGGACACCCAGTGCAAGGAGCCTTGGTGCGTGTAGCACAGAGGAAGCGTCCCTGGGCACCCTGCCACTTGTCCTGTGGTGTCCCCCATTCTGGGCAGGTGTGGGCTTCAGCCCCTAACACTGGAAAAGAAACAGAGACCCAGTTCCACCCCACATCCATGGAATTAGAATCCCGGGGGCAGACCCAGGAACCTGCCAGGCTGATGGTTAATAAGCCCTCGCGTGATTCCAATGTAACACTCATATTTGAGATATGCGGTATATTGGTCCTGGGCCCTGGAGACAGTGGTTCCTAATTGGAATTCGGGCTGGGGAACAGTCTGTGAATGGAACCTTTGGAAGATTCTGATGATCTGTGCATCCCCATTACTATTTGTGGTGGTGACTGCATTCATCGTTGATTCTGTCTAACCTTGGTAGGGCACCCGGACACGGATTACCTCGTCCAAACCAGGCAGCCGGCTTCCTTAATCCCCAGTTATCGGATGAGATTAGAGAGTCAGAGAGCGAGGTGAGGTCACCTGCCAGGATGGGGCAGGGGCGGGATCTGAGACCTGGTCGTTGGGTCCATCTCTCCTGCCTTCCACCACCCCTCCACCAGGGCTTAGAATCCACCTTCTCACTGGAGGCCGAGCTGAGGACGGGGTGGGCACAGAGGAAAGAGTCAGCAAGGGTTTCCTCTCCATCTGGCCCCTGAGAAGCCCCTTTGCACCCTCCCTGGGCCCAGTTGCAGAAGGGGCTGCTGAAATCTGTGCTCCAGACTCCCAGGGCCCAGGATGGAGGAGCCCAACGGGATTTCTGGAGCAAAGGAATCTGCAGGCTGCCCTTGGCGTCCCCCGCCTATGACGACTCCTGGACATCATCAGGGACGGCCTCAGTGCACATCCCTGCTGGGAGAGGCTGACCTCACCCGCTCCTGTCCTCTTGGGATGAAGCCGGGCGGGGCTGGGGAGGCAGGGCAAACACGGCTGTGGGTGGGGAAGGCTGGAGGTCACTCCTGTCGGCTTGCACACGCTGGACGCTGCCAGGGTTCCCGACGGTGTGCCAAGGGCCTGAGGTCTCAGTCCAACTGCTTCAGTTCGGGCCTCAGCTCTGCCACTCTGGCAAGTGTCAGGGCCTTGATCCCACAGGCAGTCCGGGTGGGCCGCTTCCTTGCTGTGTGACCCTGGGCAGGCAGCTTCTAGCCTCAGTTTCTTGGAGCCTGTTTCCTCACGTATAAAATGGGATGATATTAATAGTGCTTACCCTATCTGGTCGATGTGAAGATTAGAGTCCATAAAGTGTGTAAAGCACCTGACGCATTCCGGACCTCTACAAATCTTTGCTGTCACCATGATTACCATCAACCTCAGTTTCCCAGTCTGTTAAATGGGTGCAATTCTAATCCCACCATGTCTACCTCCCAGGATTTTGTGAGATAAGATAAACAAAACTGCAAACTCCCTGAGGACAGAGCCTGTGTCTGCCTTGTTTTCCTGATGCCCTCCCCGGATTTAGAGTAGTGCCTGGCCATTGCAGGTGCTCAGAAAACATCTATGAAAACAGGAAGGAAGGAGGGAAGGAAGGAGAGAAGACAGGATGGGGATGTGTCTTGTGACCCGGCAGGCACTCCATCGGGGTGATACTTTTGTTTCTAATGACTAGCCAGAGATGTCTAAAGACAGAATGGATTATTTGCAAGTGGTGAGTTCCCCATCTCTGGAGGCAATTAAGGAAATTGGAAGGTCCTTTGGCACAGGTGTCAGAGATGGGACTCCCACATCAGGTTCAGATTGAACTGGATGACACCTCAGGGGTCCTTTCCACCTCAGAGCGAACGACAGGCTCTCTCATCCCACCCTTCCAGCCACCAAGCAGCCCTCAGTGGAATGTAGTCTAGTCAACTCACACTCCAGGGCCTGTAAAACCAGCCCTTGCCTCCTCATGTTGTGGTCCCATGCTCCGCCCAGACGGATGTTCTCAGAAACACACTCAAGTCCACACTCGGACACACTCAAGTCCATCTTACACACACAGCCACCCACTAAGCTGTCGTCACCATCATCACCAATGACAGTAGCACTTAACATACTGAGCTCTCACTACAAACCAGGCTTTGGGCTAAGTCCTCCTCTCACTTGGTCTCATTGAATTCTCCTAAGAGAAAGGGCTCTCTATCCCCATTTTAAAGATGGAAAACCAAGGCTGAGAAGGGAAACGACTTGTTCAGGGTCACATGGTAGGCAGGAGCGAAGCTGGGCTTTGAACCTCGTTCTTTCTGGCCCCAAAGCCTGTCCTCGTGAGCCACACTGCGTCCCAAACACAAACCAACAACCAAACCAAAGTGAGCCGAACTTGTCCTCAAAAGACTGCTTCCAGCCCAGCCGTCACCCCAACCTTGGCACATTGTCCTCTCCGCTGCACTTGTGCTGGTCTCCAGGTCCATTGCGAGTGTGGAATCCTGGCCAGCAGCAGGCTCCTGCTTGGGCCTGAGCAGCATGGGGGCCCCCGCTTGCGAAGGGTTCCAACCCACTTTTGTAGCTTGTCCACAATGGACTCGCCCAGCTGATATCCCAGCCAAACTGGACCCTTCCTGGTCGTCTCTGGGCCTTTGCTAAGGCTGGCCCCTCGTCGGGAATGCCTACTCCTCTTCTCCTGGCAAACCCTATTCAAGGGCACAGTCCAGTTCGGATGTCTCCTGCTCCGTGGAGCCCTCTGATCCCCAGGAGGCAGAGCTGGTCCCTCTCTCCCGAACACTTGGTCCATTCCTCCGTTCCAGCACTTACTGCATTGTTCTCTGGCTAGTTGTTGATGTGTCTGCCTCCCCCATTAGACCATGAGTCCCCAGGGCCCAAAGCAGTGTCTCATTCAACGTGAGCGTTCATCTGTGAGCACAGGGCCTGGAATGGCAAAGATGCCCAATAAATGCCGCGATCTCATTACTCGTGGCCAGGAGGGTCCCACACAGGACACTCGCAGGTGCGCGGTGGCCAGAGCTGAGTCCGTTCACGGCTGATGTCATCCGTCCACATGGAGCAGAGCACCAAACCCATCAGGGCGCAGGCAGGAACATCTGGGCTCCTCCGGACAGCAGTCCCGCCCCAGAAGTGGAGCAGAGGTGGGGCAGCGTGGACAGGGCAGCGATGTCCAGCTCAGACTGCTCCCGAGTGGAGACAGGCCAGCGGACTGCTTGATTTCACCCAGCCGACTTTCTATCATTGGTTGGGGGATTTTAACACAGAAACTGGCTCCCCGCCCGACCCTGCCTGACACACAGTGGGAAGCCTGGAACTGTTCTACCCCTGGTCCCTCCGTAGCTGGCTGGGTGACGGCAGGCCCATCCCTGCTCTGGGGCTCAGTTTGTCCATCCCCAAAGCGGGAGAAACAGGAACTCCTGCTCTGTCTGCCCTGTAGGACTGGGGTCATAGGAATAAGTAAGGGGGCGCCTGGGTGGCTCTCAGTCTTGATCTTGGGGTTGTGTGTTTGAGCCCCATGTTGGGTGTAGAGATTACTTAAAAATTAAAAAATTTTTAAAAGAATATTGTTTAAATTGACCCTTTCTAAAATTTAAATATCTGCTTGAGCCTCATTCTAAGGAATTTTATCTATGACGGAACTGGTCCGATGTGTTAGCTAGATTTTCTCTACTACACATTAAAGAAACATGTGACAATTAAACCAAACCATATTCATCCAGGCCCCAGTGAAACCATCTTGTACGTCACGGGTGGTTCATGTTAGTTCTTTGAGGAACAGAGGGAGAAAGGCACCTTCGGGCCCTTCTCAGCTCTGACAGCCCAAAGTGTACATCAGTGTGATGCATGCCGCTGACACCCAGCCCTGGGATCCAGGAGATGGGGAGCCAATCCCTACTCTCCAGCAGCTTCCACTCTTGTCTGGGAAAAAACAACAACAACAACAAAAAAAAAAAACAAAAAAACAAAAAAAAAAGCTCTCCACTTGCTTCAGTGTGTTTCCCTTGCATTTCATTTAAAGCCTGCTCTAAGGCATACCAAAATGCATACGTTACAGTGGGGTGAAAAATCAAGTAGTGATGGAATTCAGTTTAAAGGAAAGTGAGGGTAGGAGAATTAAGGCAAGTCAAAAAGAGTACATAAAAGGCTCACTGGAGCCCTTGAATGCTCCGTGGGAAAGTACCACGGATTGGAACTCTGAGCTTCCTAGCAGCCAAGGTAAAAAAGGAAACATGATTTATTCTCCTTTCATATGATATATGAGCCACGTCCTTAACTGCATTGAGATAAATACGATATAATGGTGTCTGGGGCTGCTGACCTGAGCAGAAAGATGCTGCTCCGTCTCCTGACAGGTGTCCCTGTCTTTCTTTGAGCCCGTCTCCTATGCTGATCATCTTCCCCCAAATAAAGCTGTGATCATGTCACTTTCCTTTTTGAAAAATATATAACTTTCCCCCCCCCTTACCTCCAGAATGAAATTAAACATTCTCAGGCTTGTATTCAAACATGCCCATGAATTAGCCCCCAAATATCTTTAGGGTCACATCTCTAGGAACTTCATATTTAGATCTCCGTGGAACTGCCTGAGTTCAAAGCCAGGCTCTACCACTTAGTAGCTGTGTGATCCTAGGCAAGTTACATAAGTTCTCTGAGTCTCAATTTCCTCATCCACAAGACAAGAGTTCTTGTCTCCTAGAAATTATTATGGGACCTGAGTGTGGTAGGCCAGGTAAAGTGCTTGCCGGGCTCTGCCCCGATGTACTCATGTCTCCTGGCCTGTGCTCCTCCTCTTGCTTCGGTCTAGCTGGCTTTCCCCTTTCTCTGTTGACCGAAATCCGATCACACATCCACTCCGGTGCCATTAGAACTGGGAGCCTTCCCTGATTTTCCCAATCAAAAGAACCCATTCCTTGTTCTCTTTTCCCATAGCACATAACTTACATGCGATTCCATATACACATTATACGCAACACTCAACCCATGTTTCTCACACTGGAGGGTCACCTCCTACCAGCAGGTTATGAAATCAGAGTGGTAGGATGCTACCAGCACTGAAAAAAAATGAGACAGAGTAGAAAAGACTAAAAAATATCAGAGTGCATGGCCTGCCTTGTGATGTGCTGTTGTATATATCATATCTATTCGGGTGTGTGCGTGCGTGCTCATGGTCACAACATAAAGTGATTTTCCATCTAGGAGTCATAGCCAAAAAAATGTCTGAGTGCCACAGCACTAATGGTGGGTTCCTGGAGGGCAGGGACCAAGTCAGGTTCACTTCTGTGTCCCCAGTACTTAGCACAGAGCCTGGCACATAGCAGATACTCAATAAACAGTATTATTTTTGTTTTTGTTTTTTTCAGTAAACATTATCGAAGTGAACTGAAAATCCAGTAATTCAGAACAGCTTATTTACGAGGGCATCGCGGGTGCCCCAGATTCAACTATAAACCCCCGTGTCCAGCCACAGGAAGGTGGCCACCCAGGATGGAAATCCTAGGACGGATTTCAGAATTGCGGTTGTCGGGTCTGGGCGGAAAAGAACGATATGGCTTCGTCCCCATTGACTGAGGACCCCCTCCCAAGACTCCTGTTTCATTTTCGAGAAGATGGGAGTGATGATGGCAGTATCGTCCACCCCATGGGGAGGGAACCCGGTAAAGAAAAGGCCTCGAGTCCATCTGGTCGGCTGGGAATGAACACACGCTGGCACACGCTCACACGCCTGCACGTAGACTCACAGACACGTGAGCAGCCCGCT
This sequence comes from Ursus maritimus, assembly GCF_017311325.1. NCBI lineage: Eukaryota > Metazoa > Chordata > Mammalia > Carnivora > Ursidae > Ursus > Ursus maritimus. Next base: position 34,808,485 of record NW_024425230.1, read on the forward strand.
CTTCATTACATAGTTGGGAACGTGGAGGCCCAGTGAGGGCAAGTGACTTGCTCAAGGTCACCCAGCAGGCTAGTGGCAGAACTGGGCCTAGAACCAAGTCCCTTGGTTCCCTGACCAAGAGTGAAGACAGGACAAATAGAGCATTAGACAGAAGAGTGCCTGGAAAGGCACAAAGGTCCCTTTCGAGACTGAGAGGTGGTGCCAGGCCCAGCTCCAGGACCTGCAGACACGAGTCGTTACAGTGGACCTGCCTCTCCTCCCCCTCTGCCTCCAGGTTCCTACCCATGTCTGATGCCAGTTCCCCGGGGCCCCCTGTGCTGGGATAGAGACTTAGCCTGCTTCGTAGAGTGGGAGGGAGAAAGCACAGGCCAACCGACTCAGTCCCAACAATTCCTGGGCCGTTTTCTGAACCCCTCAGAGCCCTGGAGCCTCTCCGGTAACCATGGTTACAGCTCTCCACATCCACCGTTCTGGGGAGGAGGAAAGGAGAAGGTAAGTTAAGTAAGCGTGGGCATACGTTCATCCCTGCCCTGCCCTTCTCCCTGAAACCCTTTATTTCACCCTCGGAGAGTTCTTCCAAGTAAAACCATAACACCTCTGACCTCATCTTCTGCTCTAACACGTCCAACGGCCCTCCACTGGGAGAATAACGTCCACACTCCCCAGCCCAGCGCTCAAATCCTTCAAGGATCCGATCCTACTGCTTTCTCTCGGCAGGCCTTCGTGCATCAACAAGGTGGGCCCATCACCTGTCACCTGGGATCGCAGAATTCGCTGTGAACAAACGCGCACGCGCACGCCCAGCACATACCGCTACACAGATGCACGCAGACACACACACACACACACGCACACGGGCCCACGCAAGCGCACACGTCCACAGATACGCACACACGCTCACAGGCACACACACAGCGCTCTCCCCTCAGGCTGGCCTTCCCCGCATGCTCCGTTCTGAAAGCCTTCTCGGATCCGTGCCACTGGAACGAGTCTGCCTGCATGTTTGGTTCCAGAACCCAAGGCACGTCAGCACCCTGTAATCCTTCCTGTGTGCCTGCCACGACGCCACCACCAGTGCCCAGGAGGCAAGAGCCAGATCGCGGGCCCTGACTCTTGGGACTCGCACAGCTGGCCGCAGCGTGGGATTGCCTGCGCGTGCTGAGGCCCTCGTGCTGACACGGCCACGCTCACAGCTCGTCAGAAGCATCCCAGCCACGGCCTGGGACACTCACCCAGGTGCCCACAGCTTCCAGCTGGAGGTTGGAATCTGGACCGAGGGCAGAAACCTGCTTCCGTCTGAGGACTGAGGCATAGCCGAGAGGCCGGCAGAACAGGCAGTGAGCAGCCCCCTCCTTGGGGGCTGGGTGACCTTGAGCGAAGCCTTGTTCTTTTGTTGGCGTCACAGTAAAATTCTCCAATCTATAAATAAGACTAAAAATAAGGCTAAATACCTGTCTGGGAAGGAACTAGGACAACGGGGGAGCTTTTTCAAGCTCTATACATCCTGCCCAAGATTCGCAGCCCTCCACCCCTGTCAGCATCTGGGTGGTAGGGAAGAGGCAGGCGTATTACTTTGAAAAGGCTTCTGAGATAATTCTGATTAGTCATGGCCCCAGCAGCAACCCAGGTGCGCCCCTCTTTACACTGGTCACTATCAAAGCGCCGCGGGCTTTGGGCCTTGGGCTGTCTCAGCCAGGGGACCATGCTTGACCAGGCTAATCTCCACAGTCCGCGGCTCCACGCGAAACGCTCCAGCCAGAGCTGCGGGCAGGGGACAGCGGCTGCTTCCAGCACACAGGGGAGGAAAGGTCTCTTTGGACCGGGCTGCTGAACCCTGCGTGGTAACCTCCTGGCAGGTCGGGCCCTCAGTGGGGAGTCTCCTGGGGAGCCTGGGTGGCTCAGTCGGTGAAGCATCTGCCTCTTGGTTTCGGCTCAGGTGTTGATCTCAGGGTCGTGAGATCGAGCCCCCATCGGGCTCTGTGCTCAGTGTGGAGTCTGCTTAGGGCCCTCTCTCCCTCTCCCTTTGCCCCTCCCCCCTCAAATAAATTAATAAATCTTAAAAAGGAATAAATAAAATGCCAGTCTCATCTCCCTCCTCATCGAGGTGAAGTTGAGTTCTCCCATCAGGTGGCAGGCATAAGAGGGAGGGCTAGACATCTTTCTTTTCTTTTCTTTTCTTTTTTTTTAAAGATTTTATTTATTTATTTGACAGAGAGACAGCCAGCGAGAGAGGGAACACAGGCAGGGGGAGTGGGAGAGGAAGAAGCAGGCTCCCAGTGGAAGAGCCTGATGTGGGGCTCGATCCCAGGACTCCGGGATCACGCCCTGAGCTGAAGGCAGACGCTTAACGACTGAGCCACCCAGGCACCCCAGGGCTACACATCTTCTGCCTCTCCTCCAAGCCTGAGCCTTTGGGTCCACCATGAAGGCTCAAAAACCCTTTCTCATTCCACAGACGTCTACTGTGTGGTTGCCATGCACAGGCCCCCAAGTTCGATGATACAGAGAGGAGCAAACCCTGCCTGCACCCCTCAAGAGACTCCCCGCCCAGGGGAGAGGACTGATTCTCTATCCATTCTAATTAGGAAGGTTGGCGTTAGTTCTGTCTCCTGCTTGCCCAAGGCCCTCAGGCCACCCCGCAGATGCCCCAGGAAATGACTGGCTAGCTGGGGCCTGGGTTAGCCAGACAGCCTCTATTAATAACCCCACAGTGTATTCAGAGCAGGCCTGGGAGCCCTGGGAGGGGAAGGGGCTGTTTCCCTGGCTGCCCTGAACTCGAAGTAGGCCATCCCTCCTGTTTCAGCCAGGAAGGCCCATATTGCCATCCATGACGCCACACCTCTCCCCTGTCATCGACCTCCCTGCAAATCCCACCTCCTGTACATGGCACCCGCCACCATCCCACCCCCTGGGCAGCCAGTGCCTGGTAAACAGAACTCTGTAGGGGGCCAAGCCCCCACCCTACTGGGCTCCCACACACAGAAGCTTTGTCTGACTGTTGATGCATAATACATGGGCGCAGGCCCGGACCAGCCGCGGGCCCATCTTGGACAACAGGCCCGTCACTAAGAGGCTGTGAGGGACACGGCCGGGACACAATGCTCCAGTCAGAGCTGAGGGCCGTGGATAAAGGGACTGCTGGGGCTCTGGAACCAGCCCCTCCCCCAACACGCAGTGCAAGGCTGGAGAGGAAGGCCGTCCCCAGACAGCCCCGGGAGTCCTGAAATCCTCCCAACCGCCTTCCAAGTACAGCCTCCAGCCACACCCTTGCGTCTCAGGCATAGCTGCTTCTCCCTTGTGACCTAGGAAGAGTCATCGAGGACCCCAACTTGTCTTGGTCCTCATGTTCCTTCTTTAGAAGAGTTTCTCCATCAGGTGTTACCACCCACCAGGGTCTATTGTGCTCCTTGGGGTCTTGGAGGATGGTTTCTGCTCTTGCCTGGCACAGAGGCTCCTCACGGACCCATGCCACATTACCAGTGGAAGAGCATCGTGGGGATAACAGAGACTAAGAGACGGGCATGAGGAGTCAACGACGACGCACTTCAAAGAAGTTACGCACACTTTCCGGTGATACGACAGCACCCTTTCTCTTGCAGAGTATTTAAGTAGATAAATCCACATGCAGCCCAACTCAGATGAGCAGAACTGGGCAATGACACGTGCAAATGCTTTAGCAATAAGAGTCCGTGAGATCCGTCGCTGAACCAGCATGCAAACGTGTTAAAAATGTGTGTTCAGAGGTTCTCACTGGCATGGCGATGTTTATTCTGGGGCCCCGCTCCCGGAGGTTCTGATTTAGGAGGTCTGGGTGAGTGAGAGCCCCGGAGTCTGCGTTTTAACATGTACCTAAGAGATTCCGGCGCAGGTGGGCCACAGAGGGCGCTTTAAGACACAGGGGTTAATGAAAAATTGTAGGTTTCAAGTACGCAAATAAGTACCACTCACTGGTGGGTGATGGAACAGCCCACCGCGAACTAAACCCCATAACAGCGGAGCTAGACTCACAGCAATTTCTCATTAAAAAGCAGGGAAAGCCACAACTGGACACTGGAGCCAGCTCAAAGAGGACGTTGAGGCTAAATGACCTTACGGAGATTTCTGGGAGTTCCTGCTCGCTAGACAGGCAGCTGCACACAGTAGGAGCTTTGGCAAGGTCTTGCAAAGGCAGCAGTCTTGGTAGAATCCTGATTTCAAGGCCCCGATAAACTCTGCAAATGCAATAATTTGGGTTTACAAATACCATGGTTTGACCATCTTCGTTTGATCCAGGAGAATATTTGTACACAGACTTCGGTTGTGCATTAAAATAAAAATCTGTGGAATTGGGCTTCACTGGCTCTTAGGGATCCAAGGAAAAGCTGGCAATTCTGAACCTGTTCTCCACCCTTCAGGGAGAGCCTTGCCCCTCGCCAGTGGACTGAAGACTAGTCCTCCAAGATTTGCTGCAGAGACAGAAAGGAGGGGAGACATGTGGGGGTTGGGAAGGGGAACAGCCAGGTTCAATCTATTCTGATAAATCTCAATTTGGCAAGGCATTTTAATAAGCTCCTGCCACCATCATGCAGCTCTTTGGAGCCTTGAAGCTCTGGGCTTTAAGATCTGGGTGTTTGTTTGTTTGTTTGTTTTGCAGAGATTGCTCACCAACGCGGCCACCCCCCACCCCACCCTCCAATTCTGTCCTATTCTTAGAGAAATAGAGTCTCAATTTTTAGCAGGGAAAAGACTACATTTCCCAGCCACCTTTGCAGCCAAGTGTGTGATCATGTGATAAAGTTCTGGCCAATAGGATGTGAGCAGTGGTACCATGTGGCAACTCCAGGTCCTGTCCTGTAAAGGAAGGGAGAGTCCCCCCTCTTCCCTCTTCCCATAGATAGAAGCAAGGACATGCGGTGAGCCATCTTAGATGACAGAGCTAAAAGAGAGAAGGAACCTGGGCCCCTAACCATTTTGAAAAGGAGAGCCGCCTTAACAGCCCAGGTACTTCTATCTAGATGCGATGTGAGAGATAAATACACTTCAATTTTGTTTATGCCACTTTGGGTCTTTAAAGAGCAGCCCTAACCACAATCCTGTTTCTAACTCCCATTTCTCACTCTTTCATGACCCCAGGGAGGAGAGGAATGTCTGACTTGTGATTCAGAGTCCAGTGAAGATAAGGCACGTCACCCAGGACTGCAGGCTTCCTTCACTCGCACGTCACTCTCCTGGAACTTCCAGGCAAGAGGAGAAGACGGTGAGTTTCTCTGGAGTCATCAGTTTGGGTGCAGTTAGGGATGGGAGTCCAACGTCATGCTAAGTCTGGCCAAATATTCCCTGTGCAGTCCCAGGTTAATGGCTCTAACGTTCTGCCTGGGTAAGGGATGCCAAGAAATTTGTTCTAGGCCCCAAGGCACAAGTGGGTCAGCAGGGGTGGGGAGGGCTGAGGTGAGTTATACACCAGCCACTGCCATCTGTCTCTCCCCATGTGCTGGGCACACCCAAGCTATAGATCTGCACACTGGAGGGATTCCCAAAATCATCCAGTCCCATTCCCTCGTTTACAGGGAGGGAAACAGGTGTTAGGGGGGCAAGTCATGTGTTCAAGGTCAGCTAGAGAGCAAGTTACTAGCAGCCCAAGGCTGGAACCCAGGTCTCCTGGCCCCACTCTTTTCACTGTGCTTTAACTGGTGGGACAGCCCAGCTCCCAGGAACTTAGGGGTATGCAAAATCTGACCAAGTGATCTGCTCTCACCCCAACAGCTCTCCGGCCCACCCCAGACCTCAGATCAGAGCACTCACTCCTACATCATCCATGCCAGTATTAGGGCTCCCCTGCAGTGCAGGGCATTTCTCAGTGTCCTATTCTCTCCCATTCTCTCTCCCTCTTCCCTGCACACTGCCCCCCCCAAATAAATGGAGTCCCTCACTGCTGATTTGTCCTTACGATCATCATTTTGACATCTACACATAAAGAACGGCATAGAGACTAAGAACTCGCTAAATGCAATGCCCGTCTTAATCCCTCTATATTCACTTTTGGTCCTTGTCAACACGTACATGGAAAAGGCGTCAAGAGCCTTTAAAATCTTCATTCATTTTGTCTCATTGTATCTATTCTTAAGAATCCACCCCAATAAACAATGAGCAATGTGGACACATTTCACATATTGGATGTTTCTTAAAAGTACAAAGCTGGACCCACCTAAATGTCCAATCATAAAAGGCTGATAAAATCAAGTACTTTGTGGCACCTGGGTGATTCAGTGGGGTAAGCATCTGCTTTTGGCTCAGGTCATGGTCCTGGGGTCCTGGGATGGAGCCCGGCATCAGGATCCCTGCTCAGCAGGGAGTCTGCTCCTCCCTCTCCCTCTAACCCCCTCCCCGCCACTCGTGTGCTCTCTCTCAAATGAATAAATGAAAAAATTATAATAAAAAATTTTTCAAAAAATCAAATATGTCCACGTTTATAGGATAGACTGTTTATACAAGCATAAAAACCATGCTTTCAAGTGGGTAAATATTTCATCAAATCCAATTTAACCACTTCTAGGACTGACTATTACTTTATGTTCTTCCTAGGAAAAAAATGAAGTAATTAACTACAACATGCTATCAATTAAAAGTACATTGCAATTTCAGGGATCACAAAATGTAAAATATTACAATCAATGAAATATGGTATAAGTAATAGCATGGAGAAATGCTCCTGATACAGTGTTATAATAATAAATGCACGGGGTAGGATATACTCATACACACTCATAGGAAAAAGACAACCTAAGAAAAAGAAGAAGTACTAAAATGCAAAGGGTAAGACAAAGGGTGATATTTTATTTCCATTTTTACAGTGTTCTGATTTTCCAAATTTCCAGAATGAGCATAAATCATTTTTATAATCTAAAAAAGACATTGGATTTTAAAAAATAAATATAACAATGAATACCATGGAACAGGTAAAATCATGGTGAGCACATACACGTCTATAGAGAGCCGTTCCCAAGAATCACGCTTGGTGGCTGGGGCACGTACCCTCCAGTTGAAGAACAGCAGTTGGTTTAGCTTAGTTGTTGTTCATGAAATGTTCATGGAATGTACACGGAATGTTTCCCAATTTCTTGCTAACACAAATAAAGCTTTGTGCAAAGTGCTTCTTTTGTTCTCCCTCTTGGGTCCTTTCCTTGGCCACTTCCAGGGTGTTGAATGAAAGGTGCTACCCGGCATGTCTGGGTGTTGGTTGGTGTCTCGGAGTTGCAGTCAAGGGACAGGATGGTCGGTCTAAGGTCCGTTTTCACTCTGACGTTCTGTTTCTAGATGGGAGCATTCTGGACCAGCCTGATGCCATGTCGGCCTCCCAAACCTGCCTCACAGAAGCTGGGATTCTTCTACTGGGGAGCAGACTATCGTACTGTGCAAGGTGATAAGCCATTTGAATAAGGAAAAGGAAAACATCAGTTCCTTGACAGATGGGACCCTGGGAGAGACGTACCCTCAGGTAGAGAAGACAGACAGATCTAGCCTGAGACCAGGTTTCTACCCACAGAACTTCAAGGCATAGGGTGCTCGTGGGGAGGGGGAAAAGGCGTAGGGAGGGATGGGAAAGTAGGGGGGATGTATGAGATGAGGGGACATGAGGGAAAATGCAGAAGGGACGTGAAACCAAAGCAAAGGGCACACGAGAGGGATGGGAGACAGCCTTCTCCAGGGAAATCGGCAAGCTAGAGCTAATGCCTGCATCCTGGCACAGCCAGGAAAATGCCAGGTCCCTACCATCTTCAGAAGTGGTGCCAAACCCCCTAGAGGCATTGGATGAGTAGGACAAAAGGGTGAGGTGGGGAGAGCGAGGAGTGTGAAGATGCAGGATGGTCACGAAGGATCCACTTCCATTTCAGAATGTCTCCTGGTCATGCCGTGCCCAGTGGCCCCAAGGGACCAGCCAACATGTCAGGACTGGTCAGAGCCTTGGACTAGGACCGGGAGACTGAAATTCGCATCGTGACTCTTTCAAGTGACCTTCAGTACATCACGTGCTCTCCAGTGGTCAGTTTCAGGAAATATGAAAGAGGGGGCATAAACCAAGTCTGATTTGGACATCTTATGGTTCTAAAACTGATGCAATTCCATCAAGAAGCTCATTTAAATAATTATTTGACTTTATTTTTAAATAATAACTGTATATATTTAAGGTGTACGACATAATGATTTGATACACATATATGTAGTGAAATGACCATGATTGCCAAGCTAATTACCATATTCATCTTTCTACAGTTACCTTGTGTGTGCGCGTGTGTGTGTGTGTGGCGAGAGCACCTGAAATCTTTAGTAATAAATAGCAAATTTCCAGTATTCAATACAATATGATTAACTACAGTCACCATGCTGTCTTTAGACTTACGCGTCCCATAGAACTGTCACTTTGTAACATCTGACCAATATCTCCCCATCCCCGCCCCTAGTAACCACTATTTTTCTCTCTGCTTTTATGAGTTTGGGTCTTTTAGACTCTACATGCAAGTGAGATCTTGCATTTCTTTTTTCTTCCTGTGCCTGGCTCATTTCACTTCGCGTAATGCCCTCCAAGTTCATCCGCGTCGTTACAAATGGCAGGATCTTCTTCTTTAAGGCTGAGTCACGCTCCATTCCACACACAGACACACATATCACAATCATATCACATTTTCTGTATCCATTCACTGCAATGGACACTTAGGTTGCTTCCATATCTTGGCTATTGTATATAATTCCGTGTCTATTCAAGGTACCGACTTCATTTCCTTTGGCTGCATATCCAGAGGAAGAATTGCTGGATCATACGGGATTTCAATTTTTAGTTTTTTGAGGAACTTCCATGCTTTTTTTCATAGTGGCTGCACCCATTTACATTCCCACCAGTAGCGCCTGAGGGTTTCCTCTGCTCTGCATCCAAGCCAATACTTGTTACCTTTTATTATTTGACACTAGCCTTCCCAACAGGTGTGAGGTGGTATCTTATTATGGTTCTGATTTGCATTTCTCTGATGACGAGGGATGGTAAGCACCTTTTCATGTATCTGTTGCCGTTTGTATGCTGTTCTTGGAGAAAATGTCTATTCGAATTCTTTGCTCGCTTTTAAAAACGAGGTTGTTTTTCTTTTTGCTATTGAGTTGTGTGAGTTCCTTACATATTTGGGATATTAAGCACTTACAAGAGATATGGTTTGAAAATACTTTTTCCCAATCTATAGGCTGCCTTTTCATTTTGTAGACCATTCCCTTTGCTGTGCAGAACTTTCTAGTTTGATGGAGTCCCAATTGTTTATTTTGCTTTGGTTGTCATTGCCAAGGCCAATGTAAATGAGTTTTCCCTATGCTTTTTTTTTTTCCAGAATATTTACAACTTCATGTCTTACATTTAAGTCTTTAATCATTTTGAGTTGATTTCTATGTGTGCTTTAAGATAAGGGTCTAATTGCATTGTTTGGCATGCGGCTATCCAGTTTTCCCAACACCACTGAAGAGACTCTTTCCCATTGTATACAGTCTTGCAGTCCTTATCAAAAATGAGCTGACTTTATATGCTTTGGGTTTATTTCTGATCTCGAGCCTCTCATTTTACTCATCAATCACTGAACAAATCTGTGCGAGGCACAGCATTAGGACCACAGGATGGCAAAGCAGAATGGGAGGGGGACACACTTCCAGAACATACAATACTTGTCAGGCACCGAGCTGCCCTGGTCATTAGTCCTGGTCACTAGGAGGGAGGTATTATTTCCCCCCATTCTACAGACAGCAAAACCGAGGCTCAGACCTATTAGGTCATCTGCCCAAGGTCATAAAATGCTAAGTAGTTGAATTGAGAACCTAACCCAAGTTAACCCACTATGTCTCATCTTCTCTCTAAGAAAAAAAAGTGCTACTTTTGCCTTCAAAGAACTCAAACTCCAGGGGCGCCTGGGTGGCACAGCGGTTAAGCGTCTGCCTTCGGCTCAGGGCATGATCCCGGCGTTGTGGGATCGAGCCCCACATCAGGCTCCTCCGCTATGAGCCTGCTTCTTCCTCTCCCACTCCCCCTGCTTGTGTTCCCTCTCTCGCTGGCTGTCTCTATCTCTGTCAAATAAATAAATAAAATCTTTAAAAAAAATTAAAAAAAAAAAAAAAGAACTCAAACTCCAGTAAGTGCTTGAGTTAGATACCTAACTGCAGTGCTGGGCAGGAAGCAGGACAATGCCTGATTGATTCCGACAGAAAGATGGGGAAGGAGTCGAGGAAAAGCTGGCATGGGAATCCGCCCGAAGCTTAACTCAGATTCCAGATTTGGAGTGCAGGACCAGGGGCAAGGGAGGGAGGGGCAGCCTTGGCATTGTGGGTAGAGGAAACAGCACAAGAGCATGAGTGGACAGAGGGTGAAGTTCATGGGCCATTTGGGAAAGAGCAGGGAGCCTGTTGTTGCTGGAACCGGGTGTCTGGAGATGAGGGCAGGAGACCAGCCTGGGAAGATGGATGGGGCCAGGCAGTGAGGGGTGTGGGATGTCAAAGCGAGGGTAGGCAGTGAAGGGGTGCACCCAGGACCTAAGCCTGCCGCCAGCCCATCCCCCAAAGGTCAGGGGCATGGCTCACTGCTTGCTTCGTAAACCAGGCACTAGAGTCCCCATGCTTTCCTGCGAGGCCCTAGCTCCTCTTCTGGGCTGCACCCCCTCACATTTACTGAGGGCTGCTGGCTCCCTGAAGACAGGGTCCATTTCTGACAGATCTCCAACGCTCACCTTGTAGGAGGGGCTCAAGAAATATTCACCTAGTGAGCTTTGAGTAACAAATGAAATAATCCCCGCATCCGTTTTGTTTTCTTTCTGTGCCTGAGTCTCCGGCAGGGTTTCCACTAAGAAAACTGAGGGGGGGGGGTGGAGGGGAGAAGCTGGTTGCACAATTATGGGACCCCTTGGGGATGGGCTAGGGGGCCAATGTGGATGATTCATGCAGATTCCAGGTCAAGCCAGTACTGAACAGGACCTCTTCGCACTCCCCCACCCCATTCCAACCGGTCTGCCATCACAGCCAGTGATGAGGCCCAGAAGGCCCATCCACACGGCGTGCAGTGAAAAGCAGCTCTCAGTCCCATGTCCTCACCGACTGACCCCAGCTCACCCCTGGGCAGCCGGAGCAGCAGCCTTCCATCAGTAGCTCTTAGGCCTTTGGTGAAGTCACACGGGACCCTCTGGGTAAAGAACGGTAGTGAGGAAGCCAAGGGCCAGCACGGAAAGGAGCGGGAGGCCAGGAGCAAAGAGAAGCTGGAGATTGGGAGACTCCCTGACTCCACTCCATTTTCCTCTCCATTGGCTCTACTCTGGTTCAGACCCTTGTTTCCACCTGCTAGGTGGTCGATCTGGCCCACAAACGGATCCCCTGTCCCAGAGCGCGCACAGCCAGGGTCCCCTTAAACACACAGCCTGCCAGGAGAGAGATGGAAGCCCATTCCTACTGGCCTGGTGTGTGTGACCCAGGTCACCGGATCCTCTTCCCCTCAGCCAGGAAAGGCTCAGGAGCGGGAACGCTGGTGGATGAGGACTAAGTCTCTCGATGTAGCAAATACACCCCTGCGGGGTGCCTGCCTTCTGGGACAAGGCCCCACACTCAGGTCACTCCTGTCACCCATAGCTTCTTCCCCTTCTCCCTGCCCCACCTGCCGGAGCCAAACCCCAACCGCCCAGAGGTGCAGGTCCACACTGCTTGTCCCTGACCCCTTCCGTGCTCCGCACCCAGGCCCTCAGCCTTTCCTGTTGTGGCCGCTTGGGGACAGGGTCTGAGTTGGAGCTCTCTCTCCCCCAGCTTCAGTAAACCCTTGTCACAACACTTGTTGAATGGATGGGTGGAGGCTGGAGCCGTGCGCACAGGAGGAGACGAATGATGCTGGTGATGATGACGACAGCTGGAAGAAATCCATGTCCCCTCCTGCAGCCCCAGCACTCCTGAGAAAGGGCCATGGGGAGTCTGGCAGGGGAGGGGCAGAGAATGAAGGCTCGAGGCTCCAACTACTCAGGGTTCAAGGTTCTGGTTCTCTAGGGGAGAAACAACTGGGAAGAAGAGGGGGGTATTGCCCTGACCTTGGGCCTCACAGCATTCTCCAAAAAATCACTTCTCTGCACGGAGCCAAATCCTTGAAAAACAGAAATGCCCCCCAACACACACACACACACACACACACACACACACACACACGAAGGTGGAAAGAGCCAGGCTCCCTGCCAGCCAGCCGGCCAGCTAGAAGGTCAGGTTGTGCCCATTGGCCTGGCCAGGAAAGCGGAGTGTGGGGAGGGAGAACCTGCCTTGCCAGCCCTTTCCCCAGGGGCCTGGAAACTGTAACCACACCGCTGGGGTCGGGCCGCGGCAGCCAACCATAGGAGGCCAAACCTGGATGGCTCATCCTGGGGACTGCGCAGCCCAGGTCACAGGACAGCGTCTGACTTCCGGCTCTGGGCCCGCGGTGGCCCCGGGGAGGCCGCCGGGTCTGGTGGTGGCTGCGGAGGTCCGGGGGAGAGGAAAGGCTTGCCCAGAGGCAGGGCGCAGGAAAAGCGTGTAAGTCCACTCAGCAGGGCAGCATTTCAGTCCAGAAAGCTCTCTGTGGAGTGTGGAGCAGCTGAGCCCCGCGATCCCCCCTCCCCAGCCCCCACTTCATGAAGCACACGCCTGAGTTTTGGCTGGAAGATGATAAAGACCGTGAGGGTCTCGGGAAAGCCAGCCACACGACCACGGGATGGTGTCTGCTCCTGGAGATGTAGTCTGACCCACCTTAGAGAGAGGCAGAGAAGCACGTCTTAAAGGGGACTCTGAGGTGGCTTCCATGTCCCCTCCCCTTGAATCTAGGTGTGGAAGTGACACTGTGTGATTCTGAGGCTAGGTCACAAGAGGCCATGCGTCTTCTGTCTTGCTTGCTGGAACACGTGCTTCTGAAGCCCCGGGTCAGGAGGTAAACACATCTGACTCCTCTGAGGCCACCATGTCATGAGGAAGCCCAAGCCACACAGAGCTGTCCCGTGTAGACACTCCAGTCCCCAGCCCCAGAAGGGCCCGTTATCAAGTCACCCTCGTTCAGGCACCAGACACGAGAGTGAAGAAACTTCCAGATGATTCCAGCCCCTGAGATGCTCAAGTCACCCCTCGGCATTTGCACTATCTTAGCTGGGACTCCAGATGTTGTGGAACAGAGACAAGCTATTCTCTCTGTGCCGTGTCTGAAACCTGACCCACAGAGTCCGTGAGACTACTCACTAACCCTTCCATTGACCCAAAAAAACCTGGTATCTGTCCTGACCCTGGTGAGCCAGAGGGAAAGCGGGAGACACTCAGAACACAGGGGAAGGCTCCTTTCTGTAAGGCCCTCCAGTTTGGGACACCCTTTCCACGGCTCTGAATCATGCACAGTTAATGAAGGACGTACTGAACACCCCCAAAATGCCTGCCGTGGGCCAGCAGCTTGGGGGGATGCCAAAAATGTCTCCCATGCCCACCGCTCTGCTCAAGAAACCACACTCTTTCTGGAGCCGGCAGAGGCTAACCAGAGATCCTGGGGGATATGTAACTCCGCATTAAGTTATATGCTCCAGATTTTTCTGTCTGTCCCAGTTTCAAATATGCTGCCCTGTTGTTCCAGGGAGCAAGCAAAACACCCCCATCATTTCAACGTTTCTGTATCCAAACTGCATTTTCTACGTGGCCTCTTCCACCCAGACGCAGCTCAAAAGTCCCGCAGGCCGTGTGCCAGAATTTGGGGTATGGAAAACGTTTACTCTAAGGAACGTGACTGACCAACAGGGCGGACACCTAAGCCTGCCGCCTGCATGTCAGGTCCTGTGCTGGGCACTGCAGGGCCATCGATGCAGGTCTAGAATCAGGAACCGCAGCGCTGGAACGGCCTCACCCACACAGCTAAATCCAGAGGCCAAGGCCTCCACATACCGCCCTCTGGATGGCCCTTGGAGCAGATGACCATTCCCCCTCCTTGACCTTCCGTTGGCCACACCTTCTCGGTCACCTCTGGGGGCTTTTCCGGTCCTCAGTCTCAGCAAGGTTCAAACCCAGCCACTCCTCTTTCACCTTGACCCAGCTGCCCCATGACTGGATTACCTGGGAGCTCTGCACACGCACTGATGGGACCCCGGCCAGAGATTCTGAGTCACACGCCAGGAGGGACCTCCGCGGACGCTAACGGTGTCACGGGTGAGACCCACTGCCCTGCCTCAGGTCATCCACACTCGGGGCTTTCACACCATCTACAAGCGGACAGCTCTGCAATTTCTGCCGCGGGCCTGGGCCTCCTTCCTGAGCTTTCAACCCATCCATTCGGATTCTCCCCAGCGTGCTTGACCCACCACGTGGGGACAAACTATGACTCTTCTCCCCACCTCTATCTGCTCCTCTTCTGCCACCGCGACTCCCAGTAAATGGGACTTGCATCCACCCACCGGATCAGCCCACAAACCTCAGAGCACCTGTGAAGCCCCCACCCCCTTCTCCCCCGGCCCACCTCTAGGTCCTGTCCGTTCTCCCTCTCTTTGGTTTTGCTCCGCAATCATCACGTGTGCGGAAGAACTTTGAATCCTTCCCTTTTCACTTCATGTGAACGTTTTTCCACATGGCCATGTCGTTTCGGTATTATAATTTTTTTTTAAAGATTTTATTTATTTATTTGAGAGATAGGGACAGCCAGCGAGAGAGGGAACACAAGCAGGGGGAGTGGGAGAGGGAGAAGCAGGCTCCCAGCGGAAGAAGCCTGATGTGGGGCTCGATCCCAGAACACCAGGATCATGCCCTGAGCCGAAGGCAGACGCTTAACGACTGAGCCACCCAGGCGCCCCTCAGTATTATAATTTTTAATGGCTGCAAAATGTTCTATTGAATAAATGCTGCCTAATTTACTCAGCCAGTCTCATATCGTGAAGCCTTGATTTTGCAGCTGTTATAAATAATGCCATGATGAGCATTTTGATGCAAAGAGCCTTTCCCCGCCTTTGGATTATTTCTTTTGGCCAGATTCCCAGAAGCCGGATTACTAGGTCACAGGATATGGACATTTTTATGGCTTGTGATGGATGTCGCCAAACTGCTTTTCCAAAGGCCGATCCTCCTTTACTTTTATGTGTCTTTGATAATGGCTTCTAGGGCGTTGGAAGACCCTGCCACAGGACCTAGGACAACCCGGGGCAGCTGGAAGTTTAGAGTTTCTCTCTTTTTTAGAAGACTTCTTAAAAGCTTGCTTAATTTTCTCTGAACTATCAAAATTATAAATATACAGAATAGGGCGCCTGGGTGGCTCAGCCGGTGAAGCGTCTGTCTTTGGCTCAGGTCCTGATCTCAGGGTCCTGGGATCAAGCCCCGCATTGGGTTCTCTGCTTGGCATGGAGTCTGCTTCTCCCTCTACGCGTCCCCCGCTTGTGCTCTCGCTCTCTCTCTCTCGCTCTCTCTCAAATAAAATCTTAAAATAAATAAAGTATAGAAAGGCGAACAGAGACGTATAACCAAACAGAACAAATCAGCATCTATAATTCCACTTTCATGTAGGTTCTCAGGACCTCTGATTGTCGGAATCCTAGCACAAGGAGCTCCCTGAATTTACACAGAAGTGAAATGGTGGGTTTTTTTGTTTGTTTTGTTTTTTTGTTTTTTTTTAAATGGTGGTTTTAAGTCAGGACTTAAACACACAGTAAGTGCTGAGCTTCCGAGAGTAGCCCTCTGGGAAGGACAGGCACATATTCTAACCACACCGTTGAGAGCAAATCACCACTTTTTAAAAAAAGAAACAACAACAAAAATCACTTTGTAAATTCCTGGAGTGAAAATCCCGCTTAGGAACTGGCTAGGGATAGCCTCAGTGAGGGCATATCTTTGCCCCTCATTAATAGTGGTTCTCTCCTTAGCCCCAGTCGGAGTCATTCGGACACAAGCTTGGTCCTCTTAAGGTGGGGAAGACGGTTTGGGGGGAGGTAGGGAGAGGCTGGCCATGAAGCCCCAAATGATTTCCTGACCTTAGAAGCTGGTCCTGAAAGCTGATCCCAAGTAGGTCCCAACACGTTCTGAACAATGGCTGGAGCCCCTGGAATCCGTGTGACATGAGGGGACACCCGAGTGACATCCCTGACAAGCAGACACAGTAAGATGAAGGGGGCAGCTATGTTTGTGGGGGACTTACTGTGCGCTGGGCTCTGTGCTCGCTGCTTTCGTATGTAAAGAACTCAATGTTCACAACGGTACTGGTACAACAAGGGGCTGACCGCAGTGACTACTGTTACTATTCCCATTCACAGATGGAGAAACTGAGGGTTAAAACCCGTCCTGGACCTCACAGCGGGAGGGTGGGATGGGCCAGGGTTTGGACCCGGGCAGTCTGACCTCACAGCCCGGCCCCTGAATGTCCGGGATGTACACGTTCTCGTATGAGCCTCTGCAGGAGACCAGCTGCCCCTCTGAGTTCCTCCCCCCATGTGCTGTCCACCCCGACCTCCCCACTGAGCTCCCGCGCCCCCATGTGTGCTCTCCGCTAGGGCTGCCGTAACGGAGTGCCACAGGCCAGCTGGCTGGCTGACACCACCTCGCAGTTCTGGAGGCTGGAGTCTGAGATCAAGGTGCCGGCAGGGTGGGTTTCTGGTGAGATCGCTCTTCCTGGCGGGTGTGCTCACACGGCTTTTCCTCTCTGTGCCGCACACTCCTTCCTTCTCTTAGGGGGACATCAGTCCTACAGGATTAGGGCCCCACCCTTCTCCCCGGCTTCAACCTTCATCATCCCCTTAAATGTCCCATCCCCAAATACAGTCACATTGGGGGCTCGGGCTTCCACCTATGAATAGGGGGGGGATAATCACTTCAGTACACTGAGTGCACCTGGCTCTGCTCTGGGAGATGCAGACTGCTGACATCTGGGTGACCCTGCACTGTCCCCGTGGCTCACCCAATCCTGCCTCCTGTTAGCATCCTCGACAAGTATGCTTTTATGTAACTGGATTACGATTTTTTTTAATTTATTTTTTATTTTTTTTAAAGATTTTATTTATTTATTTGACAGAGAGAGACAGCCAGCGAGAGAGGGAACACAAGCAGGGGGAGTGGGAGAGGAAGAAGCAGGCTCCTAGCAGAGAAGCCTGATGCGGGGCTCGATCCCAGGACTCTGGGATCACACCCTGAGCCGAAGGCAGACGCTTAACGACTGAACCACTCAGGCTCCCCTGGATTACGATTATTTGGAGGTTCCAAGCCAACATTCACTGCTCTACACTATCTTCCCATTCATTCGTTCAACTCATTCATTCCTCCAGTCAGTCACTCAGCCACCAGGCAGCTAGTTGAGTAATCCATCACCTTCTAGAATCCGGGCACTTGTTGGCCCTGGGACTTCGATGGGGCACCAGGGCATGGGACAGAGTGACCATTCTGCATCCTAAAGCAGCCCACCCACCTCCTCTCTCCCTAACCCCGGGCCACCTGGCACCTGTCGCCTCCCATCCCCAACCCACACTGGGCAGGGGGCTCTCTAGCGCCTTCCTGCTCAAGGGAAACGGGTGTTAATCCAATGGGGCAGCTGTTTCTAAGCAAGGGATCGCAAAACTCTGTGTCCCCTCCCCCCAAATAAAATTACACGCGTCCCAACAAGAGAAATAACTGTGTATGTGCAAGATTCGTGCAAACAGGCCCTCTTTGTCGAGAAACAGGTCTGCCGCCATGAACTATTTCTTCTAAAAACAGAAAGGAATTGCATCTTTGTGTTCTTGGAGAGGAAGACGGTGGGCGTTGCTTAGCTCACTGAACCTCCCCTCACTGAACTGGAGAGCTATGACACCCACAGCTACCATTCTTCCCCCGCAAGGGGCAATAAAAGGACGAGACACACCAGAGCAGGCAGACTCCCACCAACCAGGTCAGTAAGAGTCCCGGGAACCGTGGAGATGACGGCTGGATCCTGTTTAACTTGGGACAGACAGGGACAGACAGGGACAGAGAGGAGGTAAAGGCACATAGTCTAAAGGGCAGTGAGGGTCCTTATGCTCATCTCTCTTGAGTGGCCTGAGATGTCTGTATCAAGGTGAAGGAAAACCTCCAGGTAAAGCGTGCGTGGGTCCGGAGTGAGACCCTAATGTGGGCCACATATCCCAATCACTGCGATACCCTCCTTGCTTCTCACTGGTTTCGCTTCACAGGAGCAGAGTGACCTGACATGAAAAACTGGGGATCCTTTTTATTTTTTGATCATCAAGGAATACACGCCAGAGTGGCCCTTTTACACCTAAATCCGGTATCCTTCCCCTGCATAAAGCTGGTAAATAGTCCCCTCCTCAGCCCTAGGAATTAAGTCTGTGGTCCTTGTGAATTGGATTATGGTGGTCCTGCTTGGCCTGGCCCCCAGCACGGCACATCTAGGCCCCGGATGCACTCAGTTTCTTCCTGTTCCGCAGGGCCTCTGTTTCTCTTCTCCGGGCCTTTGCACGTGCTGATTCCTCTCCCTCGGTCCCGCTGCCCAACTCATCACTGGGCCAAATCCTCCCCCTCCTTGGGGGTCTCTGCTCCAGAGCCCCTTCCTCAGGCCAGCCTTCCGATTCCCCTCGACTGTGTTAGCAGCTTCCTCTGGGCCCCCCCAAGCTTCCCTCAGCCGACGTTCCTCACCCAGTGCTGTGAGGGTCAGACCCTGCGCTCCTCACCTCCTCCTGCCCTTGACTGGCAGCTGCCACGTTTGCGGCTTTAGCCTCGGTGCTCACCAACAGGCACGGCGCATGGGCAGAGCTCAGGGGATGTTGGCTGCGGGAAGGCCCAGTGACAGGGAAGCCCCACCAGCCTCCCGCAGCCCTGGAGGCCAGGGACGCACCTCGTCCATCCCCGCATTCCCTAGGGGCTGGCCCAGGGCTTGGCAGGGGATTCAGGACAGTGTGCGGCCTTAAGGGGAGTGGGTATGGACAGCAAGCAGAAGACGCTGCTTTCTGGATAGATTTCCACATCTCTACTATCTGCCAGCCCTTCACACACCAGAAGCTTGCCCACCACCCCATCCCTCCAGGGAGACACACACATCACAGAGTGTCACTGCCCGAAAGGCCGGCTGGGAGGTGTCCCGGCCCTTTTCATTAAAAGCCCAATGGGCGGGCTCCTCCCCTCTCATTCCTCTGTCTCCAGGTCACTTCTGGAAACTGAGAGTCAGCAGGACAGATGAGAAGGAAGTGTCGTGGATGTGGAGAAATCGCTGGGTTTGCAGCTCCCTCCAGTCCTCCTCCCACACTGATCTTCCCCTGCGGGGGACCAGGAGGCTGGGCGCTGGGCCAGGGCTGTCCCCCGCTCACTAGCTTCATTTCTTCTAGTCTTCTTTTCATTCCCACTCTTTCCCTGAAGGCCTGGACATCCTTTCCTCCCCGGAGGGCTGTCCCCTGGCCGTCACCCGCAGTCATGGAAGGCAAGAGGGTCTCCGAAGGCCCTGGGGGCCACATCAACGGAGAAGCTCTCAGGCCTGGGCCTTATTGTGGGACTGAGGGCGAGAGAGGCTGCTAGCAAAGACCCCTTTCTCCACGTGAGCCCCCTGGGGGCACCACATCTGAAGCTCCAGAGAGGAAGGCAGGGGGTTACCCGCACTGGAGGAGCCTGTCACCTGGTATGAAGTGAACCTGGTGTATACTGGGCCAAGTCCACTCCTGGGCAACTGTGCTGAAAAACGCGTGCGAGGAGAGGACGAAGCACGGTGGCAAAGCGGGCTGGGAGAGAGACAGCTTCCAGGAAGGCTTCCTGGAGGAGGTGGCATTTGAGCCAGGCCTTCAAGGAGGAGTGCAACTTCCACATTTTAGAAAGTTTGCAAAACAGACGGCACTCAAAGCAGTGGAATTTGGGGTGTGTGTGTGATGAAGGGGTGTTTATTTGATGGCTTGTAGAGGAAGGAAAACCCTCCTGAAGTGCAATGAGGCTGAGACTGAAATCATCCGAGTGTCTTTTCTTCCTTTTCAGCACAGTGGCAGAGGCGGAGGATTGTGGACTCCATCCCAGGGGTCTGAGGAGGTCGCCTCCATTCCCTGTCCCCAGCCCCAGCTCCTGGGTGGAGGGGGCCTCCGCCAAGCAGCAGGGACAGTCTACATGCAGGGACAGGCGGAGACCCCCTAGCCAGTCTCCAAGGACGCAACTCATTAGAACGCACCCCTCGTTGCCATGGAAACTCCCGGCCCACAGAGCCTGGGTAAGAGTTCCTGAATTCACTCAGGCCTCGAGCACAATTAGACAAGATGAATTTTTGAGTTGGAGCATAATGAGACCCGGACATCCGGAAAGCATATGGAGCCTCCCAGGGGACGGCAGGGCCCCCGGGGAGAACGCACTGCTGTTAGGAGGTCACCAGGCCACCGCCTCTCTTGGGCGGGAGGTCTGGGAGGCCCTGGGGGGGCACTTCCCCCCTTTAGAATTCTTCAAGGGCAGCACGTTTGCTAGCAGTGCTGGGGGGGATGGGAGAAAGAAGAATAAGGTCCCTCTCTCTGTCCCAGGCCCTTCCGGGGTCAGGGGTGGGAAGCTGTATTCTGCCAATCTATCAAAGATTGGCCAACAAATGCATCTCACGTGGCTGAATCCAGGCTGCACGCACAGAATAGATTCTTCTCTCCGTGGAAAAGACAAATGTGTCATTCAAAAATCCCTACTCGAACATAGCCGGGGCCAGGCATGAGAAACGCGTCCCGGATCTGTGGCCTCACACGCTCCCTCCCACTCAGGACGCGGGGCTTGCCCTCTGGCAGCAGAGGCAGGACATCTTCTGCTATCACCCTCTCAACACAGCAGTGACAGGAGAAGGACAGAGTTTGGAGTTGAGGAGAGATCAGCGAAGGCTCCATGGAGGAGGTAGCATTTCGTCTGGGCCTTGAAAGCGGGATTAGGAGGCCATTGGAGTACAGGGAGCAGAAAAGCACAAGTTGAATTTGGGGTCAGCAAGCGCACCAATGTGGCTAGAGGGCAGGGTCTGGGCAGGAGCCAAGGAGGTCAACGTGATCAGAGAGGGATAGAGGCTGGTAGGACTTCCCTCCTTCCCCCTTCCCCTAATCTGGGGCTGCCCAGGCCAGTTTAGGCCTAAAGCCAGCACAGGCTCAGAGCAGGGCCGCCCCAGCTCTTGCCCCCCTAGCTCCCAACCCCCAGTGTCCTTCAAGCAGCGCCACCCTTCCACGGCTTCCAGAAGCTCCAGGCAGAATGAGAGCTTGCTCCTGGCAAGGCTCCTGCACGAAGCCCCCAGCATTTTAGACACAGACCAGGTGTCAGATGAGCCCCTGGGTGCCCAGCAAGGAACCTGGCATCAAGAGGGGAGGAGAGCGGGGAGGGTTATGGTTTGCTGCAGGAGCTGGGGAGAGAAGGCAGAGAGGCCCCCCCCAGGCCTGGTGGGTTCCAGGGAGGGATGCTTGCCAGGGACTTGCCTCTGCCTGGCTTCTCTAAGGTCCAGGCTTTTTTTTTTTTTTTTTTAAAGCAGGCCTCCTATCCTGAGAAAATTGGATCAATTTTTTCCAGGAGGTTGCTATTAGCAAAATCACTGACCCTGCAAGATAGAGAAGCAGAGATGGCGAGACTTCCTGTTTGTTCTCTCTCCCTCCCTCCCTTCCAGCCTCTCCCCCATCCCTCTCTCTGGCCAGGAACCCAGCTCGGTTCCCCAGGAGCCAGGACACCCCTATTCCGGCTGAATGTCCCTTTCCTCCCGAACTTCAGCCTCCAGGGGATCCGATTTTCTGAAACTGGAAATGCTCTCAGAGCCAAGTCTGTGGAACAGGTAGACAGTCTGGCCAAGGGGGTTGGATCTGGGACACGGCCACTGATGGGAGCTGGCTCCTCCTTTGTGCCCCAGGAACCCCAGTGCCGCACTGACTTCCACCTCTTACCCACCTCTACCTCCAAAACGTCACCCCGTGTCCTGTTTCCTCCTCAGCCCTCACCGGTTCCACCTGGCCGGCTCAGGCCTCCTGCCCGGACCACCACGATGGCCCCCTGACAGGTCTGCTGCCCTAAGCCTACCCAGAGCAATGGGTGTAACTGCAGGCCCCCGGGAGAGGGGCAGGGTTGGTGCCGCAGCCGAGAGCTTTTTGTTTGTTTGGTCCTTTTTTTTTCCTTGTTGGGAGGGAAACAGAAATCAGGAAGAAGCTGTGGGTTAAATGCACTATGTTTGAGGGACAAAACGGCCAGGCAGCTAAAGGGCCAATGCATCGGGGATGGGCTAGAGCCCTGGTTCCATCAGCTTACCAGCTGTGTGACCTGGGACATGCGATTCTCTGAGCCTCAGTTGTCTCATCCATAAAATGGGCGTAACAGCACCCCACGCCACCCCTCCCTTGCCTCACAGGCTGTTGAAAGAATGTTATGAGATGCACGTAGGACAGTTAGCATTGTCCCCAGAACACGCTCAGCACCAGGTAAACACTGATCACTAGTATTTTGTTCCTGGTGAATCCAAATCCTATGGCACCTCCCTCCTCACCACCCAAACCCCGGCCAACGCGGAACAGAGGTGCCAGGAGCCCACGAGGCAGCCGCTTCACTTCCCTCCTCCCTTCTCCTTGACCCGAGACGGCTGAGCCTCTTAATTGCTCTTCGGTTTTACTCCATTTGAAATGAGCAGGGCACCAATTCCCCGCAGGAAAAAATAAATATGCTTCTGCTCAAAATACTAATGAGGTTGGATGCCAGGTGAGGCTGGCAGGGGGAGGCCGCCCCTGACGCCTTCCGCGAGCCCAGCCGGCCCTGTGGGAGGACGCAGCCCAGTTTGCAGCATCCTCAAGGGGACAAGCGGGATGCGAGGCTCTGGTGTTGCTCCGCGGGCCCCAGGCCGGGGCTGGGCTGGCTCAGGGGACCCGTCGTGGTAGGGGGTGTGGGAGCCCCCTGTGGTCATGTCCCATGGATGTGGGGAGCCAGCTCTCCTCTGAGCAGCTCCGGGAAGGGCTGGCTGCCATCTGCCTCTCCTCCCACCCAGTCACCAAGCCTGGACAGTCCTCTTCCCCTGCCACTGCCTCTGCCTGGCTCAGACCCTCGTCAGCTCGACGTGGCTGCTGGGCTCTCGACCTCCAGCCTTTCCCGCCTCCTCTCCTGCCTCCCCTGAGCGGTCATTCCCAAGCAGTCAGTCAACAAACATTAGCGAGCAGGAGTCTTGTGGCAGCCTATGGGAGGGAGGAGGACTCAGTGTGACCCAGACCAGCCTCAGCCTCCTTTCCGACCCTCTCCCCTCCCACTGCCCAGGATGAGGGCCTCTGGCTGTGCCTTCAGTGACAGGCGGCCTTCTCCTCGGAGCCTTGAGCTTGCTGCTCTCAGCCAGAAAGTTCTTCCCAGATTCCACGTGGCTCCATCCCTCCCCTCATTCCACTCTGGGCCTCCACAGCCTCTTTTCAGAGCCATCCTATTTACAATAGCCCCGCCCACTGCTCCGCCCCTGACCCCAAGGCATTTTTCCTAATATTTTACCACCCCCTGACATCCTAATATTAATATATTTCTGTTCTGTCCTGGCTCCCAAGCCTCTTGGGTCAGTTCCCTGAGGGCAGGGACCTTTTCTCTTTTGTGTCCCCCCACGGGTCACAGGGACAGCGAGCCAGTGATGAAGCTGGGAACAGAACCCAGGCCCTGGGAGAAGCCTCTGAAGCCCTGCCCCAGGGGCCAAACTGGGGACAGGGTTCCCAGTCCCCGGAGTGTAGACAGCAGATGACCTGGGGCCCTGCCGCAAAGCTGGAGGTGCAGAGCTGCAGACTTTCAAGTCTGAAAACAAGCCCCATTGTCAGGGGGAAGTGCAGCCTTGCTCCTTGGTGCCTGCAACTCCCAGGGGATAGAAACCGGACAGCCGTGTCCCCTTCCTGGGAGGAAATCCTGCCAGAGTTCTCAGGGAAACATGCAGCGGGACTCAGCTGGAGGAGGAAGAAGGGAAGGGGTCCCAGGGTGGGCCTTGGTCCTGGGAGTGTTCCCTCTGGTCTGATCCCTCAGGCCACAGCTGAGGCTGTCGGCTGGGCCAACCATTCAGTCCTGCCTCTGGTCAGTTCTCTGGTCTTGAACACTGCATAGCTGGGACTTTTGGAGGGTATAACGCGCTCCCTCCACTGCTTCCTACCCATTCCATAGCTCATCTGACTCCACACAGTGACAAGAGACAGGCAGACCTGGATTGATGCTGCTCTCTTTTCAGAGCTGGAAACAAAGGCCCAGAGGGGTTAAGCAACTTGCCCGAGGTCACACAGCGTGGTAGAGGCAGAGCTCAGAATAGAAACTAGGCTGCGATTTCAGTTGTTATTACTTGGAGTCACCAGGAAAGCATGTGCTGAACGGCTTTCCTGGGACCGGAGGCAGGAGGTTGAGAGGGCTTTCTGTCCCCTCCCAAAACCCTCCTCCCCTTCCTTCTGCAAGCACACAGGCTCTGTCTGGCTTCAAACCCAAAGAAATTCCTTCTCTGCTCATTGGCTCTCAGACACGGGAAGCAGCCCGTTCCCTGTGGCTTCTTCCCTGGAGGATGCACGTTCAATAAACAGAACCCCTTTCTCATCTTCCTGCGTAAATATCTCAGGAGGCTGAGAAACAAACAGCTCTGCATTTGCCCTGCTCCTGGCCACTCGGAAATGGGGGCTCCTCTGACTCAGGCAGGACCCTCACCCCCCCACCCCTGCAGTGTCCCCAGGGGGACATGGGAGATACAGGATGGCAGGAACAGCCGCCTTCCTGCATGGGGTGCCCACCTGGGGTGGGGAACCTGGTGGGAGTGGGAGAGTCCAGCCCTGTTTTTTACCAGAAGCACCCAACCCACCCACCCACCTACCACTTGCTGTCCCCAGAAATGGGAGAACATAGTCTGCTCAGCATCTGTTGTTCTTGGGGACGCTTCAGTCGCTGCTGCTGGAGACCACAGTGCAGGGGACACGAAGTTCCTGCTCAGACGGGCACCACCTGCGGGGCAGGGGTGCAGAGCCTCACGAACAGGGGGAGCAGAGCTCTGGCTAGACACCTCAGCAATTTGGCAAGCCAGACCCCTAAAACTCCCCCATACCCTTCTTTTGTTTATTCCTTCAGTCGTTCGTGGAGCACATTATTCTTGGGCCAGGAACATTCAGCGGCTCCCCATTGCCGACCGGATTCGGACTTCTCAGACTGTCATTTCCTGTGCTTCCCAGCCCCGCCCCACTCCAGCTTCCCAGCCACACCTCCCTCCACTCAAGTCACACCGCACACTCCCTTCCCCTAGACGAGTCCTTCCCTTTCCTTATTGCTACCTGCCTCTGCCTTTTCTCCTCTCCTGTTCTTTGCTCTCGCTATTTGCAGGATGGCGAGTGAGCCACCGCCTCCTGGAAGCCTTCCTTGACCATCCCACCCCACGACGATCCCCCTCCCCTCCCCAAGCTTCCTCGTGGTGGATCGCTGCCCCTGCTGCCACCTGGAAACTGCTCCTGGGATCCTCACGTGTGAGGTCTTAGCATTCCAACTCAGTGACAAGCGTCTAGAACGCCAGGTGCCAGCTTCCGTTTCAGCCAGGTGTCTGAGGATGAGGGCTGCCCCTGGACATAACTCCAGAAGGAAATTCAGCTTTAAAGAAATCTTCATGCCTGCGCCCTACCTCCCAGAAATTTTGATTCTATTGCTCTGGGCGAGGGGCGGGGGGGGGGGCAGAAAAGTCCAACTACATCATTTGTAGGGGTCCTTGATAAGAAAGCATAAAGAGTTTCAAGACAGTACCAGCAGAACATTAAACCGAGTGTCTCACAGGTCACAGTCCTGCAAAGCCGGTCCTGGGGGCAAGCATTTAACCGTCCCCAGGTGATGTGTAGTCAGCGTGGAGAACCACCGCTCCCGACAATGTGGGGTCACCGCAGGTTCTGCACCCCTGAGCCCCCGTAGCAGCACACACGCCTCTGCACGCCCGGGCTGCCCGGAGCACGGATATTTGTAGAGGGAATGAATATACGAACGGATGGAGAGGCATGAAGCTTGAACCAGAAAGCCAGGAAGGATCTTTTTCCCACTTGCTTTAAAAACCAAATATAAATATATTAAATATTAATATCATGTTATTAACAAGTAAATATAATAAATCTATAATCATTTTGTGTAAGAAAATAAAATATTCATATTTTAATATTCATATATTAAAATATACCCAACGTGCCCCTAGTGCACAAATCTCAAGCGTTCAGATTGAACACCTTTTACACATGCATACATTCACCCGACGACCATCACTCCAGAAGGTTCTCTTCTCCAGAAGGCCCTGTCCCAGTTATACCCCACTCCACCCCCGGTCACCAATGAAAAGTGGATCGAATTTTCATCAAGGCAGGGCTCTCGGGCTGAGGGAGGCAGAGTCAGCACAGGTGGGGTAGATGGAAGAGAGGTGAAGAAGGCTGACCATGGAATTCCCTGGTGCCGGAAAGGCTGATATTTACACCAAATGAGAGGGAATAAGCACAAAGTTTCAGACCGGCTCAGCAACCTGCTCAAAGTCACAAGGCAAGCTGTGGCAGAGCCAGGACTCGAACTCTGATCCTCAACCCCCAAGATTTTGTTTTGTTTTGTTTTTTTAAAGATTTTATTTTATTTTATTCGACAGAGATAGAGACAGCCAGCGAGAGAGGGAACACAAGCAGGGGGAGTGGGAGAGGAAGAAGCAGGCTCCTAGCGGAGGAGCCTGATGTGGGGCTCGATCCCATAACGCTGGGATCACGCCCTGAGCCGAAGGCAGACGCTCAACCACTGTGCCACCCAGGCGCCCCTTGTTTTGTTTTTTTTTAAAGATTTTATTTATTTATTTATTTGAGCAAGAGAGAGAGTGAGAGCGAGAATTCAAGCAGGGGGAGCAGCAGAGGGAGAGGGAGAAGCAGACTCCCCGCTGAGCAGGGAGCCTGACGCGGGACTCGATCCCAGGACCCTGGGATCATGACTTGAGCCAAAGGCAGACGCTTTACCAGCTGAGCCCCCCAGGTGTCCCATCAATGCCCAAGTTTTGTTAGCTGTTCATGACCTTGGTAGTCTGAAGTGTGTGTGTGCACGCGAGTGTATGCGCGTGTGTGCATGCGCTGGAGGGAGGAAATACATCTGTAACCTCCCTCCTGCACCCTGCCTTGGACCAGGGGATGTTATCCTAAGATAGCTGGGAAACTGAGTCCCAGTGAGAGTGGGGGGAAGTGACTGACCCAAGGTCACACAGCATCTGAGCTGGGGTTTAGGCAGGAGCTTCTAGAAGCCCCCTGCAGTGGTCTTCTCTCCATGCTGTAACCATGTCTCCCAGGCAGACTTACGGCCCTCTGCCCCCTCCTTCTGTTTTCTCAATTCCCAGAGCCAACCTTTCCGGTAGCCCCAGGCAGCAGGTGGGAAAGGCCAGTACCATGGAGTGGTCCCGCCAGGGGTATCTCCTTGGGGGCAGAGGGGCACGGGCAGCGCTCACTCCTAGGCACAGGGAGATATCTGCAGGGGATCCGGGTCTGGGGTCCGAACCCCTTGCCCTCACCCGGCTGTACCCAGGTTTTGGGAATGTCTGCTCACTTTCTGCCTCCAAGGTCAGGTTGGAGCAGACCACCTAAAGGGCAAGTTGGATCATGTCACTCCCGTTACGACCCTGCCAGGGCACCTCGTGCCTCCACCAAGCACCCCCCCACCCCTTGCTTCCCCTGCCTGTCCACTGCCTTCCCCACTCCTTACCCTACCCTTTCCACCCAGCACACCCAACTCTTGCCTCTCCTAGAATAAGCCAAACCTGTGTCCCCCTTCCGTGTCTTTGTTCACGCCGTCCCCTCTCCCTGGAATGCCCTTCCCTCCTCTCCATGTGCCTCTGCCTACTTATCCTTGGAGACTGAACTAGGATCTCTTCCTTCGGAGGCTTTGCCTGGCCTCCCCAGTCTGTCCCATGGCTTTGGAGCTCGGTGCACACATCCCTGCCCTCCCACACCGCTGCTCACCAGCCCCCTTTGCCACATCCCTGCCGCGCGTGTCTTTCTGGGCAGCCTGTCTCCCCCGCTGGACGGGGTCCCCCTGATGAGAGGACAACGTGGGCGCATCCCTGCGTGCTTGGCGCCACGTGCTTCGGGCCTGGCACACCAGCGCTCAGCGAATGTTTTCGAACTTATCTAGGGCCTCATTTTATTTAGGGCCGGGGGGCGTGGTCAGTGGTCCGGAGAACAAGGCAGCCAGGGTGCAGAGGTACACAGAACCACAGCCGCCCTCGCGGCTCCCATTCCCCTGGCAAATCTGGCTCCCCAGCCGCCCCCCCCAACTCCTGCCTCACTTTCCTCCTCGGGAACCTCTCCCGAGTCGAGTCTCATTATTCTCGGGTCTTGCTCTCTGTATGCCCGGCCCCGTCAGTACAGTCACTTAAGTAAGGTATTAACCCTCCTGGGGGATTTATATTTTAATAACGTCTAAAAGGCCCAGAGGAACTGAATCCTGGGCACGGTGCTGGGAGGGTGATCTTAAAAAAGCAATCACACAGCATGATCGGCCCCCCACTGTCGGGCCAGGGGCCCACAGCGGCCCAGCCAGACACTCACAGGAAGCACCCTTCCCCACGGTGGCACCCAGGGCGAGTGCTGCCCTCTCTGAGGCTGGGTCTCCCCCTCTGTAAAGTAGGGGTAACGCTCGAGTTGTGGGGTACACCCCAGATGTGATGCGCTTGGCATGGGGGGCAGGCCCGGGGCGGGGGGAGCATCATTCCTACTGCTCTTGGAAAGCAAAGGCCCACTGGCTCCCCAGGGGCCCGCAGAGCGGTGGCTTTGTTTGCGGCTCCTGAGCCCCTCTCTTCCCTCCGCCCACTCTCCTGCTCTCCTTCCCTCCCGCCCTCCCTCCAAGCCAGAGTTCCAGGGAAAACTTTGCGGGGAGACTTCTCAAGCCGTGATAAGGTCTGGCCAGAGGAAAGCTCTTAGCAACCCAGGCTCCCAATCCAGAGGCCCTTCTAATGGTTTCAGAGAAACAAAGGAGGGAAAGATTGGCTGCAGCCCAGCGTGCCAGGAGGGCTGGCTTCCAGGAGAGAGAGAGTGGGGTTCGCGGGCCTCTGTACACAGGGTACCTGGCGGCCAGATCTCGGGGATCAGCCCCGTGGCCAAGCAGAAGGAGCCTCAGAATGCACTCCTCCTCCCTCTGCCATGGCCATGGCCACGACTTGGTGGGGGGCTCCCGGCTGATTACCTGGGGAGCTGAGCCTCTCTGTTCGGGTGCTCCCTGCCAGCTAGGCGAAGTTCTCCAAGTCTCCTTTCTAGAACTTTCCTCCGCCACCCACTTCTGAATCAGTCCTTGGCCTGATTTCTACTGGAAGCTGAGAAAAACCCACTGAACTGAAACTCACCCAGCCTAAGCTTGCCATCAACCAGAGGAGCCCCACTTTCTGCTTGGCCACTGGTGCCCCCTTCAGCAAACCTTCTGGGGCCTTGATTTCCGCCTTTGCAAAACAGGGGATCCCATTACATCTCTTTAGAGTTCCTTCCAGCTCTAGCGGTCCACGGATGTACAGGAGTAAGGATTTCTCCCAGGCAGCACCAACAGCATCGTCTTCCTCGAAATCCCGCCCAACCTTGTATCTCACACCGGGTACCCCAAAGTCTACACCCCACCTTTGACGAGTGCCGTGAAAGATACCCCAGAACATCAGACATCATCTCTGGCCTCGGCCAGCTCACAGTCAAGTCAAGGAGTCAAGGTCAATCCCCATAACAACGTAGCAACACATTGGGCCTTTACCTGCGGCTGGTGTAATGGAGGCTGGGCAGGACAGGAGCGCTGAGAACAGGGGAATTGACTCGGATCCAGTCCCTAAAAGGCCAGCTTAACAGGACAATTCGGGCCTTGAAATAGACTCCGTCCATAACAACCTGAGTTCGTTCTCATATGCTATCATGACGCAGGCAGGAAAGCAGCCCTGGGGGTCTTTACAGGACACATTTGTGATGATAAAAAGTTATCAGTTGGACCCTCAGGTACACAGAAATCCCCTTTCCCAGAATTCCAAACTTTTCGGAATCCCAACCCCCCCCCCTCCGTGCATTCCTGAAAAAGGTCAGCAGGGCGGGCGTGAACTGCATTCTCTTCACAAGCAACACCGAAACTGCAGGAATTAAATCCTCTTGTCCCCTTCCCCCAACTCCTTCCTTTTCCATCAGCTGTTTCACGTCCTGGAAACTCCCCCAGATCCCAGATCATCACGCCCGCTGTTGGTTCTGAAGTCATACTCGAAGGTGTTTAAATGGTTTGCTGCAAATCCCTTAAGCCAGCCCAGGATATTCCTTTCCAGAAACTCAAAGGAAAAGTGGGTCTGAGCTTCAGGGGTGCCAGGATGTATCTGGAGCAAGGGTTAAGGTCATTTGCCAGTGGGGACTGGGTCTCTGTGCCCAGCGATGGGCAAGACTGTGCTTTGAGACCAACTTCCCCCCACCTTCTGCAGGGAGCTCGGGAGCTCGGGGATCCAGGAAGATACAGATCAAGGTTTAGATGCTTTGTCTCACTTTTCAAGCGAAAGCAGGGCATCCAATTCTTGCAGCCACATTATTTGTCCCAAGCATATTAAAACAGCCGAAATAGAACAGGAAGAGGGAAAAGCAACTTTTCATCTGCCCCAAACCAGCCTGACCGAGTACAAACAGAGAGAGGCTGTTGGAGAGAGATGAACGGGTCTCTTCCGCCGACACCGACACCGTGTGAAACAGTGCTGCGGTGAGGACCACAGCAGGGGAGAAGGGGGTGAGCTGTTGGATGAACTGCCTCACTGCCAAGGCCATGGACACTGGTGGGGGGAGGCGGCAGGAGGGGTGTGAATTAGAGACACTAAACTGGCCCCTGCGTGACATCTACCAAGCGCCTCCCCTGGAGATCCCAGTCCCTAGAGACGCAGAACGCTAACTCCCTTTTAACAGATGAGAAAACAGAGGCTCTGAGACAGGTCACAGGTCTCAGGATCATTCCTACCAGCCCGACTGAGTGGCAAGAAAGGCCTGGAAGGTTGGTACTGTTTATTTCACGGTCAGCCCTCAGAAAGCAGGGATCTAACAGCTGGTGAAAGGCTAGGATCGGCCTCCTAAGAAACTAGTATTTTATTAAATGGATCTAAATTGAGATTAGGAGTCATTCTCGTGTTCCTAGAAAGCCTGGAGTGCCACATAGACAGAGGGCTGGACCAGATGACCTCAGCCAGCTCCGGAGTCAAACCCTGAGCATGGGGGCTTCTTCCCTGGGATGAGTGTCAGCACCCACCCAGAGAGAGCCTCCCCACCTCCCCGTCTGGGCAGCCGGAAGCCTCCGCGGGTGTTCCCCTCCGTCTCACACGGGGGCCAGTAAGTTCACTCTACATGTCCCTATAGTTTTATTTTATTATATTTTCTTTTCTTTTCTTTATTTATTTGGGAGAGAGAGTGAGAGCACAAGCAGGGAGAGCAGAGGGAGAGGGAGAAGCAGACTCCCTGCTGAGCAGGAAGCCCCCAACGCAGGGCTCCATCCCAGGACTCTGGGATCATGACCTGAGTCGAAGGCAGACATTTAACTGACTGAGTCACCTAGGCGTCCCTACAGTTTTATTTGAAAGACCGAGGCCCAATCCAGATAATCGGAAAGATTTAAAGACTAAAAATGGTTGTTATAATTGGGCCCGGTGAAAATATAAGGTGGAAATTTCCCTGCCAGAGCAAAGTTTCCTTTTGGAAAAAAGAAATGACCCCTCCCTGGAGCTGCGTGCAAGCCAGGAGGGGCCCTGCCCTCCCAAACACAGCTCTGGGAGGCTCTGCGAGGGGCAGCGAGGGCTGGAAAACAGAACGTAGCACCTCCATACCCCTCTGGCCCAGGTCAAGTCTAAGAAGTGACCCACGGAAAAGCCATCCTCCCATGATGAGGAAGCTGCAGGGAGAAGAAGACTGTCAGAGTCAGGAGGCCCGGGACTGGACCAGTCTCTCATCTTCCTCGCTGGGCTACTTTTTGCAGCTTCCTTGGCCTCTCTGTGCCCGTTTCCTCATTCCCGAAGTGGGGATAGCACGGTAAAGTCACTCGGAGGACAAGATGCGCTAATACCCGTGGTGAGGTCTCAGACGCTGGTGAGCGGGAGGCATTCCTGCGGAACTGTCCCTGACTCCGTTCCCTCCGCCTCTTACCCTCTCCTCGGCTCCTCTCCTTTCACCTGTTACCTTCTACTCATCCTTCGTGAACCAGCTTTAAAGTCACCTCCCCATCCCTCTGACTAGGTCAGGCCCTCTGCTGCTATTGCCAGAGTTCCCCTGTACTTCTCGTTTCATAAGCCCCAGGACGCTCATTGTAAGCATTTGTTTAATTTTCTGTCTTCCCGATGTGAATAGCGAACGCTCACTGCCAGGCATGTGGTAAGTGCTTCACACGGATCAGCTCATTTAATCTTTATAATAATCCTTTTAAGTGCTACTATTATCAATCCCAATTAATGGATGGGGAAACAGATGTTCAGAGAGGTTAGGCAACTTGCCCAAGAACGAACAGCAAGTAAATGATGCAGGACCATCCGTCTGGCCCTAAAGCTGGCATTCTCAGCCACCGGCACCCCCCCCACCCAGGTAATCAGGGGCCATCTCGAGAGGGCCACACACCCTGGGCATAGAGGGAATTTGCACATTCAGGAGGGTGAGGGCTGCAGGCCTGGGCCACAGACCTGTGTTCCCCAGACAGAGCTAGCTTCGTGGACATGGAGAAGCTGTCACACTAGTTTGTCCCCCAGGCTGGCCTGCCCTGCCTCAGAGGCCCTGTCTGACCTCAGACACCACGTGCGGGGTGCCCCCCTCCTCACTCACTCGGTTTACATTTTCTCCCAAATTATTTACGTGACTCCCAGCCCCAGCAAAGGCCACCGGAAGCCTAAACAGAACACAGCCATGGGTGTCACCCTCGAGGCAAGCAGTAATTGTCAAGCACACTTTGGTGCCAGGGCCCGAGACACATAGACGGGACCCTTGTGCCTTGGGGGTGCGGGTCGGAATAGAGTCCTGGAAAGGAGACCACCGGCTGCTCTGGAGTCTGACAGCCCGGGGACAGATCACCACCCACTCCCCCATCCACGAAGCCTGCGACCCAGAGCAAGTCACTTACCCTCCCTGAGCCTCTGGAAAATGGGATTGTCTGATAACAGAATCAAGCCCCCAGAGTCAATGCGATTGTGTGTGCCCAATGGCCGCTTCGGAACTGTTACTCCTGAGATGATGGTGATTCATCGTCACAGGATGTGGACCATTAGCGACTGGATCGAGAAGGTTCTGGCTCCAAGTCAGAAGATCTGGGTGTGCATCCCAGCTCTGACCCGTATTAGCTCTGGGATTAGGGTGTGGCCGTGTTTTCGCTCAGAGACTCTGTTTATTCTTCTGTACGTAGGGGGACCCCTCCCCACCGTGGGACCCTCCAAGGGATTCGTGTTTGTTCTGTATAAAAGGGACTGTCCTGAGCAGACCTGGGGGCCTCCGCTCTCGCTTTGTTAATTAATTGGAAGGAGGGTGCCAGCCAGAGACCAATTAGGAGGTCCCTCTAGGGGCCTCTTGGGGGAGGGGAGGGAGTGGGCAAGGAAAGGCGGGTGGCAGCTTCTCCTCCATTGTCCCTAACCCACCGCCTGACGCCTCTTTTACAGCTGGTCCCACACTCCAGGCCCACAAAGGACAGGCTCGTTCTCAACAGCTTCTTTTCATGTGGAAGCCACTGGATTGGCATCTGTCCTTGCCTGGCGGGCCCCGCTCCATGCCAGCTGCTCCGAGCTTCCCAGGCTAGGGGCTGCGCGGGGCCCGAGCCTGCAGGGTGCACAGGCAGGGAAAGGAAGGGGAACAGGACAAGCTGATCGGGACAAGGGTGGGGGGGGGGCTGGGCGCGGAGGGAATTTGCACATTCTCTCATCTCCTGGACACCAGACAAATTCTGTGGCTAGCATATCCAAATCAGAATCGGCCCCGGAGCCAGGAGCCGGCGCTGGCCGAGGCCATGTCTGCTCCAGGCTGGCCAACCCAGCAGAGAAATGGAAAAACTCACTCCATCTCCGAGCTGCCAGGGACGGATGCTGCCAGGCCGCGGGTCTAGCCAGTGTCCACACTCCCAAACCCGCCAAGCTCAAGTCTAGGCCGATTCCACAGGGCCGGCTCGCTGTGGGGCTCCTGGGGGCCCCGGGGAGTCTCACCATTCTTTCCAGATGCCTCTGCGTGCTGCCAGAGGGGCGAAGGTGGCAATGCCCCCGGGGCCAGAGAACGCAGGGCATCGGGGCACATGTGGGAAGAAAGTAACTCATCAGAGGCCTGGAGGGAGAGGCAGCGTGGAAGGAAAGACGCTGAGGTGCTGAGCACTAGAGTATGTGGGAGACAGAGCTGGCCGGTGCCCCCCAGACCTTGAGACTCCTCACTCAGGCCTTCGGCACTGCTCCTTCCACGTGCATCTCCTCAGAGTCCTGGACAGCAACGGCCGTGGCTTCGGCCTGGCCCAGACTAGGAGCTCAGAGGGTGCTGGCCCTACAAAGAGTGAGCGCTAGCCACATACCTTCTGCATGAGAATGCCAGATATCTGGAAGAACTGGTAGGGGGGGGAGGTATGATGGGCGCAGGGGCAGAGAAGGCAGAAGCCCCACCCCCACCCTCAGGTTTCTGGGAGTTGGGTCTCTGCAGGAGGGGGAACTTCTCCTCCCTCGAATTGGCCCTGTCACAGGCCTGCTCTCTCCTCTCTTGTCCCAGTAAGAGACAGACAGGAAAGAGGTGCTGGGAAGTGGAATGTCTGAGAGTCCAGGCATCTCCCGGGCGGGCTAGACCCTGCCTGGGTCTGGGAGCTGGAGACAGAAGGGCGTCGTGCACCTTTCTCCTTGTCCTGATCCTGGGTGTTGCAAGGGCTCCCCTCCACCGTGACCCCAGATGCTTTTTCTTTTTTTAAATTTATTATTATGATATGTTAGTCACCATATAGTACATCCTTAGTTTTTGATGTAATGTTCCATGATTCATCGTTTGCGTATAACATCCAGTGCTCCACGCAATACGTGCCCTCCTTAATACCCATCACCAGATTAGCCCATCCATCTGCCCCCCTCTCCTCTAAAACCCTCAGTTTGTTTCCCAGAGTCCATAGTCTCTCGTGGTTCGTTCCCCCTTCTGTTTACCCCCCCTTCATTCTTCCCTTCCTTCTCCTACCGATCTCCCTGCTATTCCTTATGTTCCATAAATGAGTGAAACCATATGATAATTGTCTAACCCAGACGCTTTTTCAATAAAGGAAGAGGCTGTCCGGCAGAGGGAGTCTCCGACCCGAGAGGTCCAGGCTGCGGTGGTGCAGTGGGGTCACCGGAGTGGGGCCCAAACCCCTGTCCCCATGCAGGCCACCTTGAGGCCCCTTCACAGGGCAGCCAGGTGGAAGGAGCACTGACCAGGAGTCAGGAGCACCCAGGTTCTGGCCCCTCTAGCCTCAAACTTTTTGAGTGACTTCAGGCAACTTAGGATTCGTTCCCCGGGTCTCCGTTCCCCTTAGTTGTCAAGGGAGAGATTTGGACGGTTTGACTCCAACATCTTATTCTCTGAGGCCACTCGTCAGGAGCCCTAGAGACACATGACTTGGCCAAACGAAGGCCTGTTAGCAGCTACATGGACAGGGCAACCCTGTCCTCAGTCCCATCACATTCAGCAGGAGCCAGGGGCTCCCATCCATCAGCTAGGCTCTGCTGGGACAGGGGCAGGAGAGAAAAGGTTGACACACCAAATGAGGGGCCAGAGAGTGACCGATGATGTCACTTGTGAACCTGGAACTGCTCAGAGGGGGACGCTGGCATCTAGAGTATTCTCTTGCCCACACTCCTTCTCCTAAGACCTTCTGAGGTGCAACAGACATTCCTGCAGCTCAGGGTTCTCTGTTCTTGGACTGCTGACCCCCGGAGCTGGCCTTGGGAACACGGAAAGCACTGAGCGCCCTGGCCTCTAACGTAACAAGCCACACCCGGGAACAAGGCAGCCCAGTGACCATAAGCCATCGCCTTCCTTACCTACAAGCCCCACCTCCCGTCACCTCCAGACAAAAGCCAGGAAATCACTCCAAAGGATCTCAAAGCGGCAAAAGGAGTTTGCAAAGTCCTGCCTTAGGGCAGGCAGACTTTTCTTATAGCCTATTGACTTGTACTCTACACACTATTCTAATGTATTTGGTTCTGTTTTTCCAGCTGATGGCAGTTTAGAAACACTTTAGGACCAGAGAAGCGTTGTTCAGCTGGCATATGACTGAAATGGCAGAGAGACAGAAAACGTATAGAGAGCAGGCAGAAAAAGTCAAAGAATAAGATCATCCTGTTACTGGGAAAGCAGCCTTCGCTCCCTCAGCCCTCACCTGCCCTCTGGACGGATACTGGACTGAACCTGGGAGGAGGGGGGCCTTAACCTCCTGTGGGTGTTTATGGTCTGGGAAGCTGCATCCCTTCTTTTTTTCTTCCTTCTCCTTGTCGTTACATAAAGCAACTAAGACAGCTTATGAAATTCCACAAAACAAAACAAGAGTTTAAAACGTCATAACCAGGAATCACGCCATCGGCCTAGAAGGGCACACTCCAGAGCCCTGCATGGCTTTTTATCTCTAGTGCTACTTGGGGGAGGGGGTCCCTCCAGACGGCCTGGGCTTTATGTGCAACTTCAGCCTCAAGGAAGGGGGCTGGGGTACATGCGAGGGGGGATGGGAAAATGGAAACTGGAGGCCCATCTGTTCTCAGGAAGTGCTATTGAAGATCTAGCAGCTTGTCATCGGTTTTTTCTTCTCCGCTCTCCAGGCCCTCTGAGCCAAAGAGGCCTCCTCCGTAATCCACACCTACCCCGGCCCAGAAGACTCCAAGGGGCAGGCAGCCGGGGCTGGGGACTCACCCTCTAACCCAGTCCTCCCCTGCCTGTCATTCCAGTTGGTAAGCAGGGACTCCACCTCCCAGACCCCCTTCGGGGTTCCTCTTCCTGTCTTATAACTAGACCAACCCCCGCCCCCCTCCAGTACAGAGAGCCCCCCCCCCCAGTCTCCATCAGAACCGACTTCCTTGCAGAAGCTATGCCAAGGCCCAACAGAAGGGACCCACGACGTCCAAGAAACTAATTGCTGCACCTCACAGATGGGAAAACAGAGGCCTAGAGATGGAAGTGACTAGTCCAAGGTCACGCAGCCTATCTGTGGCTGACTGAGGACCAGAAGCCAGGCCTTCAGACTCCCAGAGTACTGGGGTTCTTCTAGAACTCATGGAGAAGCCTCTTCCGGCAGGCTTTAAGGCAGCAGGAGGGTCCCCAGGCCCTCTTCTGCATTTCTGT
Organism: Ursus maritimus; assembly: GCF_017311325.1. NCBI lineage: Eukaryota > Metazoa > Chordata > Mammalia > Carnivora > Ursidae > Ursus > Ursus maritimus. Next base: position 34,845,660 of record NW_024425230.1, read on the forward strand.
TGCTCTTCTAGGCCTCCCCACGTGAACACTGCTGGTCTGTGCCGGGGACTGGCGGCAAGGGGAGAGAAGCTAGGGTTAAGGTGGGGGTTTTATTTAATCCTCTGAGCTGGCTTAAACTGATGGCACATTGGTTAGGGCAGGAGGGACATCCAGAAGGGTTTGGTGGGGGATGGGGGTAGAGGGGAGGGCGTTAGTGAATAATCACTAGATACCAAGAGGCTAGGCCTGCCAACGAGTTTAGCAGACAAGTACCCACCTTCATGAACTCTCCACCCTAGGGCCTGAGCCTCCAGGTAGTGACCCTTTTTCATGGAAATAACCCAATCTCCATCTACTCAACAGTGCCCAGGCCATAGGTTGAGACTGATCTGAGAGCAAACCCCAGCTCTGCTACTTACTTGCTGGGTGAACTTAGGCAAGTCCCTTTACCTCTCTGAGCCTCGGCTTCTTCCTCTTTTAAGGGGGCTGAGCACACCTTCTTTGCAGGCCTCCTGGGAAAGAAGGCTGCCTGAGCTCATGTACATAAAGAGACGCAGGGGAGGCATTGAGTCAAATCTCAGTGCTATTAATACAAATCTCATATGCTTTATCCCTCATCCAGCCCCATCCATTACTCTTCTGCCTCGGCCTGCTTGCGTCTTTGACATTAATAACCTTAATGATAATAATCCTTCCCAGCCAAACGGCATTTGCATCATTTCAAAACACGAAGCGTCCTGCCCACTGCGGGCCACAGCAGCCCTGCTAGGAATAGCCAAAACTGAGGAAGACCCTCAGCCCCCAGGCACATTTCCCTGCAACGTTTCTAAGTCCCAATTTTGGCATTGAACCCAAAGACCCTGAACAGACATGCTGTCTTATGGCAGGCAGATCTCCTAGGGGCACTGGCAGCCATTGGCTTATCAGAAGGAGCCAGAGGCACCCCTCCCGTCACCTCCACAGCTGACCCTCCATCTGGCCCGCTGCTCTGACCACAAGTAAGCTGCCCTCTCCACGCTGGCCTCCAGCTCTTCCATTCTGAGAGCCAGGTGGGCAGCTGCTGGAATCTGGCCTTGGGTGCACGGATTGCCAAACCCAAGACCAAGGCCGGGCTGTGAGCTCCTTACCCTGACAGAGCCCTCTGAAAAGTGTGGGTTCACACCTTTGAGCTTTTTACTGGTTCTTCAACTGTCACCATCCCCAGGATCCACAGTATTTTCCACTTATTTCACAAGAGGAAACTGAGGCCCAAAGCAGAAGGCCCCAGCCAAGGTCATCCGTGGGGTCTGGGGTAGAGCTGGGGAGTGCGCTCAGGTCTCCTCTGGTCTCCTAATCCTGGGTACTTTCTGCAACTATCTTGGTCTGCTTTCCAAGACGGGGAGGCCCCCAAAGTCTCTCCAATAAACCTGGGCCGCTGGACCCGAGTCCAAGAACTCTCCTCCAATATGGGGACCGCCAGAATGCGCATCTCTCCCTTCTCTGTCACATTCCCTCCCCACATCTTCAAGCGGTTCACCCAGAAACCTGTCCTATCGCTGGTAGCAACTCCTGGGGCTGGAGGAGTGCCTTCTCCAGCGAGCAGCTCTGGAGTGGGGCCAGAGTCTGCAGGATGGGCAGCAGAGGCCGGCAGGTGGGGTGGACTTGCCCCTCGGATGGCCTCCCCAGGGCGACAAGCCCATCCCCACACCCACTGTCCTGCCAGCGACGCTCTCCGCTGCGCGCTCCAACGGGGGGATACCAAGCAGCTGCCCAACACTGCTCTCCAGGGGTTAAAAATGCAGCATCCTAAACAAGGGTTAAAAATGCAGTCGCGGGGCGGGCCGGTGCGGAGGGTTGGTGTCCAAACCGCCGCGGCTGCCAAAGCGGCATCCTCCCCCTTCCCTCCGCAGTCCCCGGGGGCCGGAGTGACTGAAGGGACCGGGGGGAGCAGAGGAGGCGCGCGCCGCACCTTCCCGGCACCAGTGCCCCCTCCCCACGCCCACACCCCCGCGCCCCCCGCAGCCGAGGCCGGGGGCTGCAGGCGCCGGCGAGTCCCCGGCGCGGCGGGCGAGCGGCGCTTACCTTTGTGACAGTCATGCAGAAACTCCGGGGCGGTGCGGGGGCGCGGACGCGGCGTGCGGGGGCGGAGGCCGGGGTCCACCGCGGGCCCGAGGCGGCGGCGGGAAGCGCTCGGGCGCGGCGCGGCAGCTCTGGGCGCGCTCCCCGCTCCCGGCGCCCCGCGGGCGGCTCGGCGGAGCCTGGGGCCGCGCTCCGGGCGGGCAGCGCGCAGGGACCGCTCGTCGGCGCTCGCCCGCCGCTCGCCGCTGATGTCAGCCCCGAATGTGCATTTATAATAGATGAGCCTCCTTCGCCGCAGGAAGGCGAGGCAGGAAGAAAGGGAGAGGGGGAGAGGGCCCAGGCTGGGGGGCGGGGGGAGGAAGAGGGGCCGGGAACTCGCTACAAAGGAGGAGGCGGAGGGAGGAGGAGGAGGAGGAGGAGGAGGAGGAGGAGGAGGAGGAGGAGGAAGCGCACGCCCGCCCGCTGCCCTGCCCTGCGCCTGGGGCTCGCTAGCCCGCCGCCGGGCACCGCCGCTCCCGGAGCCCCGGCCAGGCGCCCGGGCCCGAGGCCTTAACCCCTTCGCGCCCGCGGACGCCACGCGTCCGGGCGAGGCCGGGTCCTGGCACCTGCTAGCTGCGGGCGCGCGCGGCCACCCCGGCGCTCGGGGGCCCCCGTTGGCCCGGGGACGCTGCTGAAGTCACACGCTAGACGGCCGAGACGCCGCGTGGGCCGAAGAGCCCGCCGGGCTCGCCCCCTGGAGGTTGGCAACATCCCTCCGGGGCCTAGAGTGCCGCGCGGCAGCGGAGAGGGGCGTGGCGGCCGCAGGCCCGGCCTCAGCTGACCAGGCGCAGGGTCGCGGGATGGGGCTGTTGGAGCAGTCATTTGAATCTAGTTCCCGCCCCAACTGGCTGGCCCAGCGGGCACTGTAGCTAATTTCACAGAGAAGGAAACTGAGGACCAGGGTGGGAAGTGACTTAGACAAGGGCACACAGCCATCCTTGGCTCCAGGCGGTCGTCCTGGCGCCCGCTCTTTCCACGTCGCCACAAGCTCTCTACGGAACCCCTTATTATAAAAGCTGTCTTCTCGAGCTTGGACGATCTCTGCCCTAGGTGTGTCTGTACTGCGCTTGGGTGCCTCGCTGCTCTGGGGGAACGTAGGTGCGACCTGTGTGGTGCACTGATCCTGACCCGGGTCACACCACATCCTGGAGCTGCTGATGCATTTGAGGGACAACCACCTGAAGGTGACCCGGCAAGTCTCCTCCTTCCCGAGCACCCGAGCAGAACCGGTTTCGGCAGATACTGAACCGCGGAGACTCCGAAGAGGAGGGATTAGTGGAGACGGAGGCGGAGGGATCTTCGCGCCCCGCCGCCCTTGGACAAGTCCGGAAGTGCTGGCTTCCTGCTACACCGCGACTGTACTAAGCAATTAACTAGACCAAGCCGACCAGGTGGTGTGTGGGACTTGCTCTGTGGAAGGTGCTGGAGGAAGAGGGGAGATCAGGTACCTACCTGTAGCAGACTACAATAGAAGCGTCGTCAGCATCTGCAGAGCGCTCCGTGGATCGGCCTGCTATTTTTATTTTCATTTTTTCCTGTAACCGTACGTGCAAGAGTATGAGGAAGGAGTTACCATCTTCATTTTGCTGATGAGTGAACACACTCCGAGAGGGGAGGGGACCCAAGACCACACAGTGACAGAGCCTGGACTTGAACAGAAGTCTTTTTAAATGGAGCGCAGCATTCACAGCATCGTGCCTTGGCTCTGTGGATTCCAGGGGGCACTCGCACCTGCTGCCTTCTGTGAGCTTCACACTTGTCCTGGGACGTAGATGGACAGCCACTATCCCGCTGCCACATGTTTGAATGCCTTACTAGTTCTCGTGGGGAGCAGATGTCCTGCATCTCCTCGTGCTCACCCTTCCTGCGCCCATGTTGGACCTCGTGCCTTTGGCCACATTGTTCCCCTGCCAAGAATGCCCTCCTCGTTTTTACGCACTAATCCAAACACTCCCCGCCTCTCGCAGCCCTACCTCCTGGGTGCACCCCTGACGACTCCAGCCCCCATGCTTCCCCTGTTGCATTTGGGTCTGAGTGCCTGGTGTTGTTTTCAGGAGCTTCCCGTCAGTATAGATGGTGAGCTGACAAGTATCCTGAGCCCAAGGGCATAGCTTCTCTTGCTGTGTACCCCTGGGCAAACAGTAGGTGCCCAGTGAATATTTAATGCCATTAGCAATGAATCAAGCGAAATAAACGTTTGACGTGCGGCAGAAGAAATTTAAATTAGACCCGCAAAAGCATTTCCCCTTCAGCGAGCTGTCCTGCCTCAGAAGTGGGTCACATTCCCTGTCTGGATTGGCTTGGGTTAGGTCAGCCTTCAAGACAGGAGGATGGACCTCAAGACCCTTCCGGGGACCCCTCCAGCCCTTCTTGGAAGACATTAAAGGACAACTCAAGAACACCAGTCACCCTTTCCCGATGGCTGTGACTTGTCCACTTTTATCTCTCATGGATATTTAAAATCCCAGATTGTTAGCCTCAGCTAGCCAGCATGCCTCTTGGCACCTTCCCCACCATCCGCCGGCATTGTGCGCTCCGGGAATGAGACAAATACTTAATATCAGCTTGAGCCAAATGTAATTAGGAGCATCAGTCTGCTGCCCGCAACCCACGTGACACGCTCCGAAAGCAGACAGAAAACGTTCCTGATCCCTCACATGGTGGCTCCCCCCTCTTGTCTCATCTCCCCATCAGGACCGAGGTGTGGCAGAGTGAGGACCCCCACGAAGAACTCTGCATCCCCTTGTCAAATCAAGGGTTTGGCCCATAGAAGATACTCAGAAATACATCTTCTGTGGTGAGGCTGTCTGTCCCGCAAAACCTCCCGCCCTGGGTTCCTGAACATGGCCCGTCTTACTTTGCATTCTCCCCAAAGCAGAGCCTGAGAAAAGGAGCCGGATGCAAGTGGGTTAATCGGAAGGTGATCCCAGGAAGCCGGAGTGGGACAGTGGCGCAGGGAGTGGGTAGTGAGTCTGGGAAGGAGGGAACGCCCATAGAAGATCGGTTTTATATTGTGTGTTCTCAAGGCCACTGCTGGTGGCCAGGGGGGCCCGTTTCCCCAGGGACCTCTGGGATGTGTCCTGCACTGCTTGCCGGGAGTCAGTCAACGGGCATTAATGGACAGGCTCCTCCTTTCTTGAGGAAGAGTGCTGTCAGTCTCGAGTCTGAGCTCTCGGGGAGGCAAGCCCAGGGAAGCTGAGGGAATGGGCTACAAATCGTGGAGGAAACAAGCGTGTGCAGCTCTGGCCTCCCCTAGACGCTTTCACGCCCTGATGCTTCGATTATGCTCTCTCCTTGGCCACGGATGCCTCTACCCCGCTTTCTCTGCCTGGCAAACTCCTGCTCGTCTTTCAAAACCCAGCTCAGATGGCACCTCCTCTATGCGGCCTTCCCGGGGGCCTGATTCGAACTCTGTGATCGCGATCAGTACTAAGTAGGCTTGTCCTGTCTCTTTGGATGGGTTATGACCATGTGTTCTCTCTTTTTAATCACAACCAGTAGCCGACACATAGATCAACGAAGCCAATGAGACGGCACCTTCAGCTCTGCCTTGGTGACCCCTTGGCTCCGGTCTCAGCACCCCTGAGTGAGGCGTCGGGTCGCCCTGGTACCATGTTGGGTGCCACTGTACCAAGTGAAAAGGGTTTGGTCCTTGCCCACCGACATGGGCATATCCGAGACCGTGGGTGGGTGCTGCCCTGTAGGGGGGAGCAGAGGGAGGTTGCTAAAGCCATGGAACCCCAGAGGAGGAAGGTGCTGCCTCATTCATGCCGTCCCAGGACACACACACACACTCCACCTGCCCCCAGGTATTTAATGGGCAGGCCCTGCAGACCTCATTGCCCCTCAAATCCTTCCCCTCATCACTGTCTCCACTATTACTGCCTTTGTGCGGCATTTTCTTTCGCTTGGGCCACACCAACTCGTCCTCCTGCCTCCTATCTCGTGCCCACCCATCCATTCTCTCAGCTCATGCACTCCTGAGCAAACACGCACAGATCTGCCTCCTTGAAATTCATCAGAGGCTCCCCGATGCCTTCAGGATGAAGCCCAAACAGGGTCCACCAAGGCCTGCTCCAGCCCCTTTAATCTTCAGGTTTCCTGTTTCATCACACTCGTACCCATCTCTCCCCCTTAGTACCTACCAGAGTCTTCCTCATGCTTTCTTCAGATGTTGCCTCCTCCAGGAAGCCTTCCTGGACTATGACCAGGATGGCTTAGCCTCCTAGCCTCTGTGCAACTTTCCACACTCCCTGAATTTCCTTCTGTGCTTCTGCATTGTTTTGACATTTCCTGCTTGTGTGTTTGGCATCCTGCAGTAGGACAAGCTGCTTGAAGACAGGAACTGCTCCTTTTCTGGGCGATTCCAGCAAACAGCAATTCTAGCACATTGCTTCGTCCCCTTCCATCTATACAGTTCTCATGGTTTCCATTTCTCCCTTCCTGTCTCTTTTTCATTGTTTTCCCAATCTCTCTCCCCGGCTACATGCCTCAGTTCCTGGGTTCTCTCCACCCCGTGTCTCTGTTGCCCCCACTTCTCCATGCTTCGAATCTGCATGTCTGTGTCCTCCCCATACCTCTTCACCGACAGACACCCCTCATGCTTGCTTTTCCCACTCTGCCCTCCCCCTCCTTACGCCCTCCACTGCTCTTCATGCCCAGGCAGGGGCTCTCTTCTCTCCTTCCCTTCGCTAGACGTTCATGCTCTCTCTCTCCCTTCTGTCTCTCCCCCAGAGCCGCACTCCTGCCCTCTCATCTCTGTGTCTGATTTTGTCTCTGTGTCCCTCTCCCTGCCTCGCTCCCTCCCTCACCCACTCTCTCTGTCCTGGTCCCTCACCCCCTTTCTCCATGGCCCCTATACAACACACATTATGCAGACTTTGGGAGGGGGCCCCTGTTCTGGGGTGTCATGCCTCACCCCATATTGGAGGGGTGATGATCGCTGAGCCTCCTGAAAGGAGGCACATCTGCGTCCTTGGCTAAGGATGCCCTCAGGACCTGGGCCACAGGCTCTTCAACTGTGACCCCCTCTGTGACTCTGTGAGCTTGTGTGAGTGGGTATGGGTGTGTGTGTGTCCATATGTGTGCTGTGTATATGTGGGATGTATGGAAGGGGGTGAAGAAGGAGGAGCCGAAGAACGGGGCTCCGTGAAGGAAGCTGGGGGTCAGCTCCCCCCACCCCTGTCTGCTCTCCCAGCTCTCTCTGGGGCCGTGGTGGCAAACAGGCATGTTCAGCCACAGGTAGGGAAGGTGGCAGACACTGCAGGTGCAGCCCAGAGACAATGTGCTCCAGAAACACTGCCTGCTCTTACAGTGTAGGGCTTCAGGGCTGTGCGCTGGGGCCATGATGCCTGCGCTTGAATCCTGGCTCTCCCACACCATCTGTGCGATCAGGACAGGGGTTTGACCTCCTTGTACCCGTCTCCTCTTCTCCAACGTGGAGGTAATACCACTGGCCCAAGGAGCTGTTACTGGGTCTCAGTGAGAGAGCACTGGGGGCTGCGCATCTGCCTGAGTAGCTTGTGGATTCAGACTCCCCCTCCAGGCAACAGGGAAGGGAGTCAAGATCGGAGTTCTAGCTCAGGCTTTACCATCGTGAGCATGTGGTTCACCAGAGCCCCATAGCTTACGAGGCCATCGTTTAAGCCTTTATAGGATGAGATGACAGCAACCCGTCCACTCTAGAACTATCAATTGGCGCACGTTTATTAAAGATGAAAAATGTTGGAAAGAATGAAAGAAAGGTGGGGAAAAGGCCTGCCATGCCTCCAACCACCAACAGAGGGCGCGAGCGGTCCCCAATATCAAGCCACCTGAGACCTGGGGACAGATTCCCAGCCTGGAGCTCCTTTTGCCTCTCAACTTCCCTAACACCTCCATCAGTGGTTCTCAAAGCGTGGGTCCCAGAGCAGCAGCAGCTCCAGCAGGAAGCTTGTTCTAAAGGCAGCTTCTGGGGCCCCACACCAGGTTTCCCGATGCAGGAACGCTGGAGGTGGGTCTGTGGTGTGTTTACGGAAGTCCTGGAGGGATTCTGAGAAGCACTGCTTTTCAGCATAGAGTACGGTGGGCACCTGCGGGCCAGCGGCTGGGAAGGTGCTTTACAAACCACACAGGACCAGGAGGAGGGAGCTGTTTCACCTCCCGTCTCTCAGGCAGCGGCCCTGAATTTTAACCTGGGCTTCGAAATCTCAGCCGGAGGCTTTTAAGATCTTTCCACCAAAGATGAGGAGATTACAGGTAGGGCAGGGTGAGGGGAGTGGGTCTGCAGCAGCTCCAGAGAGAGGCCATGGCTCTGGATGTTCGTGCTTGGGTACTGCCCAGGGTGAGCCCCCCTTGGCTCTCCGAGGCCGATCCTGAAGACGCCCCCAGGAGTGGGAATGGCCCGTATCCTGATTGTGTCTTGGGAGAGAAGCTCTTCAAGTTGGAGGACAGGGGTGGGGCCTCAGAGACTTGGAGAAAAGTCTCATAGATCCACTTACAACCTGACTGCCCTTCCCAGATGCCCTTCAGCCCCACCAGTCCCTGATGGTGCCCCCCTCCCCCTCCAGGTCCTGCTTCCTCTGCCCCTCGGAGCCTGGACCCCCCCCCCCCCCGCCCAGGCCACCCAAGCTATGCTCTGCCCCATTTTCCTCCAGATTGGCTCAGCAGAAAGTCCTTTCATTCTGAGGATCCCCCCATCACCCAGACACTCTGTCCTCTCCCTCCACTGAGCCCCTAGCGCTTACCAGCTTGTCCCTGTTCAACACCCCGAGGTGTCACTGTTGCATTTCAGTTCCCCCATCATTTGCAAAGAGCAGGCTTTGGACCAGGCGGTTACCAAGGTCTCTGCCTACTGCAAGATTGCTCTGACTCTTAAGTCTCCAGGCTTATCTCCCCCTCATTAGGATGCCCTTGGCGTATGCAGGGCCTTGTGGAAATTTGTGTGTGGGGGGGAGACTCATGTCTATGTAAACAATTTGATTTTAAAATATACTACAAAATTCTTGGCCCATGTGGGGTGTTGTGCTTTATCAATGGAGATTTATAATAATGTGTAGAGAAAGGAAACTACCTAACTTGTTTATTTCCAATCAGGGCATATGAAGATTCTTTGTAGAATCCAAGAAACATCTTTTCTTTCTCTCTTTTTTTTTTTAAGATTTTATTTATTTATTTGAGAGAGAGAGTAAGAGTAGAGGGAAGGGCAGAGGCCAAGGGACAAGCAGACTTCCCACTGAGCAAGGAGCCCGATGTGGACTCGATCCCAGGACCCTGGGATTCTGACCTGAGCCGAAGGCAGACGCTTCACAGACTGAGCCACCCAGGCAGCCCAAGAATGATCTTCTCCTATTCACCCATCTCTTTGTATTCTTTATTGTCAAATATGTCATTCCTGGTTAATTCCTTATCTTCCACCAGGAGAAAAAGGTGAGAACACTGCTGTTACTCACAATGTCACGCTTCTTAGAAACCGGTTGGTATTCAAACAGTAGGACCCCCTTGCCTCTGTTGGTCCCCGCTACTGTTTCTTTCGTGCCAGTTGCATCATTACTGATGATGTGCACCGTCCACTGGGGCGTCCAGAAATACCGGCTTCCAATGACTTTCTCGAAGGGTCTTCATCTGCTTCATTGATGACGCCCCTCAATGCAAGTCCTACCCAACGTGTGGGAAACGAGAAGGATCGTTTGTTTTCTGGTCATAAGTGGACCATTCAGAATGCCGAGCTGTAAATGACCCATGTGTTAGGCTATAGAAGACGGCAGCGGGGTGGAGAAATGTCCCAGGTGCTCAGGGAGGTTGGCACCAGGGCAAAGGATGCTTGCTGCCACCCCTGCCACTCGGTGCTGTCGGCCAGAGGGGACGCTGTGGTCAAAACATAAATCAGCAAGAGCCCCAGCACGGACTCGCATGCAGGGCGTAAGCCCAAGGGTCGACAGTGGACTCATGGTAGCCCATAGGCTGAACTGGTCCTGAGTCTGCATGGGAATCACTCGTAATCAGGGTGTCAGCCCCGTTTTGGTGACCTCTATCCTACAAACGCCATAGCACCAGCCACCTTGTGGGAACTACCTACCCACCAGGCCACCCTCTTGGAAGTGAGGCCTGGTGACAGGGCTCTAGGACAGCCCCCCAAGTGCGAGTCCTGGAGCTCCTGGTGGAGTCATCGAGCCAACCCCACGCCTGGGGTAAAGGTCAAAGGGTATCCGAAAGAGAGAAATGGGGGACCAAGCCATTGGGTGAGGTGATAGTGAGGGTCCCGGCCAGGCTCCCAGGCATCCTGCATTGGTGGCAGCATAGGCCCTGACTGGTCCGGGTACTGGAAGGGAACTTTAATTCTGAAGAAGGCACTCCACTGAGGAGTGGGCCTTATTGCCCCAGACAGATGTTCGCCCTCCTGGGAAGGATTTTGTTTTGTGCTTCTTTCTATCCCTCTCGGCCTTGGCCTTCCGTGCTCAACAGTTACCTACGGATTGGCTGGGGTGGGTAAAGGCTAGCCAGGGGGTCTCTTCTCATAAAACATGCTGTCAAGGCAGGACTTCTCAAACTTACCGAACCCCGGGGTGTCTCGTTAACCCGCAGATTCTGACACAGTAGGTCTGGGGCACGACCAGCACTCTGCATCTGCAAATCTCCCGGATGCTACGGTCTGCAGACCACACTGAGGAGCAACCCCCCCTCCCCCCGCCAATCCCTGGTGCTAGGCTTCCCTCCAAGACAGTGGCACCTGCTTTGGAAGAGACCAGTGAAGGTGACTTGGTTGGAGGGGAGGATGCTGGGCTGTGGGTCAGGGGACCTGAGCCTCGTCGCTTACAGCAGCCCTGTGTGTTTGTGTAAGAGGCCACCCCCACGGTCAGCTCCGGGAGCGCTTCTTACGGGCGGGGGCTGGGGTCTGCTCCCTGGGCTCCATGGGGCCTGGGCTCCTTTCCCCCAAATCTTACCTCCCCCTCGGGGTTGTCTCCATTCCATTACTGCTTCTCCCATCAGGAAGGCGGTATTAATTTGAGAATTCATCTGGCAAATATTTTACAGGAGCTTACTCTGTACCATCTGCTGTGCTGGGGGCTGAGGACGGGGGTGGGACCCAAGCCAAAGTCCTTGCCCCCCATAAGCTTTTGTTCTGTGGGTGTGGGGCCAGGGATACAGACGATGAGCAAATTATCAGGTAAATACATGGCAGGGGGAGAAGGGTGTGATGCAAGGTAAGGAGTATGGGGCAGGGTTGGGGGAGACCTAAGGACCACAGCCCTTGTTCCAGAATTCCCTCTGCAGGGATGCTTGCTCACAGGACTCCTCAGAGTGACTTCTCTCTGCAGGTGAGACGCTACCCCCAGCCTGCTAGGAAGGGCATAGGGCCCCCCGGAAAACGGCTCCGTAGCCTGCACACTGTGAGAGCGAGGTGCACAGGGAGAAGGTGAGTGGGAGGACGATCTGTCACCGCTGGGGCGAAGCCTTTGCCTCGCTGCACCTCAGTCCTCCCACCTGCAAAATGGGGGCAAAGCTCCCAAACACTGGCCACAGCAAACACTGGTGAGGATGTGGAGCGAAGGGGCCTCTCGTTCATCGCTGGTGGGAACACAAGATGTCACAGCGACTTTGGAAGACAGTTTGGCCATTTCTTACAGAACTAAACAGACCCGTACCGTACCATCCGGTAGTAGTACTCCGTGGCGTTTACCCGAAAGAGCTGAAAACTGACATCTACGCTGGGCACCTGGGTGGCTCACTTGGTTAAGCATCTGCTTTCTGCTCAGGTCATGATCCCAGGGTCCTGGGATCGAGCCCCATGTTGGGCTCCCTGCTCAGCGGGGATTCTGCTTCTCCCTCTCCATCTGCCCCTCTCCCCCTGCCCCACTGCTCGTGCTTTCTCTCTCTCTCTATCCAATAAATAAATAAAATATTTAAAAAACCCTACACAAAACCTCCACAAGGTATTTATAGCAGTAAGCAGCCAATATTATTCATAGCTGCCCACACTTGGAAGCAGCCATGACATCCTTCAGCAGGTGAACGGATAAACAATGGAATATTATTCGGCACTAAAAAGATGTGAGCTATGAAGCCACGAGAAGACACGGAAAAAACCTTAAATGCATATTAGTAAGTGAAGAAGCCAATCTGAAAAGGCTACACACTGTATGATTCCAGCTATAGGACCTTCTGGAAAAGACAAAACTATGGAGACGGTAACAAGAGCAGAGGCTGCCAGGGGCTAAGAGGAAGAAGGGATGAATAGGCAGGGCACAGAGGATCTGAGAGCAGTGAAACCATCCTGTGTGCTCCTGGAATGGTGGACACATGACATTGCACATTTATCAAAGCCCACAGAATGGACGCCACCAAGAGGAACCGTGATGTGACCTGTGGCCTTTGGGTGACGATGCCGTGTCAATGCAGGTTCGTGGATTGTAACAAACGTCCCACTCGGTGTGTGCGGGATCTTGATAGAGATGGAGCCTCTGTCTGTGGGGGAAGGGATATGTAAGAATTCTGTGTTTTCTGCTCTATTTTGCTGTGAACCCAAAACTGCCCTAAAAAACAAATATCTATTTTAAAAAACAGAAACAAAATGACCCAGGTCTCAAGCTAGGATAAACAAGCTTGTGCCCACGGAGACAGTTTGTAGACAGCAAGCTGGTTTATGGGTAGGAAGGATTGGTGATATTATGTTCTTAAATTCCAGCTGCGCCAGAAATCAGCAGTGGAGTTCAAGTCGGTCATTTTGACTTTTTGGGTCCCGATATCCTTCATTACAAACCAAGAGAAAAAGACTTGTTCTTTGTTCCCATCCCCATGACAACCCCTCGGAGAGCGAGTAGTGATAATGATGATAATAGGCACCATTTATGTCTAGGCCCTGTGTTAAGCGCTCTATACACATGATTTCATTTAATCCCCACAACCATCCCGATTTCATAGATGAGAAACGGAAGCATGGGATGAGGGTCAGAGGGGGAGCAGCAGGTGGGGTGGGGAACAGGCAACATGCCCTGGGTCGCCTGGCCGGTCAGTGGCAAAGAAGGTTCTGGAAGGCCCAATACTTGTATTCAACCTCCCGTTTTACCCCCACGCCGTCCAGGCTGACACTGGAGGGTGCCCCCGGGGTTGGCCCCATTGCCTGATCGCTGGGGACTGGTTTGTAACAGGTGATGGTCACTGCCAACATTTCTGTAGGACTTATTGTGAGCCAGGGCCATCCTTAAGCACGTGACACACACCGTTTCATTGATTTCGTACAATAACTGCAGAATAGCTACTGTTTTTATGCCCACGTGAAGGTGAGAAAATTGAAGCATAGCCGTCAAAGAGCAGAAAATGTCAGACCGGGGAGGAGTGTGGGGACCAGATGGTCCGAGTTTTTTATTGGACATTTGGCACCAACAGCCTCAGGTCCCTGAGCTGCTGCAAGGTCAGTTGAGTCAGGCATGCGTGAGCACGGGAGTGTGTGTGTGTGTGTGTGTGTGTGTGCGTGTGTGTAATGCTCGCTGTGCTGGGCTGTGGTTGCAATCCTTCCTTTTGGGACCCACCAAACCAAGAGCCAAGAGAGGCCAAACCTGGGCCTCCAGAGCCTCGGCTCCTGTTGCATTCAAATCCTGTCTCTGCTACTTGCTGGCCCTGTGACCTTGGTTGAATTACTTAGCCTCTCTGGGCCCCAGTTTCTTCCTCTATCAAATGGGGATAATGACTGACAGCAGCCACTTACCGGGGCAAAGTCTGTACCTGGCCTGGGACCGGGACTGGGCAGAGTAAGGACTCAGAATATATTAGCTGCCTCTCAGCCGTATATGGGGAATCCTGATAATAGCTGCCTTTTCGTGAAGGTTAAGTGAGTAATGTACATGAAAAGCGCTTAGGAAGGATCCCGGCACAGAGAAGGCATTGACTATTTTTAATATTAACACCCGCTTTCCTCCCACCCCTTCTCATGGGTGCGGGGCACCTAGGGCACGACCGAGGGGCGGCTTGACTTTAAGATGCAAAGTGCAAAGCTAGCAGTGGGTTCCGCTGCCTCCCCACAGTGGTGGAGGAAAGAGAGGGCTGCAGGAATTCGTTAGCACCAATTAGCACTGTGAAGCTCCCTTCTGCTCTCACCCTGGTCTGCCTCCCTGCTGGCTCAGGGCCTAGAACCACATGGCAGAGGAAGCAGCCAGGCCTGGGGGGGGAGGGGTGAGAGGGATGTTGTGGAACCAACAGCTAAGGCAGGGTGCCCCTGCAGGTATGATTCCTAGTTGGGCAGGAAGGTTCCAGAAAGGGATGAAGCGGGCATGGAGCATCAGGCAGACCTGGTCTCAGGGCCAGAGACAAATGCTCTTCCCGGCAGGGACCCTTTCTAGTGCCTCTGGCACCTGGAGTGGGGCCCATCCCTTCCCCTATACAACGAACTTACCTGTAGCTATGATCTTGCAGCGAAAGAAATAATCAAAATAGCTAGAAAACAAATGGAGACAGTGAAAATATTATATATATATATACTTTATACATATAAATTCATAATATATGAACTTATATGTATATTCATGCCAATAAAAAATTTAAAAATGAAAGTACAAAAAAGGAAAATAGCAATGATTAATACTTTTCAGTTACTATGTTTTTGAAAATAGAGAAAAACTTATATCTCTTTATTAAGAGTGTTAAGATAGTAAATAATCACATTACAGCTTCTGCAAATATGTGAATACATCCAAATTAATCTTCCCAAGTCACATTCGATCTATGCCACTACAGCCATCCTTCCCCTTCCATGCTTGCTCATAGCTCATGAAAGAACAATGATTAATTTTAACCTTGAAAATTTTCTTCCACATGGAGCAACAGATATGTAAATAGGAAAAGTCTTAAATATAAGGATAAATTTGGTCGAGATGATTTCACAACAAAATCTGGAAACTGCGAGGCATTCACATCTTTGTTTCTTTAGTATTGATTACAGTGATTCTCAAATGTTTCCATAGGCAAGAATTTCCAGTAAAATATCTTTGCCAGAAAATTTTCACTCTATTTGGTAAAACCTGAAGTTTTTCTTCTCCAAAATCAGAGGAAAGGGCTGAAAAAGACTATTGCCGTGATTTTGACCCATTGCTTTAGACTAAACAGTAACTGACTCCTGTTCCGTTTCTTCATTTTTACAGTGACCTTTTAGTCACTGATGATTTTGAATCTATGGAGACACAAACAATACCCGAAAGCTTGAAAGAATTCGCTGTAATTAAGGTGTTCTCCACGCAATCCCTTGTTGAAGCTTAGTTTCGGTGTGCCGAGGCCCACTGCATGATTGTAAGTTCTCCGAAATGAATCACGTGTTGAAAACACTGTTTATTAAAGAGAAAGTAAGTAAAAACCATGAACTTACACCCCCGTCCACACACACACACACATACACACACGCTAACAATAAATACAGCAGTTATTTAGAGCTTAGACCATCTAATATTGGCCCATCGCCATCTTTTTTTTTAAAGAGATAAAATCCACTTCTTTTTTTTAAATTTTTTTTAAATTTTTTATGATTATTATTTTTTAATGTGACAGAGAGATAGCCAGCGAGAGAGGGAACACAGCAGGGGAGTGGGAGAGGAAGAAGCAGGCTCCCAGCAGAGGAGCCCGATGGGGGACTCGATCCCATAACGCCGGGATCACACCCTGAGCCGAAGGCAGACGCCTAACGACTGTGCTACCCAGGTGACCCTTGACCCATAGCCATCTTATAACACTTTTGTCTGGGTTTGGTATGAGGGTAATGCTGGCCTCCCCGAACGATTTAGTTCCTTCCCTTTCTGTTTTTGGAGAATTTAGGAAGGAGGGGTGTTAGTTTTTCTTTAGATGATTGGTAGAATTCACCGGGGAGGCCATCTGGTTTTGGGCTTTGCTTTGTTGGGAGATTTTTCATTATTGGCTCAATCTCTTCCCTTCTTATAGTTCTGTTCAGATTTTCATTTTCTGCTAGAGTCAAGTTTGGTAGTTTGTGTCTTTCTAAGAATTTGTTCATTTCATCCAGATCATGCAGTTTTTGACGGTGTTAGCTGTTCGTATTCTCATAACCTTTTAAAATTTCTGTAGACGTGGTAGTGATGCCTCCAGTTTCATTTCTAACCTTAGTTACTTGAGTCTTAGGTCTTTCCTTAGTCCGTCTAGCTGATGTCATGTCAATTTTGTAAACTTCCCAAAGAGACAGCTTTTGGTTTCATCGGCTATCTCTACTTTCCTATTCTCTGTTTTGTTTATCTCTGCTCTAATCATTATTATGTCCTTCTTTCTGCTTGATTTGGGTTCAGGTTGCTCTTTTTACTAATTTCTTTCTTTTTTTTCTTAAGAATTTATCTTTAAGGAAACTCTATGCCCAATGTGGGGAACTCACAACCCCGAGGTCAAGAGTCCCACACTCCACCAACTGAGCCAGCCAAGTGCCTCTCTTTTCTCTGGTTTCTTAAGGTGTGAAGTTATGCTACTGATTCGAGAACTTTCTCCTTTCATAATGTAGGCTTTTACAGCTACAGATTTCCCTCCCAGCACTGCTTTCCCTGAAACCTAGAAGTTCTGGCATGTTATGCCCGTGTTTTTATTATATCAAAGTATTTTCTAATTTTCTCATTTCCCTAGTGATTTCTACTTTGACCCATTGGTTACTTAAGACTGTGTTGTTTAATTCCGCATATCTGTGAATTTTCCAGTTTTCCTTCTTTGTTGGTTTCCAGTTTCATCTCATTGTGGTAGGAGAAGATAGTTCAGATGATTCAGATTTCCAAGATTCATTGAGACTTGTTTTGTGACCTGACATATGGTCTATCCTGGAGAACCTTCCATGTGCACTGGAGAAGAATGTGTATTCTGCTCTTGTTGGACAGAATGTTCTGTCTATGCCTTTCAGGTCTATTCTTGAATTCTTTTCAAGTCCTTTACTTCCTTATTGATCTTCTTCCTAGTTTTCTCTGCATAATCGCAAGTGGAATGTTAAAGTCTTCTGTTATGATTGTGGAACAGTGTATTTCTCTTTTCAATTCTGTGAATGTTTGCTTCCTGTATTTTGGGACTCTGTTGTTAAATGCACCCTTGCTTATACCCTTATATCTCTTGTTGGAGTGACCCTTTCATGAATATATAATATCCTTGTCTCTGGTAACAATTTTTGAGTTAAAAATCTCTTTTGTCTGATATTAGTATGTATAGCCACTCTGCTCTATTTTGGTCACTCTTTGCATAGAATATCTTTTTCCATCCTTTCATTCCAACCTATTTGTGTCTTTGGGGGGCTTCCAGGATAGGGTTGCCAGATTTAGCAAATAAAAATATAGGACATCCAGTTAAATTTGAATTTCGAGACACAATGAGTAATTCTTTCAGTATAAGTATATTCCATGCACTCTTTGGGATGCATTTATACTAAAAAAAAATTATTCACTTTTTATCTGAAATTCAAATTTAACTGAGCATTCTGTATTTTATCTGAGAATCTTATTCCAATAAGAATGTAAAGACACAGCCCTACGCTCTGGAAACTTCTGATTTAAGGGGAAAAATCAGGACCTTGCTTGGACAGGCATCCACTTCAAGGGGGGAACAGAATCCTTGCCCAGGGTACGGTCTGAGGGCGATGAGGAAGTGGGGAGGCAGCACGATCTTCCCATGAAGGCAAGGTGGGGCTAGTCGGGCCTTGGCACCTCGCTCCTTCTTGGTTCTTCCAAGCTTCCCCCACCCACACTTTATGGCCCACCCAGTGCCCAGCACCCAAAGTCCACCTTTTCACCCAGTGGGTAGGATCAGGGAAGCCCCAGCCAGCCGGCTATGGGGGGATAAGGCATGCGGGAGCCCAGGGCACGCACAGCCCCCACACGCGTGCATCCTTCTAGACGTGTGCTCACCGTCCCCACTGCGCATGGACCTGCCCACTGGGCACTCAGTGCTAGATATACCTTCCCATGTACTCTACACACAGGACCGCCCAACACCCCACCGGAGAAACGTGTTCTCGTCTGCTCAGGCCCCTGAAACATGTTCTGCTCACACAGACACTGGCCCTGCACACATTTGCGAATGTGTTTACACTCTGTCGACCCTGTACCCAATAATAGATCCGTCACAACAAACTCATATACTCTGCCTGTCCTCTCTCAGGCTCTTGAGTGTGTGTGTGTGTGTGTGTGTGTGTGTGTAGGGGGGTGGATTTTCTCCTGCTATCTCTCTCTGGATATCTGTCCAACTTCCGCTCTCCCACCCCAGCCATCTTCTCCGTCCCTGCAGGGAAGGCTGAGGGAGGGTGGGCAGGCCTGGTCTCCATGGCAACCAAGGACCCTCCACCTGGGAAGGAGAAGGTGCTGGGAAGCAGTGTTGGCTTTTGCCCAGGCCCTGGCTCTGAGTGGGGCTGGGGGGCGAGGGCAGTGGGGTGGGAGAGTCGGGGAGGAAGGCACGGGGTGACCATCTGGACCCAGGAGAGGGGCGCTGCGGGCACTGTCCAAGTTCTCCACAATGGCAGATGGGCGTCATGGCTCCCGAGCGGCTCGGGGAGGAGGGAGACAGCCCGGCAGACATCTGCAGCCCGGTCCTCCTCCACCACCTTGCCCCCTTGAGCACCCTCAGGCCTCACTGATTCCGGAAAAACCCCTTTCAAATCTCCCTTTCCTGGGACCCCACCAGGACTGAGAGGTGGAGCTGTACGGGAGTGTGTGTGGGGAGCACACAAGCCCCTTAAAACCCCCGGGGCTTTTGAGCCCTTTGTGTGTCATTCCCTTGGGGGACGTGTGACCCCTCCCGCGGTCCCGTTTTGGATCCTCTCCCTGGGGGCTGGTGGGGAAGATTTTCCTGACGGGGCTAAGCTGTGCAAACCTCACAAGAGGGAAGGAGGCCTGGGTTCTGGTTCCTCCGGGCAGGCGCCTCAGGTTGTCTGGGCTCTGCTCTCACCCTGAATGCATCAGTCAGAAGGCCTGGCAGACTGGCCCCAAAGGCCCTGAAAACCGTCCCTGAAAGGGAGGGTCTACAGTGCGCAGAGAGAGGGGACCTACGAGCAAGGGGTGACAGAGGAAATGGTTGTTTGTAGAGCACCGTGCTTTGAGAGAGGGGAGGCTGCAGCTGCTCCTGTCCCTCTGCAAGAAAGAACTTGCAGACCCCCTCCGGGGAGTGCAGCCCGGTGACAGCTTCTAGCACCTTCCATTAGCTGAATGACAAGGCCTAACTTGCCAAGCAGCCCTCAGTAATGTGTGAGCACAGCGAGCTCTGGGGTCCGCCTGTGCACCCATGGAGGACCCCTCAGACTGGCAGTCTGGGCTCTGGGGGGTCCCTGCTGGGTGGGGGCGGGTGGGGGCTGGGGGGGGCTTTGTGAAGCTGATGTCAGGGACTGCGCTCTCCCTGCCAATCCTGCTTCTTCCCTCCCCGCCTGACACAAGTTTAAGCCTCGATAAACTTCCTGCACCCCTAACTCCTACCATAGGACCCAAAGTGACACAGATGCCGAGAGCCACAGTCGAGCACGCACACGCCTGTGGGAACACTTGGGCGGTCTTCAAACCGCGGAGTTCAGAAGGCTGTGGGCCACCCCGCCCTCTGGTGGACACCCTCGGGAACTACACCTCCAGGAGGGGAGACAGGAGGGGAGACAGGCGGGAAGCAGGAAGGGTCTCCCTGTGGCCTCAGGTGCACTGACTGTTTGCTGTGAGACGTCAGGGATCACGTTACCAACGGGGAAACTGAGACCCAGAGAGGGAAAGGATTAAAGACAGAAAAAGCTCTGGGGCTGACAACATCTTGTCACCACCAAACCTGTTTCTTCTGCACCCTTGCCCCCATCGTGTCCCTTCCCTTTTCTTGTGGGTGCTGGCTTGGGTTCTGTCAACGGTGTCCTCTTCCTCCCTTGGTAGCCAGTCCCACACGTGCATCCTTTCCTTCTTTCTTTCTTTCTTTCTTTTTTTAAGTTTTAATTTATTTATTTGAGAGAGAGAGAGAGAGCACAAGCAGGGGGAGCGTCAGGCAGAGGGAGAAGCAGGCTCCCTGCTCAGCACGGAGCTCCATCCCAGGACTCCAGGATCATGACCTGAGCCACCCAGGTGCTCCAGGTGCACCCTTTCTTACACTGTCCTTCAGCCCTGCTCCCCAAACCACAGTGAATGAGGCTCGTGGTTCCATTGACCTAGTCAGGCCACTACTCATGCTTTCAGAGTGTAAGAAGGGGGACGGGTCCTTAGTTCTCTAAGCCACACTGACCTCCAGGGTATATTGTTTTTCTTGTACCTCCAAACAGTTCTGCAGTTGTCTATGGACACTGACTGGGTGTCCCACAGATTTCACCCAATTCTGACACTCCCCATCTGGAGATAGCATCAGATCCCACAGGGTAAGGGTCCGTCCTACAGGATTACCCCCCCCCCCTTCAGATGCCAGTCCCAAGTCCCACATTGTCCCCTGGGCTTCCAACCCGCTGGCTAGGGATCAGAGGTTCCCACGACCCCCTCCTTGGGTGTGATCGATTTGTAAAGCGGTTCACAGAACCCAGAGAAGCATTGACTTATGCTTACCCGTTATTGTGAGGGATGGGACTCGGGAACGGCCAGGGGGAAACGTGCACAGAGCGGGGCGTGGGGAGGGGCTCGGAGCTTCCGTGTCCTTCGAGCACGCCCCTTCCCGAATCGCCACGTGGTCACCAGCCCAGAAGCTCGTCCCCTCCTGCTGTTGGACAGTCTCTATAGAGCTTAACCTGCGGCCACCACCCTCCCTTCCCCCTTCCGGGAGGTCAGTGTCTGGGTCTGAATATGCCGACCCTCTAACCACTCAGACTTTCTGGTGGCCAGCCCTGTCCTGAGGCTGTCTAGGGCCCATCCTAAGTCACCCCGTTAGCCTACGCTCAGGTGTGCTCAGAAGGGACTCCTAATGAATGCCACTCCTAATCCTTGGGCAAGTCCAAGGGTCTTAAGAGCTCTGTGCCAGAGTCAGGGGACAAAGGTCGCATCTGCTTTCTTGTACATCACAGGCACCAACCACAGTCATTGACCAGAAGTTGGCCATGAACTTCCCCAAAACACCAGGAATCTGCTGGTGACGTGAAGTTCTGATTGCTAGACCTCTTGGAGAAAGCGAGAGTCCACCCTGACAGGCTCTCAGCAGCGTCCCACATGGGGAAATGAGGGAAGACGACCGATGGGATTTTCGGGCCCACGCGTGCTTGAAGCCGCAGGGAACTGGCTGTGCCTGAGGAAAGCGGACAGTTTTGCCCTGGGGGGCATGGGGACCAGAGCGCCTTGAAGTGAGTCTGGATCTGGTTCCTAGTAGATACTTCCATGAGTTCAGTCTTACCATTCCTGGAGCAAGTTCCTTAGTCATTTTTTCTTCGTCTCTGACTGTTTAACACGGGGTGGGAACAGTCTTAGATTCAGGTCATGCTTTGAGAACAACTTCAGGGCATGAGGGCCCTGCCTGGTGTTGCCCCCGTGTCCCTGCTGGCATGGCCGATGATGGGGCTGCGGGGGGGGGGGTAGGCAGGGAGCAGAGACATCCTTCCAGTGTGGTCCCACTGCAGGGACCCCTACCCACCCTCCCATCCCAGGGCTGTGAGGCCTCCCTGCTAGCTCGTGGCTTGTCCCCCACGCTTCACCGTCCCTCCAAGGCCCTGGCTCTTTAGGGGCCCTGTGTGGCCTGGCCTCTGACCTCTCCTGCTTCCCACTCCAGCCCTCCATGGCCACCACACAATCCTGCACGCTGTGCCCCCAGCCTGTCCTGCCGGTGGCCTAGCAGGGTCTCTCAGACCTCCGCACGCTCCGAGTCTTGTGGGCGGCTTGCCGCAACGCAGATTCTTGGGCTCCGTCCCCAGAGATGAAGCCACAGCAGAGGAAGAGGGGGGCCCAGGAATCCGCTGCAGTAAGAGCTCTGAGTCATTGAGATCCAGGGGGTCTCCTGACCACACTCCGAGATGAACGCACGTGTGCAAGGTCACTGAAGGCTTTTCGTTCCCACCCCCTGCCCTGGGCCAGGGAGCCCCAGACTCCCCCAGAGGCTGTCACTCCTCCTGCCGGCGGGCAGGGAAAATTTGCCCAGTTACTGTTTTTTCTTAGGCAACGGCTCCTGGCAAAACAAAGCACAGGATCGTTTCTACATTAGTGTAGGAATAAAACACACTGCAACTTTTAACCAGCAGGGATGTCACTGAGCGATAACGGTTCCTTGCCCCCCAGGTGTCCTGCTCTTCTGGGAAAGCACGGCTGTGTCTCACACACATCGGCCTACCCACCCCTCCTTCCCAGCGCGCACCAGAGTGTCCGGCACGGAACGTGCTCAGGAAATGTTTCCTGAGATGAAGAGGAGACGGCAGGGAAAGAGAAACACGCTCACTCCATGGCCTACCTGGGCCCCGTCCTCATCGTTATCTCATTTTATTCCCCACAGGACCCGGAGATGAGGGACCTGAGGCTCAGAGAGGGGAATTAACTGGCCCAGTGTCACACAGCAAGCCCGGGCAGGACTGGGATTTGCCCCAAGATCTGTCCAGCTCCTCACACCTGCTTCTCTTGCAGCCCCCAGCAAGGAGCTTGCTGGGGTGCTGGTGGCCCCATAGCCTCCTCCTCCAGACCACATCCTGTCTGGAGTCCAGGGGAAGGCGGTTGCTTTCTCCTCCTCACCCCCACCTTGCCAGCCATCTGGAGCTCCAGCAGAACTCCTGGGCCTGCCAGGCCGTGGCGGCAAGAGGCAGCTTCCAGAGAGGCTGGGTTTAGCCGAGAGATGCATTATGCATGGGGGGGTCCCCACTGATCCCCCGGGTGTATCCCCAAACACAGATCAGGAGCCTGTCAGCTCATCTGTCAGCGTCTCCCCGCCTGCCCTCCCCCCAGGGCGTTGCCAGGCCCGGGCACTCACTGGTGCCTGCGGAAGGCCCTGTGCCTCCTCTACCCTTCATGCCATCCCCTCCAGGTTGGTGCCCGCAAGTACCTGCCGGGCTGTTCTGGACCCCCTCCTCCCCCGCCACAGGCCTCTCCCAGGGCCCACCTGCCCACCACTTGTAGTGTGTCTTTGGGGCTTTCCAGAGGCAAGCTCAGTCTAACTGAGCAGAGGAAAGACATCACCCGGAGGTGGGTAAGCGTGCTGCCAGGCACCTCTCTCATCCCTCCATCATTCCCTGCACCCCGGTCCCAGTTAGCAGTGCAGACTCTGAGGGTCAAGTCCCGGCTTTGCCACCCACCAGCTGTGTGCCCTTGGACATTCGCTTAACCTCTCTGTGCTCCCAAGTGATCATGAAAGCGATGGTGTCGGCCTCCCAGGGTTACATGTGAAGCGCTTAGACCAGTGGCTGGCTTCTTGGCAGCCCTCGGAGAAGATGCTGTTATGGGCGTGAAGTTGCCTTATTTCTGAAAAGCTGGGCGAGCGAAGCGTGGGTCTGGGTTTCCCTCCCTGCCCTGCTGTTTTCCAGATGGACGACCTTTGATGGACCTGCCCTGAACCTCAGCTTCCTCCTTGGCGACCCTCCCAGGCTTTTCTGTTGAGGATCGATCTCCGTATTGCAATTCTCTGCGTGGCCCCTTCAGAGCCCCGGTGAGCACGGAAGGGGGACCGATGCTGTGCGGAGCCCGTGTCCCTGTCATCTCTTTTCCGTGAGGGAGCTAGGCTTTGCGTTTCCCTTCTCCGGGGACGATCACAGCCAACAAGAGCCATGGGTTTGTTTCCAAGAGCTTCCAAAAGCTGGACGCCTGACTCAGATACCAAGAGTCCTTGAGAGAGGTTGGCGGTGTCCTGACCCTGAGAGGCAGGGAGGAGGCCCACGGGGCCCACGAGGGGGCTCCAGGAAGTGGTCAGGTCTCTGTGAGGTGGTTTGAAGGGTGGGCAAGTGGGCAGCCCCTTCTTGCGTGATTCTGGGTGGGGGAGAAGACCTCTAATAATAACCAAATAATCCCCAACCTGGTGGGATGAGCTTTCTGCAAAAGACACGTGATCTCAGGGACATAAAGAGCAGCTCGGACACACAGTATGGACGGGGGCTCATCTTGCTCCTCGTGCAAAGCGCTTTGGCTCTTGGAGGTGGTACTTGGGGGTCCGTTTGACCGCAGCACCCTGGCCTGAGCCGGGTAGGTCTGGGCTTTATAAACCTTCCGTTCGTGGACTTGGTGAGCGTGGTGGCCTTCTAGATGGGAGGCCGACAGCCCTAGATGCCTATACTGACATCATAAAAGGTAACAACTGACTGAGTGTGGAAGGGTGGGGAGGAGGGCAGCACTTAGTCTGGGAAAAGGGAGACTCGCCTCCCAGCGATGACCCCCCACGGCCGACCGCAAGCCTGGGTGAGCCCTGCCAGCCTGGTTCCCTGCAGGGCCTAGCTCTTGTCACCTCATTCTTCTTCCTGCCATGCACCCCTATTATCAGTAGGCATTGCGGGAAGATGAGAAAAATGAGTGGGTTTCCCTTCCTCGGAACTTTTCTTCTTTTTGACCCCTGAACCTCCTCTCATCCCTTGGGGTCCCAGCCATGAGCTACCAGGGGCCCAGGGGGAGGTGGGCCTTCTCTTCTTTCCTCTTCAAAACCCCTTCCGCGCCAACCTTTACCCCTTCCGGTTCTAACACACCCAGGGCATGGAGGGAGGGCCAGATGGCGGTCTGTGACCTTGAGATTGACCCGACTGACCATGACCCATGGTCCTCAGCACAGATTCTCATGAGGGAACCCAGCCTTTGCCCCCCTCCTTCCAGACTCTGTCACGTATCATCAGAAAAGCATCAGAGGGAGAAGGGGGCCATGTCCCCCCTGCCTGACTTTGCAGAGTTGGGGAACCCATCAGCTGGGAGCTAAGTCCTTCTCTTCTCATCTGTGATGATGGGCGATCCTACAGAAAATAAGAACCCCCCACCACGACCGGGGAGTCTGGGGCCCTCTCCTGTCATCGTGCACACAGATTCCTGAGCCCAGACACCAGCGGACAACCCGAGTAAGAGGGAGGTGAGCCCCAGCGCCCCGGGCTGCCACCACCTGCCCTCTCCGCTGGCCAGCCCCTGGCCCACGGTGGAGAGAGCACTGACTGGGGAGGTAGGGCTGTGAGTCCTGATAGAAGTGGGTTGGGTGGCCTAGAGCAAGGAGCTTGCTTGTTTTCCCAGCCCCCCGCTTGCACATCTGCAAAAAGTGGGGGCCTGGCCTAGCACCTGCTCCAGTTTTGCGGGGAGGGGAAAAGGCCGTTTGTGGAAAGCCCCCTCCTGTGGTTCCAGATGGGAGGGCCCACCGCCCCACCCCCACCCCGCCCTGACTTCCTGGCCACCTGGGCAGGAGGAGTAAGTACTCCGGGGTGTCTGAAGTCACCCAGTGTGGAGGCCATGTCACCAGGTGTCATCCACTGTGACCCTCCCAGCACCCCAGGAGGAAGCAGGGCTGGTCGGAGGACCCAGATTCACATGCAGTGGACTCAGGGGCGTAGGGGTCAAGTGGCTGGCCCAGGATGGGAGCAGAAAGTGAAGAGCGGGCCTTGCTGGGGCGTCGGTGCGGGACAGGCTGGGGGGACCATGACTCCGGGGACCAGTGGGGAAGATGGAGCTAGGCTCTCACCCATCCATCGGCCAACAAATCTCTTCTGTGAGCTCACGGGGAAGCCACAGACTACTTTCGGGGATACAGGCGGCACCACAGGGGCCTTCGTGACACAGCATCTTCAGGGACAGTGAGGGCGGATTCCCATGAAGAGGGACAGCTCCATCTGCCCAAGGCTGGGCAGTGTGAGAAGGGGCCTCTCGCCCCAGCCCCCACCGTGGAGCAGGGTGGGGTGTGCGGTGGGCTGGGCCCCAGGCCTAGGAGGGGGGCCTCGGAGAAGCAGAAGGCAGAGGACAGTCTGGTAGGGCCGGCTGGCACTGGCAGGGGACCAGCCGAACCAGCCATTCCTCGGTTTCCAGAAATAGCACAGGGGCTCTGGCTTTTCCAAACCAGGTGCCAGAGTGGACAGGGAGCAGACAGAGCCCTGCTTGGGGGTCCAGAGGTCTGGGCCACTTTCTCGTCCCATCTCTGGGATCTCTCTCATCCCATCACATTAACCGTGAGACCTTGGACAAGACAGGTCCGGGAAAGCTCAAGTTGGAAGGGACTTCGGAGAGAATCCCGTGTGCACACTGAGACCCCTGGGGACTTTACAAATGCAGAAGCCCCCACCCCAGAGAGTCTGCTCTAATCAGCTTGGGGGCAGGGCTTCAGCATCGGTGTCTTCATGATTTAAAATTTTTTAAAATTAATTAATTAATTTTTAAAAGGAAACTCCACCCACAACATGGCGATGAAACTCACAACCCTGAGATCAAGTGTCGTGAGCTCTACCTACCGAGCCAGCCAGGCACCCCAGCATCTGTATTTTTAAAAAAGTTGCCCAGGTGACTCAAATGTGCACCCAGGACTGGAAAGCACCATGCTGTCTGGTCCACTCCTTTCAGTTAGAAGCACCCGCCCCGCAACCCCCCCTCCTCCGCCCCAGGGTATCAGCCAGGCCTGGGTTCCCATCCCAGCTCTGCCATGTGCTGACTGTCAGGGTAGCCTCGTCTGACTTTGGCCCCAAACTGGGGTATTTGGTGTCGAACCCTGGCGCCCCCCTTCCCGGTTGTGGGACTTGGGACAACTTACCTGTCAGCTTACTCAGCCTGTCTGAGCCCCGGGCTCCTGACCTACCATGAGAGAACAACACCCTTTGCGCAGGGGGAATGAGAAGCTTGAACCAAAGGGAGCAGGCAAAGTGCTGGGGCTGCATGGGGCACATGGGGAGTGGGCAGGGGTGGTGCCCCTTATGCCACAGATGAGGAGAATGAGGCCTCTGCTTTCTTTTTTGGGGCACCAGGTGACTTCAGGTCAGAGCCGGGAGCACCCAGGTGGCTCACTGCCCTTTGGGTCTCAGGGGGTGCGGTGGGGTGAGGGCTAGACTCTGATCTGTTCTAGGGAGACCCCAGGCTTTGGAAGCAGACCAGATCCTGATTTCCAATAGACATTTTGGTTTATTCTCTTTTTTCTTTTTACCGTTTTTTAAAAAAGATTTTATTTATTTATTTATTTATTTATTTATTTATTTATTTATTTATGTAGACAGAGAGCGTGGGCAGGAGGAGGGACACAGGGTGAGGGAGAGAGAACCTCAAGCAGGCTCTACACCCAGCGCAGAGCCCGACGCGGGGCTCGATCTCACGACCCTGAGATCATGACCTGAGCCGAAATCAAGAGTCAGATGCTTAACCGACTGGGCCACCCCGGCGCCCCTCGTACTTTTTGTGTGTGTGAAAGTAGTGTCTATTTATTGTAGAAAATGCAGAAAATTACAGAGAAGCAAGAAAAGAAAAAAAAATCACAAAAACAACACGGAAACCCCAAAGTACCAGATTTATAGCTAATCAAGGTTCCACTTCAACACGCTGCTTCCGAATTTCTTTCTTTGCAATTTTCTTGGTGGAGTTGTTTATACCATTAAGACGGTTGTGCATGATATAAATATTTTATATTACGCATATTTTCCCACATCATTAAGGTTTTTTTTTTTTCCCCAAACATCTTTTTTTAAGGCCTTCTAATCTTCCTACCGGGGACCCTGAATTCCATAACTGTCGCCCTGCTGTTCATTAGATTGTTTTCATTTCCCCCACGATAACACGGCCACGAGACACAGCTCGGTACATAAATCTTTCCCCCACATCTCTGCTTATTTCCTTAGGACCCGTTCCCAGAAGGGAAATTACTGAGTAAGAGCAAATGAGCATTTTTCAAGCTACAGCTTCCGAAGCTGCTCTCCAGACACACCACGGTCACCTCCCCAGTCTCTCCACCAACCCGGCCACCTTGGGCTCTGAGAGTGTTCTCCAGTTAAATGGCCATTTCTTTGATTTCTCATAAAAGGGAGCGACTTTTTCCATCTGTTTCCTAGTCATTTGCAGATGGAGTCTTCATAGACCCTTACCCAAGACCGGGGTCACACAGGGTGCAAAGAGGACACAGTAGCCCCCAACTCTTGTTGGCAGTGGGGGGAGTTGACGATGCCACACTCCCCCCCGCCCCCGCGCCGAGACCAGGGCTGACCCTGTCTGTGGTTTATCAGGGAATTTGGAATGAAGGGGGCAAAAGGCCACAAATGGAGCCAAGTGCCCCAGCCTGAGCAATGGCAGTCGTAGAGTCTTAGAAATGATACGATTCTTTTGCTAGGTCTCCGAGGAGGAAAGGCCTGGGCTGGAGGGCTGCCTGAGGGAGGAGGCAAGGGCTGCTCAGGCCCTGGCAGCCACAGCATCCCCAGGTGGGCCTCCCGGGCCTCCAGGTGGGCATCTCCAGGCCTCCCAATGGCTTGGCTTTGCGTGAAGCCCTCAGCAGAGCCCAGGTGAGATTGTCCTCAGGAGTCCCACTTGCTCCAAGTCCTTGCTCTCTTCTAGATCTGGAGGTCAGACGTCCAACACGAGTATCAGGGGACTAAAATCAAGGTGTCGGCACGGCTGGATTCCCTCCAGAGGGCTCTGAGACCTCCTGCGTTCCTTGCTTCGTGGCCCTGCCTCCAATCACTCCAGCCTCTCTGAGGCTCCTGCCTCCCTCCCCTAAGGACTATCATGATACCATTGGGCCCACCCAGATAATCCGGGATAATCTCCCCATCGAAAGATTCTTCATTTAATCATATCCGTAAACATTTGCAATATCAGGTAACATTAGAAGGTTCTGGGATTTAGAACATGGATGTCTTCGGGGGGGCCTGATTCAGCCTACCACACCCCCCTCTCCCGCAGCTACAGATGAGATGCCTTTTTTTGTGCAGACACAGCTCCTGAGATCTCCTCTTTATAAGCGCACCCACCTGTAGAACTCTTTTCTTTGTCTGACTCCCTTGGGAGGCTGAGCTGCAGGGACTGGGCTCTCCGACGCGCCCCTGGGTCCCCGGGCCTGGCACGGTGCCTGGCATGCAGGCAGTGCTCACTGAACGTTTGTGAAGTGTATGAACGGCTACCTGTCTGGCTTCTTCCGTCACCCAAAGGCCNNNNGCTGGGGGCCCAGCCACAGGCAGCCTCAGCAGCCGCCCAGCATCCCATGGAGTAGCAAGCATCCCTCTTCCCCACCCTCCTCTGCCCCACAAGGCAGCCACCCAGCGAGCCACTAGGTTGGGAGAACTGCTCGAACTAAGGTCTGGAGGCAAGATCGAGGATGCTGTTGTGATCGGAGAGGCTGACAATTTGGGGCGGCTGAAGCATGAGACTCTGGGATGAGCAGGGGCGAGCAGGCAGGAAATGAGGCAGGACAGGGTCTTATTCATGGTGGTGGGGGGCTCGAATCTGTACAGGAGACAGTCTGCGATGGGGGAGGAAGTGGTTCCAGCCAGCTGGTGTTGAGAAGGCTGGAGACTCACGGGCACACACTCGTACACAGCCTCCCTCGATGGGGCTGTCACCGAGGCAACAGAGGAAGCCGGTTGCCCGGCAACGAGGCCCACCTCCCCCATCCCTCTTATGGCCACTTCTGCCCCTTGGGAGCTTTGAGCCCTTTCTAGATTGCTCCAGTGTTGTGATGGGACCAGATTCCCTCTGTGTCCAAATACCCAGGCTAGGAGAGGAAAGGGGCTGGTTTTGTGACTGGTGTGCTCGGGCTTGTAGATTTGGCATCGGGAGAAAGGTGGGTTGAGTCTGCCTAGGGGAGGAGAGGGGAACAGGCGGTGTTTCAGCCTCAGTCTTTCCTGGGTGTTCTTCCGTTTCCATTTTTACTAAAATGAAGCAAGGACAACACCAGCCTGGGAGTCAGGAGACCTGGTCTCATGGCCTGGATCCGCTCCTCACTTGCTGAGTGTTTTGAGCAAGGGACTTCTCCTTGGCTCTCAGTTTCTCCCCCTGGAACAGGAGAATTTAAGCCAGTGGACCCCCAAGGCCCTTTCTGAGCCTGACATTCTACGATTCTAGAACGTCGGGGGCAGAGACGGAGCAGACCCCAGGCCCCATGTTCCAGGCACGTCTCTGCACTGCTATCCCCTCCCCTGACCTACCCGAGTCCGCAGCAGCCAGTCTCTGTCTATGGGAGGGAGAAGGAAGGAGAGCCCCTCGGCTCTGGGCCTTACATTCACAAACGGCCCCAAATCTAGACTTTAGATGTCATACTGGAGAAGTTATAGTCGCTGTCATGTTTTATACGTGGAAACTGTTCATCTGGAATCGTAAGTATTTAAAATAAGCTGCAGTCTTTATAACTCTCATTGCCACTCTTCATTTTCCACTTAAGAAGTGGAAGCGGCCCGGGCCTCCATTCTCCCCTGTGAGCCCCTGGCTCCCTAGCTCTGGGGGCTAAGCCACTCAGCACCCCTTCCAGGGGCTCTGGGGGTCTGGGCTGCCTAGAGATAATGCAGGACCTTCAGAGGGAGTGAGGTGGCTGGTCAAGGCCCAGGTCTGTTGGCGGGGGGGGGGG
>NW_024425230.1:34876059-34955940 GCF_017311325.1 Ursus maritimus
GGGGCTAGCATTGGGGAGAAGAGGCTGGGGAGGCAGAGCTGGGGGAGGGGCTATCTCTGCTCCCTCTGCTCCTAGAGCTGGGAACAAGAGCCGAGGACAGCAAGCCCTGTGTACTGGGGCTAAGGCTCTCCAAAGGGACATGAGCCACATTTGGTGCCGGGTTGTGCCTTGAGCCTGCAGGGAGAGCCCCTGGGGGTTCTTTGCTGGGTCTCTCAGTTCCCAAACTCAGAGAGTGAGGTACTTGGTTGCATGGGCTGGGGATCAGGCGCTCACACAGAATGGGTCCCTGGAGGGCAGAGGGCATCCTGGCCCTGTGCCCTCTGAACTACCTCTTTCAGGTTGTGCCTTAGTTTCTCCCAACTGCACCCCTCCCCGCCCGCCTCAGCCAATGACCCCTGAGAAAAGCTGATGGGGGAACTCTGTGCAGGGTCAACCAAGGGGCGGGCAGCCTGGGTTCTCCTCCCCTGGAGAGTCAGGCACCACTTCCCCACCCAGACACACACCCAGGAGGCTAGGGGAAGCCGGTCATCCCAACTTCTCCAGAGGGTTCTGCCACACCTCTGGTGGGGGGGGCGGGGGGGGGCCTGCAGGTGGCAGGAGACTGGAGGTGTGGGGAGAGTAATGGGGCTCCCTCTGGGGCATGGGCGCTGGGGTGGAGCTCTGGTTGTCTTGACTACAGCGGGAGGCCCTCTTTAGCCTCAGAGCCCGGCTCTGGAAAATGGGGGAGCTGGACTCTCCAGAGCCCTTCAATCTCAGTGGACTCAGGCTCCAAAGGGACCTCCCCGCCTGCTGGAGAAAACCTTTCCACCAGCCGCTGGGAGATTTGCTCTGAGACAGCACCACCTGCTGGCCCTTCTGGGTATGACGCCCATCCCTTCTCCCGCGACCCCGGAATCCTGGACCTCTGTCGTTATATTAACATGTACCTGTTGAACCTTACTTTCCCTGGATCAATACGTTATTCAAGATACGTGCTATCAGGTTCCAATTTTAGGTTAAATAAGTTGCCTAAGTTGGTCAGGGTTGGGAGTGAAATTCAATGCTGCCACCTGGCTCTATAGCCCCTCACATCACTACCTACCTCCCCCGGAGGGAAGTTTCCAGAAGGGGTCCTAGGCCCAGGCTGAGTGACTTGCCAAAGCCACAGGGCAAGTCAGTGACAAAGTTGGGAAGGAAGCTAAATCAACAAGAAGGAGCATTACATCCCACGGGGCTCATCTAAGCTTATTTGGGGCTTGTCGAACAACTCTGCATTTCCACGCCTGCAAGAAGTAGCTTCCAACCTACCTGAGGCCAGTGGTGTTCTCCACACAGAGCTCCCAGCTCCAAGCACACCTGGGGTGTGGCAGCTCTCCTATCCAGCTCGTGGCCGCTTCTACCAGCACTCAGGTGCGGAAAACCTAGCAAGTGTAGTCTGCCCACCTGCCTCCTCCCCCCCCCCCCGGAAGCAGGAAGCAAGGAGCTGACCACGATTGAGTGAAGCTAAGTGTCTTGCCCCTGACTTGTCACCGGAAGTTCCCTGGTATTGGCCCAATTGCCAGCTCAGAGCTTTTCCTATTCCCTCCTCCCGATGAACCCGTTGTCCTGCTCACCCCTCCCCCCCCAATAAGGCCCAAGCTGGTTCGGCTGGAGGCTGGCCAAGGGCCAGAATGGGACCAGAGGGACGGAAGTGGAGGCCCTTGCCCAAGACAGCGGGAGGTTTTGTTGCCACAAGAGCAGACACATTAACACGGCCTACTCACCTATCAACAAACCAGTTCAAAAGACCGAAAACCAAGCATGGGAGGTCCAGATAAAAAACATTCTAGAAGGGAAGACTGACAGATGAAAAAGTGCCACCAAACTCTCCGGGGGCTACACACTGCACACAGCAGGGTGTCCTCGGTGGGGTGACATCACAGGCCCACGTCCAGGGACAGAGCTATACATACATCTGGCGTATATATATATCCCTGACCAACACACTGAAAGTGGTTATTTCTGGGTAGAAGGATTGCAAGTGATTTTTCTTATTCTTGACTTTATGTATTTTCTAATTTTTCTGCAAAGAATTTGTATTGCTCATGTAACAAGACCAAAAAATTGATTTGTAAAAAGGAAGCATGGAGGAGATTGTCTTTATGATTTGAGGAAGGAGAGAAAGAATTTCTTAAACAAACTGCAAAAAGCATAAGCCAACAAAGAGAAGATTAGTAAGTCAGACTCAAAATATTTGCCATTCATAGAACAAACAAGGGATTAGGATATGCTATAGGAAGAACTCCTGGCAATCATTAAGAAAAAGGTAAATAATCCAAGATAAAAATGGGCTAAGAATACGAGAGGCACTTTGCAGACGAGGACACCCAAGTCATCAATAAACACATGAGAAGGCGCTCAGCCTCACTGGTTGGAGCGTTTCTCATTCATCACAGCGGCGGAAATGCAAGTCAGAATGTACTGAGAGTCCTGGCAAAGATGAGGAGGGTGAATACTCTCACTGGCTGCTGGAAGGAGTACGAATTCGGAAGGCCACTTTGGACAGCCATCGGGCAGTCGGCGGTAAACTTGAGAGTGCCCACAGCAGCTTCCTTCTGAGATATATTGCTAGAGAAACATTCGCCTCCACGCACAGGGGCGTGTGTTCGCCATGGGGTGCTGGAGCCAACTCGTACCAGCTCGCAGGACCCCAGGATGTCCAATTCTCCCCAGCTCTGCGTTGGGTGGCATCACATCAGTAGCCTGAATTCGGTCGCGGCCAGAGTATTTACAACATGGAAATTAACAAACACTACAAAGCAGGGCTCTTTTTTTTTTTAATTTAATTTTATTTATTTGAGAGAGAGAGAGACAGCCAGCGAGAGAGGGAGCACAGCAGGGGGAGTGGGAGAGGGAGAAGCAGGCTCCCAGCTGAGGAGCCTGATGTGGGGCTCGATACCAGAATCCCGGGATCACGCCCTGAGCCAAAGGCAGACGCTTAACGACTGAGCCACCCAGGCGCCCCCTCTTTTTTTTTTTTTTTTTTGAGAGCTGGTGGTTAAACATTTACCAACACGTCCACCACAAATATGTTCTTTGCAGCTTTGATTTCAATCGAAAAGAATATGGGCTAATTTACATGTCCATTAACAGAATAGATAAATAAGGTGTACAGAAATGATGGCATAATGTACAGAAATGAAAAGAATCAGATTTAGGTGTCAACATGCACTGATCTCAAGAACATACGGTGAAGAGGAAAACAACAGGTGACTGATCGAAATGTTCAGTAAAATACGGCTCTGGAGATTAAAAACACTAATCAATATTTTGCATGAGACATATGTCTACGGGAGGAGTCCTTCAGGGACTCCAGTTACATGTACAGAAGCCTGCTGGGGCTGCCTCACAGATCACAGAGGGGCTGTTCATTATTTTTTTCTCTTGTTCTCCATTCATTCATTTTCTATTATTATGCCTTTAAATTCACAAGTCCTTTTCTTCTGTGGTATCTAGTCTGCTGTTAATCCCATCGAGTGTATTTTTCATCTTAGACATTATTTTTTTCATCTCTAGAAGATTGGTTTGTCCCTGGGGCGCTAGGCTGGCTCAGTAGGTTAAACAGCTGACTCTTGATTTCAGCTCAGGTCATGATCTCAGGGTCGTGAGATCAAGTCCCGCATCAGGCTCCCAGCTCAGCTTGAAGTCTGCTTGGGATTCTCTCTCTCCCTCTCCCTCTGCCTCTCTCTCGCTTTCTCGTTCTCTCAATAAATAAATAAATAATCTTAAAAAAAAAAGAAGTTTGGTTTGCCCCTTTTTGCATCTTCCATGTCTCTACTTAACATATTTATTTTTTCTTTACCATCTTGAACATATGGAATACAGATTTAATAACTGTTCTACTGTCCTTGTCTAAGTTTATCACCCATATCATTTCTGGATCTGTTTCTATTGACTGATCTTTCTTCTCATTATGAGAAGAAAGTCATATTTTCCTGCTTCTTTGCATGCCTCTTAATTTTTTATTGGATGCCAGAATTTTACCTTGTGGGTGCTGGATATTTTCATACGACTTAGATGTGCTTAAGCTTTGTCCTAGGGAGTTACATGGAAACAATTTGATATTTTTAAAATTCAATTTATTTAAACAAAAAAGAAAAAGCAACAAAAAAATCCAGTTCAACCATATCTCATTTTTAATTTAACTTCT
Organism: Ursus maritimus; assembly: GCF_017311325.1. Taxonomy (NCBI): domain Eukaryota; kingdom Metazoa; phylum Chordata; class Mammalia; order Carnivora; family Ursidae; genus Ursus; species Ursus maritimus. The sequence goes on from NW_024425230.1 coordinate 34,880,228, forward strand.
TTTTTTTTTTTACCATCACTTTCCCTTTGCTGTAATCTACTTCATTTTGTATCGTATTTAAACTTATAAAGTGATTTGAGACTTTTTTTGGAATAAGACAGGTTATAAATCAATGTCTTTTTCAGATCCATCAGATAAAGAAGATGAGATCCAACAAGAGAGGAAGAAGGTATCCTGACTGGTTGCCGGAAATACTAGCTCATATTTGTAGCTTTTTTTGTCCTAGTGTAAAGAACCGCGTGATGGAGTGCACAGGGGGCCGACAGTAGCTGAGGTCAAGGCCAAGGTCAGTGGAAGGCATAACACCAGAGAGGGGCAGGAACAAATCCAGAGCAAGGACAAGCAAGGCAACATCCATTTGTTCACTCATTCAATCATTCATTCGATAACTACTAAGCACCAGGCAGGGCAGGCGAGCCAGGGGTGGGGGTCGGGGGCAGCAAAGGCTCTAGATACCCCAGGCTCTAGAATTACCAAAACCCAGCTTGGGAGGATCTGGGCTAGGGGTGGCCGATTGTTCCCATCTTGACAGGACTCCTCCAGGTCCCTGGAAACCCGGGAAGTCCTTGGGGGAGCTGAGCCCGGTTTCGATCTACAGAAACTCATTCCACATACAACCCAAGTGAGGAAATGCGGAAAATTGCAATTGGATGGCAGAATCTCAAAGCCACGTCCTGGGAGGTCTTGGAGCAAACGGCTCAACGTCTCTGAGATGGGTTTCTCCGTCTGCAAGATGAACGCCACAGTTCCTTATGTGGCCAACCCTCCTGGCAGGAAACGCGGAGGGGGAGAGGACTGGAAAATAAGGGACAATCAACAAAAGAATGGCTCTGTCTTCAGAAAAGAGCCTCGAGTCCATGTTCTGGAGGGACGGCACACACAATTCGCTGTTGGCATCATGCACTGGAAAATGAGTGACATGAGTTGGTGGAAAAGGGGAGAGCAAGTGGGTTGAGGTCGGGGGTGTGGGAGACCTCGTGCTGGGGAAGCGAGACCTTGTTGGAGGAGATGCCAAGTCTCCGGGTGGCCACTGACCCTGACAGGCTTTCTGGGCCCTGGCACGGCCAGGCACCACTTTCCTAACCACAGCCTTGGGGCTGGGGCCTGGGGGACGTCTGGAACTGAGCTTGGGAGGTGACCTCGGCTCCTGCCGCCCCCATGGGATGCCCACAGCCTGCCAGACAGGCCTGGCTCTTTACCCTACTGAACTGGACGAGGGGATGTTTCTCTCCTGAGAAAGAAATGTTTTGTCCAGGGCCTAAGGACGGGGAAGCCTCTCTTGCTCCTTTGAAGGCAGCCCTGGCTCTGCTCTGTTCCCCTCTCCCAGTATTACCAACTCCTTGCCCTGTTCCAGCAGGCTCCAAAGGGAGGAGGACATAAGCCTGGTGGGGAGCACTAAGCCTTCACCTCAGGGAGGTTTGGGGATGGTGGGAAAGGCCAGTGGGGAAACCCCATCCTCTAGCTCAAGAACTTTATTTTTTTAAAGATTTATTTATTTATGAAAGAGAGAGAGAGAGCATGAGCAGGGGGAGGGGCAGAGAGACACAAGCAGATTCCGTGCTAAGAGGGGATCTGGATGCAGGGCGCAATCCCAGGACCCCAAGATCACGACCTGAGCTGAAATCAAGAGTCAGACGCTTCACAGACCGAGCCACCCAGGCGTCCCATCTCAAGAACTTTAAAATGCAGAGAGGAGACGTCCCTAGACGGGCATGCAGTTCTAGCCTATTCGAGTTGTATTCACAATTCAATTCAAAGGATTGAATGGACCACCTAATGTGTGCCAGGGGCTCAGGTGGGGAGGGTAGGAAGGCCACCAACTTGGAATCAGGCAAACTTGACATAATATTTCCAGCCGCAAATGCTTTTCCATATCAAAACAATGAAAAAGCGAAAACAAGTGAATTGACCCCCCAGATTGAAAAGTCTGGGGGGAGCCCAGGAAGGCTTTGAGGCCAGGGTTTCACTTCTTTGTGCCTTCCTCCTTGATCGAATATCCTATATGTGTCAGGCATGGTAAGCTCGATTTACCAGGACACCGTCAATCCTCACACCTCACACTACCCCATGAAGGTGGGACTCTAATCACCACCAGTTCACAGGGCACAGGACGAGTCACAGGAAGGTTACAGAGCTCGTGGATGATGCAGCTGTCTGAGCTTATCAACTTCACGAGTATCGTGCAATGTCTGCGGCGCCGGGGCCCTGCGCCAGGCATGGGACGGACAGAGCCCGGGGATGTCTCCCATGTCGTCCCCATCCTCTAAGCATTCAGGGTGCAGTTGGCGTGGGGTGCCCTCCCCCTTGTCCCCCCGGGGAGCCCAGCTCAGGTGCTCTCCCCCAGGCAGAAGGCCCACTCCCGCTCTCCGTTCCCACGGCCTGGACTCAGTTCTGTCCCGCGGTGTCTAGTCACTAGTTTACCTGGTCCCCTCCCCTACTTGTAAGAGGGCTTCTCTAGTCCTGGGCATCTGTGTGTCCCCAGCAACGAGCTCAGAGCCTGGAAAACACGAGGGGTTCAGTGCATGAGTGCCAGGTGGATGGGTTGATCAGTGGATTAAATGACGACTAGTGTCTCGGCGCACAAGCGACACACGCACGCACGTGCACACACCACGGCACCTTGTTACACGTTACCTCTCATTACTCTTCTCAGTAATCCTCTGACCAAGGCACCATCATTATCTACCCTCTACAGATGGGGAAACTGAGTCACAGAGCGGTCCAGCCGCTTGCTCAGGAGGGGTAGAGCCAGGGTGTGGACCCCACCTCTGCTCTTAACCACCTCCCTCCACAGCTGGCTGTCTACAGCGGGGGCCGCAAGCGCCTGGCTGGGCTGGCGTGGTCGGCAGGGTGGGGCCCGCGTAGCCCACAGACAGAGGAAGTGGGGAGGATATGCCGGGGGAGAGCCGGTGACTTGTCCAGAAGGCTGACTGTTCAGATAGACGGTCGGGGAGAGGGAAGGGCAAGGATCCAGAGTTGCAGTGGTCCTTTGTGCCCTCACCTGGACGGGCACCGGAGGCCGCTGGACAGGAGACTGCAAAGGCAGAGGTGGGAACACCGGGTTGGCTCTACAAGCAGGATGGCTGCGGAGGGCTGGGGAGAGGCCAGGGCAGGATTGAAGGGAGAGTTGTCCCAAGGAGGAGGAATGGAAGCCCTGAGCTCAGAGACAGGCACAGGGGCTGGAAAGAAGGCAGGGATTCAAGAGTCAATACAAGGGAAGGCTCCTTGGAAGCAGGGCAGAAAGTCTCCATGGGAACCATGGACTCCACCTCTGGGGAACTGGCCTTGCTGGCCTTGGAGTTGCATTTTTAGTCACTCCCACAAGCCCCTGGGGTGGAAAGGTGGGGGTGGGGATCCACCAGCCCTTGGATGCTTTCAGTCTCTGTGTCTCTGCGACGACGTCAGGAATGGTCTCAGACACCAAGATAAACACCTCGTTGACCTGGCCCAGGCCTGAGAATGATGCTGATAGAGCCTGTGAATCAGCCCCAGGCTCCAGTCCAGGACAGAGACGCTTCCCAGCCAGCGGGAAGGGAACAAGCCAGTCACTGTTCTAGAAATTTCCATGCACGTTATCCTCCTTTTTGAGGGGTGAAAGCTGAGGGCTACAGAGGGGGACAGGACTTGTTCAAGGTCACATAGCCAGTACGCAGGACAGCCAGTGTTGGAGCACGCCTCTGCAGGACCTAAGCCCAGCGTCACAGTGCTCGTGGCTGTTTCTGGCTCACAGTGCCTCTCCCTCCCCTGAAACCTGCCTCAGAGATCTCCACCAGTCCGGGGGGATGCTTTCTCGATTTGCACTGCCTTGGAAGGTAGGCGTTTCCCTTGTTCTACAATAAAACCCAGGAGAAAGTCTGCGACAAGCTCTTTCTTGTTAAATACGCAGGGGGTGAAGCGTTATTTAACACATCACATATTGACCACTGATTATCGAAGAGGGAGCCAGTGTAGGCAATACACGAGCAGGTGTTAGGATGGGTCAACAATATTCCCATTTCCCTACTTCTTGGTATACGGTAGGCAGGAGTGCACGTGTCTGCTCTCTTTGGAAGTGGAGGGAAGCCATCTATCTTGCCCTGGCCTATGGAATGTGAACAGAGAGACGAGAACCCTTCTGGGAGGCTTTACGAGCCAGTGTGCCGTTTCGGGCAGGTGTTCTTCCTGCTCCGCAACTATGAGAGCCGGTGAGGAGATCGGTGGGCCGGGCTGCTGAGGGACGACCCCGAGGAAGGCCCTTTCCTTCTGGCCCACAGTGGGCGTGTAGTGTGAGCCAGAAGTAAACTCTTGTTCATTTGGGGGTTGTGGCTAGCATAGTGCCGACTAGCCCATTCTGACTGACACAAACATTTGTCGCCGGAAGTGGAGTGCTAGTGAAACAAACAAAAAACGAAAAGATGTGGCGTTCTGTTAGAGGGTCAGTGGCAGGCAGTGAGAAAACCAATGCTGGAGGCTGGCAAGGTGGGGACCCTTGCAGTGGAGAAACATTTGGTAAAACTATGACCTGTGGTCACTTGGAATGTACCCGAGGGAAAGAAGTTTGAAGACAGAACATTAATAGTGTGATCTTAGCGGTGGCTGCAAAAAAGTGATGAGCTCAGAAATTACGCAGTTAAGGATGGGTCAGGTTAATACATGGGCGACGACGGGAGGGTGAGATGTGGAACACTTGGGGTCTTCCAATTCCAGCCAAGACGGGTTAGCGGACTGGATTCACCAGCCCACCTGAAACAACGAAAAATATGAGCCAATGGATTTCAAGACACTGGACGTCAAGAAACACAGAGCAGTGATCCCCAGGACCTAAGAAACGAATGAGATCAGTCCTGGGATTGCCCCATCCTGCAGCCCCGAGAGAGTTTCCAGGCCACAGCGCAGGCGGAAGAAACACCGGCAGATCCCAGCAGACTCCCTGGGTAGAGAAGACAGAACTGAATTTAGGAAGCTCGATGCAGGCAGAATTCATAGGGCACAGAGGACAGCTAAGAGAGCCACAGAGAAGGACCTCCAGAGATCCACAGAGGCTCCCCGTCAAGTCTTCCCAGAGGACTGAGAAGCCCATGCATGGAGGAAATGCCATGGGGACCAGGGAAGGAACGATCTGGCACGATTAGAGGGAACAGTGGAACTCCCCCAGGGCCAGTTCTCCAGCGAGACTGAACAATCCATAATTCACAGGGCACTGGACAAAGCACTCAGAAGGGTCTTGCTTCAGTCATTGGGGATCGTTAGTTCTAAAAGGTGTCATTTTGATAAAACAAAATCACCACCGGCACTAGGACTATGGTACTGACTGCAGTGATACGGATGCCTTTGGGTTTGGCATATTATGATCTTGTGTAATGATCCAACTCTTCTGTCACTTTTCCCCTCGATCCAAACTACTTGAAAACCTTTGTTCGCGCAGCCTGACATCATTCGCTATAAACCCGTCGCCTTTGTGCTATGCCTCTCCCTGGCCTCATGAGCCCTTGAAAATAAAACAGTACTACTTGGTGCCCACAAGACTCTCAACTCAAATGAAAATTAGGGCCCTAAAAGCACATGATGATACTTAGTTATCAAATGTTTAAATAGATCCATGATTTTCAAGGTGCCGGCCACTTTATAGGTTCCTGAGAACTCTCAGGGGCTCTACAAAGTCAAAAACTATTCTCCTAATCACACGAAGACATAATTTTTCCTTTCACTGGGTTGGAATTTGCAGGGCTGGAGGAAAAGCAAAGGTGGGTAATGAGGCTGGTGCTTTAGCATAAGTGGGCATAAGAGCGTCTGGCAGTGTTAGCGGTCATCGCTGTTGCTTTCCACCACTACACCCTTGCACTGGAAACAAAGAGGTCAGTTTGGCTTAAGAATGTCCTCGATGAAGTGGTACAAATTATTCATTTGATTAAATATTGAACCTTGAGCACGTGCCTTTTTAATAGTCTGGTTCTGTGTGACAAAATGGGAAAAATGCATAAAGCACTTCTGCTGCCAGAAAAGGATGGGGATTATCTAGCGGACAAGGACCCGTGTAATGGATTGAACTGTGAGCTAAACTTAGACACTCTTTCATGCAACACCATTTTTACTTGGAACACGGAGAAAGTATAGTTACCGAGGCTTGTGTCTTTGGCAGACACAATCTTGAAAATGAATGAAATAAGCCCACCGCTTCAAGGACAAGAATTGACATGAATCGTTACCAATTGTAAAAGTCAAGCTTTCAAGGGCACATCAGAATTTGGGAAAATTTGTATTTGCCACTGTGAGATCGACAGCTTTGCAATACGTTGGAATTGGTTGTAATATTAAAGAATGTTATTTTTTATTTTGTATAACGAAATGTATCAACATTTGGAAGATCTAAATAACTCAGTAAACCAATAGTTTCCAAATGCTCGGTGCATGATGTTTTTTTATTATTTTTAAAGATTTTATTTATTTATTTGACAGAGAGAGAGAGAGCCAGCGAGAGAGGGAACGCAAGCAAGGGGAGTGGGAGAGAAAGAAGCAGGCTCCCAGCGGAGGAGGATCACGCCCTGAGCTGAAGGCAGACGCTTAACGACTGTGCCACCCAGGAGCCCCTCGGTGCATGATATTTTAAGACCAGGCATAGGCAAAAGATGCACATAGAGTGCAAGGTTGACAAGTGGATTTTAATGAAACAGAGAATGAAAAGTCCACTGATATGATTTCGGATTCCTCACTGCAACAAACCTGGTGAGGTTTTTTTTGTTTTTTTGTTTTTTTGTTTTTTTTGTTTTTTTGTTTTTTTGTTTTTGTTTTTTGCTTTTTCCTCGGCCCAACATGGGGCTCAAGCTCACAACCCTGAAACCAAAAATCGCACACTCCCCTGACCGAGCCAGCCAGGCGCCCCTCATTGTAACTACCCTTTAAGAAATGATCACTTGCTGAGCTTTACTGTGTTAGCAACACAGAATATTCACAGTCATCTTAAAACCTTAAAATACTCCTCCCTTTCCCAACTACATGTTTATGTGAAGTCAGATTTTCTTAAAAAAAAAAAAACTTTTAAAAACAGCTTTATTGAGATATCACCGATATATAAAAATTGTATATATTTAAGGTACACACCTGGATGTTTTTTGTTGGTTTCTTATTTTTTAACTTTTTAAAAAATTTTTTATTTACTCCTTTGCAGAGAGAGAGAGTGCGCACAAGCAGGGGGGAGGGGCAGAGGGAGAAGACTCGCTGCTGAGCAGGGAGCCGGATGCGGGGCTCGATTCCAGGACTCTGGGATCACGACCCGAGCTGAAGGAAGACGCTTAACCAGCTGAGCCACCCAGGTGCCCCTGGACGTTTCGATGTACATATTCATTGTGGAAAGGTCACCACAATCTAAGGTATCTATCACTTTACATAGTTACCATAGTGCCTGTGTGTCTGTGTGTGTCTGTGTGTCTGTGTGTCTGTGTGTGTGTGTGTGTGTGCGTGTGTGTGTGTGAAGCAGATTTTCTTCAGATACTTCAAACAAAAAACATCAAAATAGATTGACTGCAGACGTCGATACAAAAGTCCAGCTGTCTCTCATGAAGTCAAACATCAAAGGACATTTCAAAAATTTCAAATAATGCCACCCGTTTCGCTAATTTTGTTTAGGAAAATACAGTTATTTTCTTAAAATGCATTATGTTGATCGTTGTTATTTTAAAATAAATTCATACGACAAACATTTCTCCGTCTTTCTAGAAGGGAATTGTGGATAGACATAGGCTCATATATGCCAGTTATCAATTTACTGACTCTCAGTTCTAAATTTATCCTTCACTGCCAACTCTGCAAAAATGGAGCTGAGCCCTTTAAATATTTTTTTTGTTTTGCCAGCCGCCGCAAGGCTAAACTTTGCCAGTAGAGGGTGCTAGAGACACTGCAGGAGGCCGGGGCTTTCCTTTCTGGTTCAGCGCGCTCTCTTGCAGCCTGTTCCTCTGTGACTACATTTGCTCTTGGTCCCAGAGCTATCCCTTATGCTGTAGCAGCCTCCGGATCTTAAGCAGCATAATGAAATTAAAATGTAATGCAAATGCTTGAATGTAGGCACAAAAAGTGAAACAGAAGAGTGGGATTGCATGGGGCGCCTGGGTGACACAGTTGGTTAAGCGCTCAGCTCTTGATTTCGGCTGAAGTCCTGATCTCGGCCCCGCATCCGTCTCTGTGCTGGGCGTGGAGCCTGCTAAAGATTCTCTCTCTCTTTCCCTTTGCCCCTCCCCTGCTCATGCACGTTCTCGCTCTTTCTCTCTTTCTCAAATAAATAAATATTTTTTAAAAGAGTGTGATTGCCATTCTGTGATATCATAACTTAAAAAACCAATAGTTTTCCAAACCATCAATGTCTCGGGACCTTAGTGAGCTCGCCAAACAGAAATGAGGACCCCCAGCTATGTGTCTGATGGGACAAACGGAGACCCAGGTCTGTGAGAACTTGCAGGCTGCTGTAATGACACCTGGTCCCCTCCTCAGGGGTCCCAGTGCCCTGCCCAGAAGCTCACAATGCTGAGAACTTAGAGTGAACTTGAAGACCAGGCTTCAATCAAAATAACAACCAGAACCAAAGTGGGGCAAAATCAGTTGGGTTGATCTGACCATGCAGAGGAAGGGGGAGTGCAATCCGGGAGTCATAGCAACCAGAGACTCCAGCAGCAGATGCCAGGCACAGCCCCAGGATCTCCTCACGGTCACCAGCCCGAGGAACACTCAAGACTAGTCCCTCTGCAGCTAGACTCGGCATGTAGGGAGCACTGCATGAATCCAAAGACCCATCTCTCTCCCAGCTGCCACACCCTGTACATTTTTACCTAAGGAAACCAATCGTTTTATTTTTTTTTTAAAGATTTTATCTTATTTGACAGAGAGAGAGAGCACAAGCAGAGGGAGCAGCAGAGGCAGAGGGAGCAGTAGGCTCCCCACTGAGCAGGCAGCCTGATTCAGGGCTCAATCCCAGGACCCTGAGATCATGACCTGAGCTGAAGGCAGATGCCTAACTGACTGAGCCACCCAGGTGCACACCAAGCATTGCTTTAAAAAGACTAAATTAGGGGCACCTGGGTGGCTCAGTCGTTAAGCATCTGCCTTTGGCTCAGGGCGTGGTCCCAGAATCCTGGGATCGAGTCCCCCATCGGCTCCTCCACCGGGAGCCTGCTTCTTTCTCTCCCACTCCCCCTGCTTGTGTTCCCTCTCTCTCTGGTTGTCTCTCTTTCTGTCAATAAATAAATAAAAAGACAATTTTATGCAATTTAAAATTACTGGGGTAGATTAAATTGTAACATTTCTTGCCTCTGTTACCCAATGGATAGTGACTTGAAGGCGATCAGATCAATTATTGGGAAAGAAAAATGAAATTATATATTTCTCTGAATATCTGAAGATAGCACAAGCAAGTTTGAGACCCTGCTACCTGGACATATTTTATCTTGCCCCACTAAATGGTACCCAACCTATGGGCAAGACTCTCTCCCATGGCAGACATCTGATACATACTCGATACATACTTATTATTTGAAGTTACAGAACCCTGACCATGTATTCTATAGAACGAATTGGCAAGCTTTTTCTGTGCTGGGCCAGGTAGTGAGTATTTAAGGCTTTGTAGGCCACATATGGTCTCCATAGCAACTACTTAGCTTTGCTGTTGTAGTGTGAAAGTAAACATAAACAACAGTAAACAGGACTGTGTTCCAATAAAACTTTTTTAACAAAAAACATGCACTACGCTAGCTTTGCCTGTGGGCTATAGTTTGTTAACTTCTGTTCTAAAGTGTAGCAGCCAGAGTCTGCCCATGATGTTGCCTATCCCTGTCTTTGGAGACTAAGGACCCCTCTCTCCTCTTCTCCCTTCCAAATCTCACATGAAGGCCTCTCTTAGGCAAAGTAATCCGGAACCATTCTGAAGGGAATTCTGGGAAACGTGGTTCTTGGCTCCTCCCCTTCAAGAGGGTGGCAGTGTGCTTTGTGGACAGCAGATAATCCAGAATCACAAGTATCAGAATCACAGATTTATAGGCCACGGTGGCAGAATGATAGAAACCAAGTCTTTAGAATCATCTGTTGTTCTTCGAATTAAAATAGTGAATCCAGCTTGCTTCAATGAGGCACTTGAATTCTCTTTCATGTTTTGTAGGGTTGGGCTAGTACTCCCCAGTGTCAGGAGCTCAGGCTCCTTTGATGTCAAGGTCCCATCGGTCATAACTTCCCTGTCAAGGTCACTTTATAGTTCAGGGTGGCTGCCGGAGCCAGGTCTGCATTCCAGCCAACAGGAAGCAGGATGGGTAGAAGAAGGCCATAGCCCTCATATATGGGCATTTCCTAGGAAGTATGTATGCTTCTTTCGTTCACGTGTCATTGACCAGAGTTGAGTTACAAGGAGAACATAAACCGGCAAGAGAGGATGAGAAATTTAATTTTATTTCAGGTGGCCATGTGCCCAGCTAAAAATCAGGTGGCTTGTAACCAAGGAAGAAACGAAGAACAGGGATTAAGGGACAACTAGCGATCTTTGATATACCAAGCTTCCATAATCACACTTCATAAAGACGAAGTTGCTGAAACCGTACCGTGTTACTACGGGCCAGGTTACTTGCACCACATTCTTTCTGGTCAAAGTGCTGACCTGCTGTGCTATGATATGCCAGGATTCTGAATCACACAAAATTTTCATTGGCTGAGATTCTAGAATTAGATAAAATTTGTTCAGGCTAAAATTCCAGATTCACCTAAAATTCTTACGAGCTAAGATTCAGAAACAAAATCCAAGAAACCAATCTTCCCAAATCACATGAAATTCTCTTGATCAAGCGTTCGGAATTATCTGAGATTCCTACAAAACGAGCTTTCAGACTCATGCAAGAGTCCTATAGGCTAAGGTACACGGAGACCAAGATTTCAGATTTACACTAAATTTCTTATAGACCAAGCTTCCAAATCACCTATTCTTGTATAACAATTTTCTGAAATAACACAGTGTTATTGCCGTAATATCGTCCTAGCCAGGATCCTGGAATCAAGCATAGTCATTCTTTCAGGCCAAGTTTTGAGAATCACGTAATGTTTTAACAAACGAAGCTTTCAGAATCATGTAAGTTTATCGTAGGTCAAGTTTCACACAAGGTTATGAAATGGCCTAACACTATCATAACCAACAATTGTCTGTCATATGACATTCTTTCAGGTTAATGCTTCAGAATCACCCAAAGTTCTTTTAAGCCATTTGATCTAGAATCACGTAGCATCCTAGAACCTGATGTTCCCTAAACCCATACGATTCTCACAGACCAAGTTTCCAGAATCATATGGGATTCTTGAATGACCTGTGCTCTAGAATCCCACACGATGCTTGTAGATGACATTCTGGGTCTCTGGTTCCTAAGTCTCCACTGAGCTGGCATTTGAAATGATGTCTGCTCTCAAGTTAGGATTTATATAACCACCCCTCCGACACCAGTGGCAGGCACTCTTCCTCTTGCTAGTCTCCTTCCCGTGTCGCAGAGCCCCTAACAGCTCCTAGAAGTGTTTATATATTTGTGAGAGGCAGGAGGGCCAGGGTGAGAGGTGACGTCATCTATGTATGAAGCGTTAATAATAATAAGAAGAAAAGCAACATTAACTGAATACCTATTAGGTGCGTCATACTAGTTCTTGACATATTTGACTTCATTTCATCACCCTGGCAATGCTGTGATTGAATTACCACTACGGCTAACATCACTGATAATTATCATCAATATCCTCATTTGTAGATGATCAAAGTCCGGTAAGTAACTCGTCGAAGGTCATACAACTATGAAATAGATTCAAAACTGTAGGGCTGGTCATTGGTTCCAGAGGTACAGGGAGATGCCTCCAGCTTTAGGGCAGAGCCAGTGAAAGAGCACCCCATCCTTGAGATCAAAACTACTAAATCTCAACAGGAAGATGATAAAAGGAACCATCTGTAGAAATGATCCTTCCTAGGAGCGGGTAGAACGTGAGGAATCGAGAAGACTTGGGGAAGCATAAATCTATGTAAGATGACCAGGGTGAAGCCTTGAATGCATGCCCACATGACTAAGAACCATTAAACCTGACTCACTGTGCTGGTACACGCAGAGAGAACAGATGTATTGGCAAAGAGGCTGTAACCATTAGTGAATTTGCATAGGGTAAATTAGCATTCTTTAATCGGCAGTAGGTAGGGAAAAAGGGATGCCTGGATTGGCTGACATGAGTATTCTGGTCCATTTGTCAGATAAATTCCTAAGGTGGAAGTGAGTATACCATTTAGCAACATTTGCTGAGCTTCTACCATGTTCCTTGGTCTAGAAATAAAATACTATAAAAATGTATAAGGCACAATCTCTGTCTTTAAGAAGGTCTACTCTAATAGGAGGAACAGGTGAACAAAGATCAGATATAAGTGAGGGGGCCACACCCTCATGCACAGAGAGGTGAGGGGAAAAGCTTTCATGGAGACGGACATGGTGGGCTGGATCTATAAAAACGAGAAAGAAGAAGTCAGCTAGGTGGGGTGGAACTGGCAGAAGCGGTGGGAGGCCTTCCCATTTAGAGGACCCACCAGATGCACAGATTCTTGGGGGGAAAGGGCACCCGTGTGCATGGGGAACCATGAGGAACTCTGCGTGCCTTGGGCATAGAGCTCCTGGTAGGAAGCTTAAGGATCGGGGAGATTAGGGCCAGACTGGACCTTGTTGGGACCTATCAATGGCTGTAGAAACCTACTGCATGTGAGGATCCAAGATGGGGGGCTGTACACAAGCATGGGTGGGGTACAGGGGGAAAACGGTCACAAAAAGGTCCCCAATCTTTGATTACTTTCTCCAGGCTCTGATATTTGGGGCACAGGTATTTCAATAGAGTATTTCATATTGCTTACCTTAACAAATTTTTATTACTATTTTAATGACCCTCATGTCAAATGTAACCTTCGAAAATGTTGAGAAGACACTGGTCTTTGAGACGGTGCCTGGGGAGCTGTGGCTACTCATCTCCCTGACTGCATCCTCTCATGGCCCTGCCCAGGGGAAGCCCATCCCAGGTGTGAGTCCCTCCTCTTAGCACAGGGAGGGGCGATTATCACGAATCGGCCGACACCAGATGATCCAGCGCCACTGGTTCCAGCTCCAGTCCACCTACACTATTGGTGAGTCTACCCCAGGTCCCTCTTGGTCTGGTTTTTCCGTCTATTTGTTCACACTGTCACCAATATTTTTGCATATCTATTATATGTGTGTTTAATCTGCAAACCTGTTAACCCACCTCCGCTTTCCCCAGCCCAGCTGAGAGTTTCTGAATTAAAATTCAGTACACAGGATTTCCGTTTCTGACCATGCTAGAGTAACAGAGTTTGGACTTTCTTTCCCACCATAGCAAGCTAGGAAACTGATCAGAATATATTAAACTGGGTGTTATAGGCAACTAATGAATCATCGAAATTTACATAAAAAAAATAAACAAATAAAATAAAATTTAGCTTCTCTGGTGTAAAAAAAATATTAGGCATGATCTTTTCTTTACCAAAATTATGGAAATACACTGAAAATTAAAATTAAATTTTACCCTCCTATGTTAATTTTACATAAGTAAAATATATTTGAAAGATTGTAAAAAAAAATCAACCCACAAAAAAAAAAAAAAGAATATATTAAACTGCTTTTAGACATTGGTAAATGGGCTGCCTGGGAGTATGATCCCTGAGAGAAGGGAAACAAATAAGATGAGCCCAGTGATCTCTATGGATCTGTGTCTGGAGGCACATTCTGGGCTGTGATACAAAGAAGAAATTTCAAGCAGAGCACAGGGGCCTCATCTAGTGTGTGAGATGGAGCCCAATGTCCAGGAATGCCAAGATAGTTGGAAAGATAGCTGGAGCTCTGGAGACAAGGGTCTATGCAGGAGAAGAAATCCCCCAAATTGCACAGGGGTCCCCCGGAATGCTTGCTGAATTATAAGACCCACATGTAAAGACTGAAATGCCATGATTTCAGGCAAAGAACAATGGGATTTGTCAGTTGCCCAGTTCCCAAGGTTCATACAAGTGAGGAGATGTTTCGGCTATAACCGGACAGAGTGGAAATTTCGTATTGATCCTCCAGGGCATTCAGCTCCAGAATAACAAAAGTTTAAGCAAACTTAGAAAGAGCTAAGCTAATCCTTGGCAATTTAATCTCCTGTTATAAAAATTCTACTGGAAGACAACAAAATAGGCAACAGCGTAATATTCACAGTGAAATAAAAATTCAACTAAAAATTACTAGACATACCAAGAAACAGGATAACGTGACTCAAAAAAGAGGAGAAAAATCAGTCGGCTGAAGCAGAAACAGAGATGACAGACTTAGCAAACAAGGCCTTGAAAAAGGCTATTAAAAATATGCTCCAGGGGCGCCTGGGTGGCACAGCGGTTAAGCATCTGCCTTCGGCTCAGGGCGTGATCCCGGCGTTATGGGATCGAGCCCCACATCAGGCTCCTCCGCTATGAGCCTGCTTCTTCCTCTCCCACTCCCCCTGCTTGTGTTCCCTCTCTCGCTGGCTGTCTCTATCTCTGTTGAATAAATAAATAAAATCTTTTAAAAAATTGAAAAAAAAAAGCTCCACGGCTGTCTCACTGGCTCAGTGAGTAGCATGTGTGTGTGTGTGACTCTTGATCTTGGGGTCATGAGTTCAAGCCCCAGATTGGGGGTAGAGATTACTAAAAAAAAATAAAGAAACTTAAAAAAATATGCTCAGTATGTTGAAGGCCCTAAAGAAAGAATATGAATATAATGATGCAAAACAGAAGATACAAAAATGCTTGAGAAGAAAACTACACAGAATTTTTAGAGGCAAAAATACAATACGTGAAATGAAAAAGTCACTGGATGGGGTTAAGAGTAGATTAGAAGAAACTTAAGGCATCAGTGAACTTAAAGACATAGTGATAGAAACTGTCTAAACTCAAGCACAGAAAATTTTTAAGAGGCTGAACAATGAATAAAGAGTCACAGTGACCTATGGGACAGCATAAACAATCTAATATATACATTGCTAAAGTCCCAGAGGAGGGAGAAAGGGACAGAAAAATATTTAAAGTACTATTGGCAAAACTTTTCCATATTTGATGAAAAATGTTAACTCATAAACCCAAGGACCTCAATAAATCCCAAGCAGAACAAAAATAAAGAAAACCAGACAAAGGCACATCATGATTAAATTGTTGAAAACCAATAATGAAACTATTAAAAGCGTCTAAAGAAAAAAGGCACTCTATGTTGGAGAATGAAAGATCACATACCACGCACTTTTTGTCACAAGCTGTGCCAACCAGAAACCCAGAAAAGACACTTTTGAGGTGCTAAAAGGAAAGAAATACTCTGTCAATATAGAATTCTATAGTCAGAGAAAATATTCTTTAAAAAAGAAAACAAACTACAGATTTTTTCAGGCAACAAAAGCTGATAGATTTCGTTACTGGCAGAACCACACAACAAGAAAGATGAAAGGAAATTCTTTGGGAAGAAAAGAATGATTCCAGCTGTAAACTTGGATCTAATGGAAGAAACAAAGGGTGTCAAAAATAGTATAAATATGTTAGTAAATGTTTTTTTCCCCTCATTTCGTAAGTTCTTTAAAAGATAAGTGAATAAATGTATGATGATAATATAAAGGGTGGGAGGCAGAAATGAATGTATAGTGTTGTAAGGGTCAGAAACTACACATGAAAGAATATAATTTTATTTAAAGGGGAACTGTAATGAGCTAAAGATATCTATTGGAGGCTGTGGAAAAACCACTAAAAAAATAAAGAAGTGTATCTAATGAGTCAATAATGGAGACTGAATGGAACATCAATGAAACCTAATTAACCCAAAGGAAGGCAGGGAAAGAAGGGAAAAGGGGCAAAGAACAGATGGGACAAATAGGAGGCAAGAAAAAAGATGGAAGATTCATACCAAAAATTACATTAAAATAAATGGTCTAAACATCCCAATTTAAAAATCAGATACTATCGGATAGAACAAAAAGGCAGATCCGACTATATGCTTGTCTATAAGAAACCCGCTTTAAACATAAAGGCACAGATAGTTTGCAAGGAAAAGGATGGAATCAGATACACCATGAAAAGAATAATGATAAGACGTGTGTGACTGTATTACTATCAGAAAAAGTAGCTGGGTGACTTTGGACATCCGTTCATCCCTGGTGTAGGACTACTTAGTGCCGGGCCTTGCAGATTTGATCTTTTCTCCTTCTGGACCAGAGGCCTCTGCCACAACCATGGTCCTGGGTCAGGCCAAGAAGCATCCGAGTTTGATCGCTGTCTCACTATTTTATCGGAGCAGCCCTGGATGTCTTGTGCCTGGCATTGTTCAATGACGATGTTAGTTGGGATAGGAAGAATAACACAGAACCCCGAAACAAACTGGGTCCCATGATCAATACTAGTTCTACTCAGTGAATGTAGATTACAGCAAACTGAAGAAAGAGGGTCCAAACTTCTAAGGAAAAGGTTTCCCTGTAATGCTGCTTAGAATGAAGTTCTCCCAGAAGCCATCTGCACAGTCTTCCACTTATCCAGTTCCCCCCAAAAGGCATGCAATCATGTTGGGGTATTGTGTTGGGGTTTACACTGATTAACAAATATCTGAAACTTAAAAAAGAAAAGGGGGCGCCTGGGTGGCACAGCGGTTGAGCGTCTGCCTTCGGCTCAGGGCGTGATCCCGGCGTTACGGGATCGAGCCCCACATCAGGCTCTTCCGCTATGAGCCTGCTTCTTCCTCTCCCACTCCCCCTGCTTGTGTTCCCTCTCTCGCTGGCTCTCTATCTCTGTCAAATAAATAAATAAAATCTTTAAAAAAATAAAAATAAAAATAAAAATAAATAAATAAAAAAGAAAAGAAGAAGTGGTATTGGGAGAAGAAATATGATTAGAGATAAAAATGAATTTTTAATTGTAATAAAACACAATTCATCAAGAGAGACAAAATCCTAAGTGTGTATACTTTTTTTTTTAAGATTTTATTTATTTATTCAACAGAGATAGAGACAGCTAGCGAGAGAGGAACACAAGCAGGGGGAGTGGGAGAGGAAGAAGCAGGCTCATAGTGGAGGAGCCTGATGTGGGGCTCGATCCCGTAACGCCGGGATCACGCCCTGAGCCGAAGGCAGACGCCCAACTGCTGTGTCACCCAGGCGCCCCCTAAGTGTGTATACTTTTACTAAGATAATTTCAAAGTGCATGGAGCAAAATTTCTAGAACTGCAAAGATAAATAGATGGGCCTACAATTATGTTGGAGATCTCAATACTTTTCTCTCAATTACTGGTAGAAGAAAAATTAAAAAATCAGTACAGATAAAAAAACACCTGAACAGCTCTTTAAGCCAATTTGACCCTAGCTGACATTCATTGAGCATCCATTAACGACAGTATGAACAGTTTTTTAAAGTGCAAATAGTACACGTATCAAGATGCCATTAAAAAAAAATCTCAGTATATCTGAAGGACTGAAAACAAAGTCTGTTTAATTCCAACAAAATGGAATTAAACCAAAAATCAGTAACAGAAAGATCCCAAATATGTAGAAATTAAGCAACACACGTCTTTTTTTTTTTAAAGATTTATTTATTTATTTGAGAGAGAGAGAGAGTGAGCAAGCGTTGAGGTGGGGGAGGAGCAGAGGGAGGAGGAGAAGAGGGAAAGAAACCCAAGCAGAACCCCAGCTGAGCTCCATCTCACAACCCTAAGATCATGAGCTGAGTTGAAATCAAGACAACTGAGCCACCCACGCACCCCAAACAACACACTTCTTGATTCGAAAGCCTTGATTCAAAAAGTAAATCACAAGAGATATTTACAAAGATACCTTAATTGGTGATTATGAAAAATTGGTGATTATGAAATTAGTGGGATAGTGCTTGATGAAAATTGTTTGCCTTGAAATGTTTATTTTAGAAAGGTACTTTATCAATGTTTCTCTTTTCATTCTGGGAAAAAAAAAACTAGGAAAAGAAGAGCAAATGACACCCAAAGTAAATGGAAAGAAATAATAAGGAGAAGAAATAGGAAATGGACAAATAATTGAGAGCGTCAACAAAACCAGAAGCAGGCTTCCAAAAAGACCAATACTTTGAAAAACTTGCGGTGAGATTCATCAGAGAATGAGAGAGAGAGAGAGAGAGAGACAAATTACTAACCTAATGAATGGAAGAGAAGATCTAAGCACAGACTCGAGAGACAATAGATAACAGCATAGTAAGGGAGAGCGATGAACAGCTTCATGCCAATACAATCAACAAATTGGATGAAATGACCAATTGCTTAAAGACGCAACTTACTCAAGAAGAAGAAAAAAAAAACACCCACAACAGCCTGATACGTGTTATGAATGTGTCTCGAGCTTTGTGAATGACATTTCCCATCCTTAGAGCTATTTGTGTGACCTCTGATGGCCTGCTTTGACTAATATGACCGGCGTCGTGTAAAAGAACATGAGAACATAAAATGCTATGACTGTTTCCTCCTACATTGACAAGCACATATAGAGTGAAAAGCAGTCGATAGAGTTACGCTTACCAAGACACTACCTACGGAAGCGTACTGATGAAAACTACTCTACCTTCTGACCAGGAGACAGCTGGGGAATAAGACGCCAGTCGGTCACACCATCATCAAGCCACTTTCCATCGAACAACCCATGTGCTTTGCTGCCTGTGTCTCACCAAGAGACACTGGAATGTCAAGAGATCAAAGGACAGCTGATCTTGAGTTAGGGAGAGAAGATTGATTCAAGGATTCGGATTATCTACCCCATTACACCGTTTAAGTTTGCTTTTGCCATTTAGCTTTGGAAAGAAATAATTGTTTGAGTTTATAATATTTAATTATTCACTTGGGGGTTTCTTAGTTCTGCTTCTGTGTATAGTTTTTGCTAAAATCTGAGTAACGTTGAAATTGAAACTGAAATCGGAAACTGAAGCACAACACATAATTCATTTAAAAAATTGGATTAATAATTTAAAACCTTCCTCCCAAAACAAAACAAAACATTCCAGATCCAGATGGCTTCACTAGTGAATTCCAGCAAACATTTAAGAAAGAGATAATACCAATTTTAAATGAATTCTTTCAGAAAAAGGAGGAGAGCACATGTCCCAACTCTTTATGAGATCATCATATCCTGATATTAGAACTTGATAAAGACATTGTTTAAAAAAAACTGTGGATCAGTATCTCCCATGAACATACACTCAGAAATCCTTACAAAATATAAAGAAAATTGAACTTACAAAATTAAATTAATAATCCTTAAATAAATCCTTACAAAGTAGAACTAGTGATATCTTAAGGGATAACACACCAGGCAAAAGTAGGTTTTATCTCAGGAATGCAATCATTAACGGCAATATTTTTTTAAATTTTTTTTTAAAGATTTTATTTATTCATTCGACAGAGAGAGAGAGAGCCATCGAGAGGGAACACAAGCAGGGGGAGTGGGAGAGGAAGAAGCAGGCTCCAAGCGGAAGAGCCTGACATGGGGTTTGATCCCAGAACACCAGGATCACGCCCTGAGCCGGAGGCAGACGCTTAACGAGTAAGCCACCCAGGCGTCCCCATTAACGGCAATATTTTAACATTGAAAATCAATCGGTGTAATTCACCAGTGTAACGGAAGGAAGAATAAAAACTGTATAACCACCTCAATAGATGCAGAGAAAGTATTTGAGAAAATTCAACAGTAATTTGTGATAAAAATTCTCCATAAACTAGGAATAGAAAGGAACTTTCTATTTTGATAAAGAGGATCAGTTAATGATAAAAGCCTGCGTGCTTTCCTTATAATGTGAGAAATAAGACAAATGTCTGCTTTTCCCACTTGTATTCAGCATTGTCCTAGAGATCCTACATCGTGCACTAATTCAAGAGACAGAAACAAAGATCCCCTGAATTGGAAAGGAAGGAGTAAAACCGTCTTCATTTGTAGACCAATGATTGTGTGCATAGAAAATCCTAAGGAGTCTTTTAAAGAAAGGCTTCTAGAACTACTGAGTGACTTTAGCAAAGTGAGGGGGGTGCAAGGCCAATACGCAAAAATCAACTATTTTTCTCTAGCAAAGACAACTAGAGAACACAATTTAACAAAATAACATTTACAGTATTATCAAATAACGGGAAATACTTAGGGATACATTTAACAAAAAATATGCAAGGTCTGTACTCTTAAAACTACAAATCATCACTGAGAGAACTCAAAGAGGACCCCAATAAGCAGAGAACTATATTCTGTTTCGTGGGTTGGAACACTGTTAAAATATTCATCCACCCCATATGGACCAACAGATTCAAAGCAATCCCAGTGAAATCCCAGCAGGGCCCCGCTTCTTTTTAAAACATGGACAAACTTATTCTAGAATGGATACGGAATGTAGATGAAATGTATGGAATGTACGTGGAATATACAGAAGACTTGGCTAGACAAAACAATTTTGAAAAAAAAAAGGTGGAGGACTCCGATTACCTGATTTCGGTGTTTACTCTAAAGCCCAAGAGAGCTGCGGGGCTGGCACCAAACCAGTCACAGATCAGTGGAACAGAAGGAAGACTGACAATAACTTAGATACACACTCCGTTGATTTTTGACGTACTCCCATCAAGGCAAGGGCAGCCACTAATACATGGCGCTGGAGTCACTGATGTCCGGACGGGGTGGGGGTGACAGATGTACCTCGATCCCTACTGAGCACCACGTGGAAAAATGAACTCAAAATAGGTCAGAGACCTCAAGATAAAATTGCAAAACTTACAGGAAATAAAATAGGAGACAATTGTTGCTACTTTGGGGTAGGCAAAGATTTCTAAGCTAGAAAATAAAAAGCACAAATCACGAAAGATAAAACGGATCCTTTATTCCGTGTATGAGTCAGTGAGGAATTCCCCCACAAGCTGGGGGCGCCGAAGGAACAGAAATGCATTTTCTCAGGGTTCTGGCGGCTGAAAGTCCAAGATCCAGGTGCCAGCAGGTTGGTCATCTTTTCTTTACGCTCCCGCATCCCTGGCGTTTTTTTTTTCCCTTTTCTAAGACACTAGTTCTAGAAGATTGGAGCCTCAGCCTCACGGTCTCATTTAACCTCAAGTACCATCTTAAAGGCCTCACCTCCAAATATGGGGCATGGGGCTTCACTTGGGGCTTAGGGCTTCAACCTGTGAATTTTAGGGGAAATAGAATTCAGTTCACAACAGCGTTTATTAAAACCAAACATTTCTGCTCTTTGAAAAACATCTTTCATAAATAAAAAGATAAGCCACAGGCTGGGAGAAAATATTCACTTTCCCTGTCATATATCTGACAAAGGCCTTATATTCTGACTATATGAAGAACTACCAGGATGCAACAGTAACAGAAAACTCAACTCAAAATGTTCAGTGGATTGGGAGAGACGTTTTACAAAAGTCGTTGTAGGAGGGGCCGATGAGCACGTGAAAGGGTGCTTGATATCCTTTGTCATCAGGGACGGGAAAATGAAAAAGCAGCACGAGTTATAACTACACGGCCGTTGGAGTGATTAATTCAAAAAACCTGACAGTTTCAGGAATTGGAAGGATGTGGAGCTTGGGGAATAGTGGGGCGAATGTCGAATGGTATAGCCTTTTCAGAAAATGTTGGCAGTTTTTATAAAGTTGAACATGCATTTAGCACATGACCCAGCAATTCTACTCCTAGGCGTTTCCCAAGAGGTACGAAGACATGAGTTTGTGAAGACTCACCCATAAATGTTTATTAGCTGCTCAATAAAAACCCCAAACTAAAAATAACCAAGATGTCCGTAAACTAGTGAAGGATAAATCAATTGTGGTTCGTGCATAAAATGGACTATTAATCAGCAATCAAAAGGAATGACATAGAACCACATGGATGGATCTGAAAATAACTATGCTGTGTGAAAGAAGCCAGTTGTAAGAGAACACATACTCAGAATCCGTTCGTGTGAAATGCTAGAAACTCTAGAAACAACACATCTTTGCTATAGTGACAAAAAGTCCATCAGTGGTTGCCTAGGGCTGGTTGTCAATCGTGCTGATGGACTGGGACGGCACAAGCACACCTTGGGGGGGGAGGAAAGGTCTTCATTTTTATTTTGATGTTATTTAGCTGAATGTATACATTTGTTAAAACTCTTTGTCCTATCTACTTTACATAGGTTCATTTTACGGTACAGACACATGGCCACACAGGTGTGCAAGTAAGCACATACATATAAATAATACCTCCATAAAGTTGATTAAAATAATTTAAAAAATTCAGCAAACTGAGCTTGACTCTCTGCCCAGCAGCCTATTCTCTAAACGACGCTAACAATTGTGACGTCCTTCGTGGATTGTGGTTTCTGTGCTGGGGGCAGATGTGCATTAGGCTGAACCTGAGACAGGAGCTTAGAGATGTTCCTTGAGTGAGTGAGTAACAGAAATGACATTTCTACTTTTTAACAAATGAAGAATATTTTCCCCAAACCTTGTAAAAGCTTCTGTCAAGAGTTGAGTTTGTCTCCCCTTGGTACCTCGGAAAGCCTGGTTGAATCCGATGACCCAGACTGAGGGGACACTATCTTTTCTCACGTTTGGACAAGCTGACCGGTAATCTGCTTGAAGACATTGGTAGTCTTTCCTGACTTGTTCGGCAATGTGTCACAGACAGCTCTTCTTTTCAAAATGCTTCAGAATTTACGTTGAAACCGAAGCTTGTATTTTCTCCACCCCTGGAATTCTGGATGACTTATTTCAGAAATGGTTTCAATTTATATGCCTGTCGTTTTAGACCGGAACAGCCCCCGTTAATGGTTAAATGATGTCAGTTTGCATATTTATTTGGGGTGTTTTAATGGAGTTTTTTGCTGGGTTAAGCTGCCTGTCCGAGAGAGGCAGACTGATCTGATTTAGTGATCCCCAGATGTGCCTAAATTTAAGACAGAGGAGAACAAATTCTGAGTAGGAATGTTAGTGAGTTTGCTGGATTTCTCATAAATTCCTGTGGGTTTCTTTTGGCCCCAGAAATTAATTTATTATTCTCAGTTCCATTTAAATAAAAGTCTGATGCAATGGTTAGAGCCAGTGTCAGGCCGGGAACCTCCCCTTCTCATCAGCTGCTGTGACACAGTAGACATCAATTCACAAGCATCCCCAGAGCATCTGCCGTGTACGCCAGCCCTGGGTGAGCCCAGTGGAACAGGCAGAAGAAGGTTCTAGCTTCCGGGAGCCCACAATAAAAAAAGCAGCATGAATGGTGGCTGGACTTGGAGCTAAAATAACTGCATTTTCGTTAGAATTCCTCCACTTACTTAGTAGTCTTCATTCAAGAATGCTGCTTGACTTCTCTGCTAAATGAATCGTAGACGCTTCGGCGTCATGGCTTGCAAAATGGGAAATTTATCCCTAGGTACTCGGCAGGATTAAGGTGAAGTGCAAAGAGATCGTGCTGAGGATGCCAGTTTATAAACTCCACGTGCAATCAAGTTGTAAAGTTCATTTATTAGAATGTGATGGGGGAAATAAGCCGAAGGCGACTCCGTGAAAAGCGTATGAAAGCATATAGGCTTTCTTTGCATATGCCCTCATCGAATAGCAAAAATGGGTTGGGGGTAATAGTTTTGATTGACTCGAAAATCATTCAAGCGAGATTTTAAAGGATAACGAGGTATAATCCCACTTCGGACTCTGAGGGAGAAGCTTTTGTCAGGTGGAAGTTTTCATGGAGATGAACTGAAAAAGCTGGATAAAACATTTATTTAGATTTCTTGGTGGAGTTGTAGGACTCCCAAGATAGCCACAGTTCAAGAGGCCACAATTTTGGAGAAAAAAAGAAAGCTCTTTGAAAGATAGGGACATCTGGTCCTCACTTTTCCCCTTGGGACGTGGGGTGTAGGGTGAGAGGCTAAAGGCCTGGCCGAGGTCAGCCACGAGGAGGCAGAGAAGCCAGCAGAGCTCTGGATTATCTCACAGAGCAGGGAAACGCAAAGCATCGTTCTGGGCTTCCAAGACAGCCAGGACTCGAGGAGTCAAGATCCAGGAGACAGTGGAGACACAGGAGAGGGATCCTGGCAGTTGGCATTTTTCTCCTTGAAATATTTGCCAGTTCTTAGCTAGGCAGGGTAAGAAGTGAAGCATAATTTAAATGTAGGATTTGCCAAGGATCAAGGACCCAAGAATGACCGTAGGGTCTCAGCTGGTACCACGGGAAGGCTATGGTCTGGGAGGAAAGACCATTCAGAGGAAGACCAAGTCTTACAAAGCCTGAAACCAGGCCTCGGGTCTGTTCGGTCCTTGAGTGAATTGAGGCAGACAGACAGCCCGTTTTCGCTGCTTGCCAGAGGCTAGGGTGAATCCATATGGAAGATGCTGACACCATCCAAGGCCTCCACACGTTTTCATGTAAGCCCCCAGCAGTCAATCAGAACAACTAGGTGTACCAAGTCAGGACCAAGAGAAAAAAAAACAGGGAAAACGAGCCCACAAGCACCTAGATGTTAGAGTTTGTCAGACACTAACCTTAACTGATTAATTTTCATAAGAATAAATATAAGGTCAAAATAAACAGGGCTAACAGGAGAAAGAGGCAAGACCACAAGTATAAGGAGAGACTCTCAGCTATCTCTTTCAGTAACTGATGAAACAAGCAACACAAATCGGTAAGGAGAGAAATCGGGGCAACACGGTTGACAAAATTCACCTAATTGGCATACACGAAACCTGTACTTCGTATCAGTAGAAAACAGATTCATTTCAAGTGTGCACGAAACATGCATCCACACTGACCACGTGTTAACCCATAAAGCAAATCTCAACAGATTTCAAATGGTAGGAATGATTCAAAAATTTCTGGATATTTGAAAATTAACCATGCTTCATAGGGATCAAAAAAAACACAAGAGAAATGAGAACTGAATGATATGACAAAGAGGACATATCAAAACTTATGAAGCTAAAGCCGTGCTCAGAGGAAAAATTATAACCTTAAATGCCTGTATCAGAAAAGAAGAAAGGCTCCAATCAATTTATCTAATAATCACCTAAAGATACCACTGAAGCTATGCTTGGAGAGAAATGTACAACCATCAATTCATATGCAAAAAGAAAGCTGAAAATCAGTTAGGTAAGGATCCATCTCAAGAAGTTAGAAAAAGAGCAAATTATGCCCAAAGAAAATAGTGGGAAGGTAATAGTAGATGTAAGAGAAGATATTCATGAAATAGAACATAAATACTAAAAGAAAATCAAGGAAGACTAATGAAATTGATAAGCCTCTAGAAAGACTAATCTAGAACAAAAGGGGAGGGTACAAATTACCAGTATCGGTGATGACAAGATCAATATTCACGCCGCATGTATGTAGGTCATAAACAGAAGAGTTAAGAGTAGAGCTTCTAAAAGCAGAATGCCTAGGTCTTTCAGGTTTAAAATAGAATTAATATTATTCATGACAGCCAAGATAAGGAAACTGTCCATCAGTAGATGAATGGATAAAGATGTGATGTCCACACACACACACACACACACAGACACACGGACACACACACACACACAGACACAGACACACATTGGAATACTGTTCAGTCATGAGAAAGGACATCCGTTGTTTGCAACAACGTGGACAAAATTTGACCGCATTATGCTAAGTTCAAAAAGTCAAACCAAGAACGACAAATACTGTAAGATATGACTTCTTTGTGGAATGTAAAAAAAGTGGAGCTCATGGAGACAAAACTAGAATCTAGAATGGTGGTTACCGGGGGCTTGAGGGTGGGGGCAAAGGGGAGATGTTGGTCAAAGGGTGCAAACATCCAGTTACAAGATGGATAAGTTCTGGGGAGGAAATGTGTAGCATGGTGACTATAGATAATAATCCTACATTATCTACTTGAAAGTAGATCTTAAATGGTCTCATCCCAGAGAAGCGATGGTCATTATGCGATGTGATGCTGGTGTTAGCGGTAACCGTTTCGCAATACCTAAGTGCGTCAAGTCCGCGCTGAGTACGCCTTAAACTTACGCGGTGTCGTATGTCAATTACATCTCCATACATCTGGACAAAACTGAAAGAGAATAGAATGATCAATGTAGAGTTAATAATGGAGAATTAACCTGCCTGACAGTTTTGGAAAATTCTTGGCCATTGTCTTTTCCAATATGGCTTTTGCCCCATTTCCCGATTTTTCTCCTTCTGAGACTCCAATCGCACATGCTTGCGGATGCTGCTTCTGTGGGTTTGTAGACTTTCTGAAGTCAGAGCTCCTTGGCCCTTGTCTGTCCTGGCCACATTCTCCGCAGGCTGCTGGCATTGGGTTTGTCCTGAGTTGTTCTCCGCAGGATACTTCTGCCCTGGAGAAGGGGGGGCAGACCACACAGCAGCAGCCCCCATGCACACGTGTGTGATGCCCAGTTGTGGGAATCCCCAAGTGTGAGAGGCTCCCCGAGACCCTGCCTGCTCTGCCTTTGCTCCCAAGTATGTAGGTTTGGGCCTGGAGCTGGACAGCGAGGGCGTGCTGTCTGGAATAAGTGACTAGAGAGCCCAGGATCAGCCCAAGTCCCTCCTCTTAGACTGGAGTTCATTCCAGGGCACTGAACTAAGGGTCTGGAGACCCAGGGTCTGAGGGACCAAGCCCATCTGGCTTGCTTCATGTCTTCTAAGGCCCCTTGACCTCTCAGTGTTTACAGCCATGAAGAAAAGACCTGTTTTTTCCTCCACCCCCCACCCCCGCCTCCCCTGGCTCCATCTGAAAGGACCAGGAAAGGTCATCATGGGGTTACCAGGGAGCCCCTGGGAAGCCCTAGGGTGGAGACCGGTCTGGACTGTGTTTCTCCAGCTGCAGCTGAAGTGCATGCTCAGATGTTTCCAACTCTAGCAGCAAGACTGCATGGAAGAAGGATCTAGAAGCTGCTTCCTGGGAGGAAGAGAGGAGAGCCTCCAGGAGGGAGAGAGGAGACAAGGAAATTGGGAGGGAGCAGGAAAGGGGTTGGGGGTAAGACAGAGGGGAGGGAGTGGGGCTTGGAGGGGGGCAAAGCAGAGGGGGTGCAGAAGAGGACAGAGAATGGAGAGACAGGGGAGGAGAGGGGCCCATCCCTAGGTCACGGCCACATGCACTTTCCAAATGCCGGCTAAAGAGGTTCGCATTTTGCTGAAGAGGGTGCCTATAATCCCACAGGGAGAAGCCCTAGGGGTGGGATTTCAGGCACAGGGCTCTCGAGTGCTTGACACTCCCCTCAGTCTGCGAGGCTCCGACTACCCCCGCCCCCCGCCCCAGTTTGAGGATTCATCCCGGGAAGCTGGAACCTAGCTAAGCCTGGCAACCGAAGAGCTGGAAATGGGAGAAGGCCTTTCTTATGTGTTTTCAAAAAGCCTCTGCTCTTTCAAAACAACTTCTCAGCGAGAAGCTTGAAAACCAGAATCGCTCCCAGAGCATAACCCGGCTTCCCTCCAAGCCCGTGTTCTAGATCCCAGCAGCTAGCTTCTCTATCACCCTGGGATCGTGTGCTCAGACGTTCTGTGGCCTCGTGAGCACATGGCCGGGGTGAGGAAGGAATGTCGTTTCAAAGCGGGGATGGCCAGATCCATCATAAATCACCGTCCCACATGTATGGTTTGGCTCCGTGGCCCTCTTCTGGGAATGGCGAAGAATCTCCCTGATGGTTTTTCCAAAGGCCCAGTCCTGAGCTTCCACGAATCTGGTCCTCCGAGGCCCCCTTTCCCTCCGCCCGGCCCCCAGCCAGGACCATCTCCACCCTGGGCCCCCAGACTCTGGAACCGAAGGCAGCTTGTGGCCTGAAAGATGGATGGAGAGGAAGGCGTTCCGTCCGGTCGGGCGGGGGGAGAAGGAACAGCAGTACCAGCTGCGAGACAGAGCGCACTCGCCAGGCCCCCGCTGGCAGGGGAAGCTGCTTTCCAAGCGGAAAGTGGTGAGAAGTATGTTGGAATCTGCCTCCAGAGTCATGGAATTTTCTTTTTTTAATGTCCTTTTCAAACACATACTTTGAAAAAAAATATTTAAAGGCAGGGGAAATTAATTAGGGCCCTTTGTGCTGGAATCGCCTTCCCAGAGCTCCTCTGGCTGGAGAAGTAGAAAGAGAACCTGCGAGGGGTTGAAATGCCCTGCAAACAAAGATCATATTTAAAAGCCCAACTAAGCGTGACCATCCAGATAGAAAGAAAGGGGCTCATTATTTCCATCGCTGTGGAGGGGCATGGTGGCGGTCTTCTTGGGGTCCCTGGGAACAGCCCCCGAACTGGAAAACCCCCAGGAGGCTGGGAGGAGAGGCATTTCCAAGGGACAGACCCCGATTATGCCCCTGAAAGAATCATGACTTTTGTCCTAACTCGGTTGCTGAGGAGGAGTGAGGAAGTCAGGAAGGAAAAGTGGAGAAAAGCAGTTTGGAGGGCATTAAAAAGCTCTTCCATTTAAGCAACATTCTGACCTTTTTCATGTGTTCTGCCACGCGTTTGACCCTCCACTGCCCCCTGGGAAGCAGGTCTGGGAGGAGGTTACATAGTCTCCAAATGAGAATACTAGGCAAGTCCAAGATGCCACGAAGGTGCTGCTGGCGGGTCACACAAGGCCCGGAGGACAGATGTCCGAGTCCCAGCCCGGCTGCGTTTCAGTACAACACGGGCGATGAGAGCAGGCTTCGGACCCAGATAGGCCCCAGAGAGGTCTTGGCTCAGCCACTTACTGGCAAGTGGGAGAGTGGGATGCCGCTCTGAGCCTCAGTTTCCCCATCTGCAACATTGCCTCCTGGGATCTTCAGGCCTAAATAGGCCTCACTTTTAGAAGTTGTCACGAGGGGGCCCCTGGGTATGGATCAGTCGGCTGAGCGTCGACTCTTGATTTTGGCTCAGGTCATGATCTTGGGGTCCTTCTCCCTCTGCCCCTCCCCCCTGCTCACGCATGCATGAGTGCTCTCTCCCTCAAATAAATAAATAAAATCTTAAAAAAAAATAAAGGTTGTCATGAGGATGAAAGGAAGGGAAGTTTCTAAACGCTTAACACGGTGCCGGGCGAATCACGAGCTCTGTTCCTGCTATCGGCTTTATCACTGTGCCCTGAAGCCGACAGCAGGAGGATGGGGGGCGGGGGGGGGCAAGCAAGGACAAAGCAGCCATCAGGAACACTCCATGCTGAGGCCGCCTGAGTCACGGCACCCGTCCTCAAATAGGAGTCAGAGGTTCTCTGAGTCATGTGCTTTTGGGAAAATCACGTGATCTTCAAGTCTCAGTGTCCTCGTCTGTAAAATGGGGCTAATAATATCCTGCAGGGCTGAGACTATGTTATGTGTTCACCACACTGTTTCTTCTTCCTGGGTTCGAAGTGCCCTTGCAGTCGGATCCAGGACCCTGTCATGGAGTTCTTCCCGATGGGATGTAGGTACAAGGGACATAAGCTATTCCAGTCCTGGCCTTGAAGACATTCCTGAGTGCCAGCAGCCCCATGCTGTCCCTCCGAGGACACCAAGAGGGTATGGCCTGGGACCCTGGGGCACGACACAAAATACAGTCACCTGACCTGAAGTGAGGGGGAAGAATGGGTTTGCTGTGAGAAGTCACAGAGATGAGGGATTATCCGTGGCCTCGGCGTGTCTAATTTAACCTGACGTACTTTCCAACGCGGAGGGCGCACGAGGCCTGAGTGAAACCTTGTGTATGACAGGGCTTTGTCAAGCGTGGATGGCTGCCCTTCTGGTTTTGGGACAGAATCAGTGTCGTGAACACTTGGGTCCCACAGACACGTCTCTTGGGATCTTTAGGCTTCAATACTGATAATGAGGAAAGTTGCCATTTACTGAGCACGGATTACGTGGCAGAGACTGAGGGAAGAGCTTTATTCGCTTTTTATTGTGCACAAGCTTATCTTTATCAAACCTATCTTTATTTTGCTTTTATTTGTGACTTGATTTAATAAATAAAAAGATTCACACGGGATGATAAAGAGACTGGCGCATTTGCTGCGTGACTGTGGAAAAACACGCTCGCCAGGGTACCCTGATGGCGGCCTCAGATAACACGACGAGGGCCCACCTCTTCCTCCTCGTGTCCTGGGCCAGCCCGGTCAGTGCTGCACCTGCCTCGTGCTCCCTCGGTATTCACATGAGCGCGGATCCCCTGGGTGACCCTGTGACCGAGGGAGTGGGGTGCCCCTGGAGCGTCAGCGGAGGGTGGCAGTCGTGAGCGAGGACTCGGGCCAGCCAACCAGGCTGCGACTCCTGACTGTGCGCTTACTGTGTGACTTTGGACACTTTCCTTGACCTCTTTGTGCCTCAGTATCCCTGTCTGCACAATGTCGTGAGGATTTAAACGACTTATTTCATGAAAAGGACTTAGCGCGTAATAAATACTCCGAAAACGTTGGCTACTCTGAGTGTTTCCCTTTACAGATGAGGTGGTTCAGAGGAGTAACGTGCTTTGCCTGTGGACACGTGTCTAGTAAGGGGCTGAGCCTGGAACCGAAGCCTGTGTGACTGCAGAGCTGGTCCTCACTCTCTGTACCTGAAGACGAAGCTCCGTGCCCCACCAGGAGACTCCAGGAGAAGAAACCCTGGTCAGCTTCTGGTGTCATCATCAAGCCATCACGACCACATCCTCTCCTTTGTAATAGCACTTTATAGGCTGAACTCTTTTAAACGTCTACAATCTGTCTCATCCCATCAGAAATTCCGGTTCTCACTTCGCAAACAAAAAACCTGAAGTTTGGAGCTAGTGATGACTTATCCGAGATGGCTCACTCTATAGTGGCCGAGGCAGGATTTGAACCCAGGACCCTTTCCTCCACATAGCAGTGCAACTGGGCAGCACGTCAGGGCCGCTTCGGGCTTGCCTTAGGCAGCCACGTTTTCCTCCGTGGCCTGGTCCTCTCTTTCTAGGTTAGCCTCCAGCTTCTCTGGGGGAGCGTGGGCTGCGGTGCTCGTTGGCTGTGGGGGACCAGGACCGTGCCATCTCACAGCAGTGCCACCTGGCTGTATTGGAAGCACAAGGACGGGCCATCCCCAGGGCGGAGGGGAGCCCCTGTGGGGGGACGAGGCCAAGGTCTGCCGTGGCCCGGGTGGCTAAGGAGGTCTGGCTAGAGCACAGGCTGTACAGATGCCCTGAGCCGAGGCTGTTTGGCCGCAGCAGGAAGGTCTGGGGCTCCTGGCAGCGCAGAGGGGAGTGGGCGCTGCGCGGGGAGCCAAGGCCAGCCTTAAGCCCCATGGGGGCCACTCTCTGGCCCCCGGCTCCAGCCATACACCGCCTCTTAACCCTAGCCAGGACTGACCTCAACCCTGGCCGCACAAAGACCCTTCAAACCAGGCCCAAACTGGCCCCAAACTCAGTCACGGGCTGACCAGGAACCCAGTCGCCGTTACCCCACCCGGCAATTCACTGTGAGCAAGAACCATGCTTGAATATTGACCCCAACCCTCAAGCGCTGCCCCGAACTGCAGCGAACTAGTTACTCGGTGGCCACAGACTGACCTTTAACCCTGGTTCCAGACTGACCTACTGCGCGGTGGCCAGCCTGACCCTAGCACAGCCTCGTCTAGAGCGTATGTCATCGGTCACACAAGTAAGAAGGGCAGGTGGGCCCGCCCAGCACATCTTCCCTGTGGAATCCTAGCCCCCCATACGGCTGGAGAAAGGAGGGGGACAGGGTCCCTCTCTAGAAGCACATATGTCATCAGTACTCTCCGGGGAAAACCTTGATTTGAGGAAGACACATGGTGAGATGATCTCCTCCAGCTCTCCAGGCCTCAGCAGCGCGAGAGCCCAGCCGCACAGAAATCCAGACAGAAAGAGAAAGGCCCCTATTGCATTGCTCTCAAAACTTGACAAGGACGGGACAGGCAGAAAATGGCACAATTCCACTATTAACATAGCTGTAATTCTCATTGAAACAGTAAATGGGGCGCCTGGGTGGCTTCGTCGGTTAAGCTTCCGACTCTTGATTTTGACTCAGGTCATGATCTCAGGGTCGTGGGACTGAGCCCCACGTCGGGCTCCACGCTCAGTGTAACGTCTGCTGGAGATTCTCTCTCTCGCTCTCCCTCTCCCTCTCCCTCTCCCCCTGCCTCCTGCACTCAGGCCCTGCACGCATGCACGCTCCCTCTTTCTCTCAGATAAATAAATAAATCTTTAAAAAAAATAGCAAATTATTTTAAAATAGCGCATCATGACTAAGACTGCTTTCTCTCAGGAATGTAAGGATGCTCCAGGATCAGGAAATCTATCCATGTATTTTACCACATTAATAAACTAAGGGAGAAAAATCACAGGAGGTCTCAACAGAAACATACAAAGTATTTGAAACGTTCATCATCTCTTTATGATAAACATCCTAGGAGGCTAAACATAGAAGGGAACTTATTTAACTCTAGGAATTTCCTCTACTTAAATCCTACAGCGAATATACCCAACAAGATTTTTTTTTTTTTTTTGAGTTCAGATACATTCCTCTTATGTGAAGGTCCGAGGCAGGGGGGCCCACCGTGAGTAGGGTTATTCAATATAGGGCTGGACGGCCTGGCCAAGGCAATCAAAGGAGAAAAAGAAATAAAAATTATAATATAACTATTGTAATGGAAGACATGACACTATGATTGTCTTCAGATAAAATCTAACATTCAGCAGGCAAACTAATAGAAAGAAAATAAGGAGATTCTTCAAGATGGCTGGATACAAGATCAAACTACAAAATTCATTAGCATTCTTTAAAATACCAATAATCAATTAGAAACTAAGTAGAAAATAAACTCCTATTTACAATAGCAAT
This sequence comes from Ursus maritimus, assembly GCF_017311325.1. Classification (NCBI taxonomy): domain Eukaryota; kingdom Metazoa; phylum Chordata; class Mammalia; order Carnivora; family Ursidae; genus Ursus; species Ursus maritimus. The sequence continues at coordinate 34,912,977 of NW_024425230.1, forward strand.
GAACTGATAAATCATCTACGGATGAACCAAGGGAAATTGTAGTAAGACATTCACGGGTCAGATTGTCAAACGTTACAGCAAAGTAAACACCAGCTGGATGCAAAATGTAAGTCTAAAAACTTCTAGGGGCTTCTGGCCGGCACAGTTGGTGGAGCACACGACTCTTGATCTTGGGATTGTGAGTTCGAGCCCCTCGCTGGGCGTAGAGATTACTTAAAAATAAAAATCTAAAACAAAACAAAACAGCCAACTTGAAGAAGACGTACTTTGTTTGTCTGGAAAGGGCTGTCCACGCACACAGCGCTCACCCCCTCCCTGGCCACCGCAATCTGGCTCTTGCCCCCACCTCTCATAATGAAATGGCTTTGGCCAAGATTACCAATACCTCCTTGTCAATCGATATTTTTTTCCTCATCTTCCTTGCCATTTGACACTGCTGCCATTTCTACCGTGTCACGTCCTCTTCTCGCGACTTCCATGAAACCTCTCCTGTGGTTTCCCTCCTCCCTCTCTGCTCACTGCCCCCTTTCTTCTCTGCAGATTTCTTTCCTCTTATCACTTCATAGTTGGATGCTTCTCGGGGCTCTGTCCCTAGCCACTTCCTCATTTCTCTCCATGCATATGCTCTCTGGGAGCCATTACTCTTCCCAGGCGAACGACTTCCCAGTTGGTATCTCCAGACAGGTGACGCACTTGTCTTAGTTTTCTAGAGCTTCTGTAACCAAGTACCACCAATCACATAGCTTCAAAGAACAGGAAAGGATTCTCTCACTGTTTTGGAGGCTTGAAGTCCAAAATCAAGGTGTCAGTGGGCCACGCTCTCTCTGAAGGCTCTGGAGAGAATGCGTGCCATGCCTTTCTCTTAGCTTCTGGTGTTGCCAAGCAATCCTCGGTTTGTAGAAGCATCGCTCCACGGTCCGCCTTCCTTACCACGTGGTGTCCTCTCTGGGTGTCTCTAACTGTCTCTTCTCCTGTTCTCAGAAGGACACCATCATAATGGATTAGGGCCTACCCTAACGACCTTGACTCGATCACATCTGCAAAGCCCCTATTCCCAAAGAGAGTCACATTCACAGGTCCCAGGTGTTAGGAGTTCAACATATTATTTTGGGGGGGGGCATGATTCAACCCATAGCAGCGCCCCTGTCATGGGTCCCCGTGGCACAGTAGTGCTGGGGGGCAATTGCTGGTCTACCCGCTCTCCCCGCAGAATGGGCGAGCGGGACCAGAACGTGGGCTAGACACACAGTGTGCAGGAGAGAGTGAGTGAATGGATTACCGCACCTACCGCATCTGGCCTGTCCTTCTTGTCCTAGCGGCCTTGCTGGATTTGACCGTTATCTCCCAGACCAGCCCCAGTTACCGCCACAGAGGAGTCTTAGTCTGAAAGGAGTGGACAGTAGCGGTCCCAGAGCCGCTCCTGTGACCGCAGTCCCACCCGGCCACAACGCGGGGGCAGAAGATGTGGAGGTGAGGCCTACACGCTCACCCCATATCGGGCCACCTGCAAATTCATCTGGAGGTTGCAGCCAGCGCTAGAGGCCAGCTCCAGGGCCCCCACTGCACAGACTCACCTTCAGAGGGGAGAGGAAAGAAATATCGCACCACCAGCACCCCGAAACAGTCCTTGGACTCCTCATCTGAGAGCTTCCCTCACCAGTGTCAGAGGGGGCATGGGCAGGAGGAGGTGGGAGGGGAAAGCGGGCAAAAGCCAATCCCTTTGACCTGGTTCTCCTTGAGAAGCGTGACTTCCTCTCGTTGCTGTCCCCTGTGGGGCGTGGAAGGGGCCTTCAGAACAAGGAAGAAGGCCGCCCGCCCCACATGAACTTGCTACATGGGTTCGCATGAGGGGATCTGGCATTCTTCCATGGTGCTGCAAATGTCATAACCGGGATTATTCCTCCTGATCTAGAAGCATCACTCCCTTTAAATTACGTGGTGGGAGGTGCTGAGGGGGTGGCCTGAACGGAATTCTGTACAAAGGAAAAACCCTCACACCAAAGAAGGGCCAACTCCTGCAAAGAACGGGAGAAGCGGCCCCCGACACTTCACAGTTACGTAATCTCATCAGTTCGTTTGCTCAGCAGCCTTGTGCGGTGGGAGGGCAGGAACTGTACCCCCGGGGAGCCCCAAGGGCAGAGGCAGAGGGAGACGCTGGCTGCGCTGGAGACTCACGGCTGAGGCTGGCCTGCGTTTTCTGGGGCGTGAGCCTGTGGACCCCTGGTCTCTCCCGGCTGAATGTCTACTTAATAATAGTTGGACTCGGGCCCATCGAATAAGATCCCAGGCTCTGGAGTTTTCTAGGAGGGTGGAAAGGGCGTCAGGGATTCTAGGACCCAAAGTGCTAGCTGTTGGGAGGCAGACAGCTTGCCCTTCCCAGGAGCTGGAAGTCAGGCCTTGAGGCCTGCGAATATCATTACCCGAAAGAGACGTGTTTGGCTGTCCAGAACTTTCAAGTCTTTAATGAAAACCAACCTGTTAACGCTTCAGGAATTTGCTGCTGGCTCTGGAGCAACCCAGTCCCCCTGCTTTCTTGGGGATGGAGTTTCCAGCAGAACCAGGCCAGATGTGGGCAGCTGGAGATGACCTGCGGGCAGTGAGAGGGTAGGTCAAGGTGAGCAGGCCAGATGGGGTTGGGGTGAACCCTCTGAGAGGCAGACAGGCTCCAGGGGCTCAGAGCAGACACTGACATCTAGGGAAAGAAACCTGGCTGGTCAGCTACAGAAACCTAAAACGTGGTGGGGTGAAATGAGGAGGAGAGGTGAACGGAGCGGGGGAGCCGGGGATGGGCCCGTGTGGCAGCCAGAAAGGCAGATGGGCTGGGAACTCCCAGCTGACGGCTGTGTCCCTTTCTCCAGCCTTTCCTTCCACTCTGATGTCCTTGCTGCCTCTGCCCGATGACATCCTTCCCTTCCTTGAAGGCACTGCTCAGAAGTTTCCCCTCCCAACGAAGACCCGTCTCTTCCCCAGACTCTCCCCACAGGCCACTCTGAGTGGGTCCCTGTGCGAGCAGACGGATAGCCCGCAGCTCGGTGCAGAGCCCAGGAAACGCCTGCCCAGACCCACGAGGAGCCTCAGGTGCAAACCCGCTATCTTCCTAGATCTGTGATTCTGCCCGTTCGAATCCCTAGACCTGCACCCTCCCCTGCCCCATCTCCCACGCCCTCCACCCCCCCACTGCTCAGGGTGGGATCCCACCCCTGCCCCTGCCAGGATGTCGACCCAGGCCACGGGCGCTGTGATCCGATCACCAATCCTTATTACACTCAAAGTCTCTCGGGTGAGCTCCTAGCGCAATTGACATATTACTGTCACAGTTCTAACTTCTATTTAACTCCGAATTGCATTCTTCCCCTCACCCCCCCTTTCCTGATTCCAAACCCTCCTTGGGGCTGTGGTGGCTTGTCTCCAAGATGGCCCCCATGACTCACCTCCTGGTGCGCACACTCTGTGTCATGTCCTCTTCCTCTTCCACACGTGTCCGTGTGAGCTGTGGAATATGGCAGAAATGGGGGTGTGCCACTTTTGAGATTCAGCCATAAAAGACCCTGCAGCTTCTGTCTTGCTGGCTTTTCCCTCTTCCTCTCTTTTGCATTCCATTCCTCTCTCGCTCTCTCTCTCTCCTCCACCCCTGTCTTCCTTTCTCTCTCTCACCACTGACTCTGGGGGAAGCCAGCTGTCAATCATGAGCAGTTCTAAAGAACTGAGGCTTCCTGCCCACAGTCATATGAGTGAGGCTATTGGAAGCAGGCCCTCCAGCCCCAGACGAGCTTTCAGATGACTGCAGCCCTGGTCGACACACTATAACAGCACGAAAGTTCTGAGCACGGCCACGCAGCTAAGCCACTCCTGGATTCCTTCCCCTCAGACACGGTGTGAGACAAGAAGTGTTTGTTGTTTTAAGCTGCTAAGCTCTGGGGTCATTTGTTATGCGGCTATAGCTAGCCAATACAGGGGAGCTAGGGCCGAGCCATGGCCAGCAGCCAGCCAGGGCAGCAGGGAGAGTGGGGACATTGTACTCCCAAGACTGAGGCATGAACCGGGGGAAGAGCCCCCCCTGTCGGGGCTTGTTTCTGTCTAATGGCAGCAGCCTGTGCAGGTGGAGGGCCCCGGCTGAATGGGGGAGTCCTGGCCAGGACTCAGCTCCGTGTCACCCCTCTGTGGTCATGGAACCCTGTCCCGTGTGAGGGTCAGCCTGCAGCCCAACTCTGGCTTTTTAGAACATCAGATGCCTTGGGCCACATTTTTTCTTTTTACTCCACTTGCTTATTACCTTCAGGTATTGGTATTCTTGTCCACACACATACATCTTTTGAAGCAATAGGGTCCTCCTGTCTGCAGGGAAGACCTTGAGGGACAATAGTTAGCGTGGAGATGGAGTGGCTGGTTCCTTTCATTAAAGATATAAAGGAATTGTATCACTCTGGGCCTCTAACCTCAATCCTATTATCCCCGCGGTGTCTTTGGTTGGCTGATTGGTTGGTTTTCTGATGTTGGAAGTTTGCCCTTGTGGCTCTGTGGAAATGAGGGTGGCTTGTTTCTGGGGTGCTGGGTGGCAAGACTGGGAAGTACCAGGTGGCAGAGCCGGCACTGACCGCCCCCCCCCATGCCACACAGGCAGGCCTTGCCAGGTCCTGGGCAGGGCTGGTCCTTACCCTTGGACTCATCCTGTGTGAGTCCTTTGCCAAGTGCTTGCCTGGGCCGGCTCTCAGTGCCTGGCCTACGAGCGGATGGCCGGGATCTTTCTTTAAGCTAAGCGGTCGCAGTAGGGATAGTAAGCACAGTGTGCTTTTCAGAGCACGTGCTCTCTATGCCAGTGCTGTGCAAAGTGCTTCTGCACACTTTCTCTCACTGAACTCTTATAACAGCCTTGCGGTATAGACACTATTGTGGCCGTGTTTCCCACATGAGGTTACATAAGTGACGTCATCGAGGTCACCCAGATAGGGAAGGGGCAGCCCCGATCCAAAGCCACCAGTCAGACCCCACCCCATGTTCACAACTACTTTGAGAGGGGAAGCAGGAGGTGAAAGGGCATGGATTCTGGACCCAGACTTCCTGGCTGTGTGGCTCCGAGCCGGTTACACAATGTCTCTGTGCCTAGCTTCCTCATCTGTACGATGGGATAATTTCAATACCTACTTCATAGGGCTGTTATGAGGGTACGTAAGTTAATGCTCATAAAATACTTAGACTTTGGCCAAGCACAGAGTTAAATGCTCATTAAACACTAGTTACTAGTAGTTTTACCCTGATGTGGTCTTGAAAAAGAGTCAATCTTCGAAAAAGGGGCTGAGGACCCAGTTCAAATGGGACACTGTGCTTGGCACTGGGTGGGGTGCAGGAAGGAGGGATAGACCCAGAGATACGTAAGGTAAGAGAACAGCCATGCACAGTGAACACCAAAGTAAGACAGACTCTGATTCATTCTAATATACTTGACAGACGTGTGGTCAGAGACAGAGGGGAAATTGTTCAACACTCAGTGGAAATCTGGGAGGGCTTCAAGGGTGGGGCAGCTTTTGACTTAGACCTTAATAGAAGGCCAGGACCAGGTAGGCAGGTGAGGAAGAGACATTTTAAACACAGGCAAGGCGATAAGGAGGGTTTGGGGTCCTGGCATGAGGCTAGAGGGTCAGTACTGAAACAGAAGGAGGGTGGGAGGAACAGACGGAGAGGTAGGAGCTAGACAGGGCCCCAGGAACTTGGGCATGTTTGCTTAGATAGGTGGTCTGCCTTGTAGCCAAACAGGAGTGTTTATGAGAAAGCCCTAGAGCCAGAACGCCCCCCCCCAAATCTCTGCGTTTGGGGCCCAGGCAGGTCACAGCTCCGTCCACCACCTGGGTGGGCTGCTCGGCACAGGGGCACTGGCATTCCCCACCCGCACAGACCCCAGGAGGGAAAGCAATCACTGTGCTCAGACTTGATCCCGCCCCCAGGCCCCTTCCCTGAACAAAGCCAGCATTTACCCAGGCTATTTATGACTCGGGATAGAGGATTTTCCTGGAGAGCAGAAGCCCCTTTCTGTCCCGTTTGAAAACCATTTGGGCCTTTTGAAAGGGTCTGGGTGATGGCATTTTGCCCTTAAAAATATGGCCAAGACCAGAAACTGGAAAGAACTCTGGAGGAATCATTTCTCCTTCCAGAGAGCTACTTAGGCCCGGACAGGACTCCCAGCTTTTAGAAATAGGGGGAGCCCTCAGAGACTAGCAGTCCTAGTCAGGAATAGCAGCTGTCCAGGACAAGGGGGAGCCCATGGCACACCAGCACCCGGCCAGCCTGCCAGAAACAGGGAGAGGGTCTCCAGGTCCCGGCCCACATAGGCTGGGGCCTGTCGCTCCCGTCTGGCCCGGGTGCTCCGGCTGCTGAAGGAGATGGGCCCACAGGCCAGCTGAGCTCTGAGGCCCGGTGCTCACGGGGTGCCCATGTCCGCTGAAACCTCTTCGGGCCAGCAAAGGGTGGGGCATGGAGGGGAGTTTCAGGCTCCTTCCACCCTCCTTACGAAGACCCGTGGCTGGCCTTTTGACTCCCAGGCCCAGATTTAAGGCCCTACCTCATCTCACACCCCCAAGGGGAGCCCAAGGATCCTGGCCCATGCAGAGAGATGGGTGACCTCTAGCACCCGGGTCCTCACCGGAGCGTGCCCCAAGCTGTCCCCACTTCCTACGGCACTATGTGATCTGAGGGGCTCCAGAACCCTCTTTCCTTTTCCAGATTGCCCTCCCAATGCTGCCATGGTCCTGCTCTGGGGCTCAGGGTTTCCAAGGCCAGATTCATCGCTTGGAGTTCAGGGACCGTGTATCCAGGAGACTCCTCGTGCTAGGAAAGGCACTGATGAATGAGGGGCGGGGAGCTGGGCAAAGGAGACAGCGGTGAGCAGGGCTTGGAAAATCCAGGAAAGAGAAGGGATTTGGGGGAACTCTTTGACAAGAGTTTAAAACCTGGTAGGCTAATGAGATGCAAAGGAGAGGGAGTGGGGGCAAGAAAGGGAGCAGGAAATGAGAGGGAGGGAAGAAGAGGCAGAGGGGTGAGAAGGGGAAGGGAGCAGGGAGAAGGAGGGTGGGAACGAGGGGTGGCGGTGGTGAAAGGGAGAACAAGAGGGTGAGGGAAGGGAGCCAGAAAGCGCATGACGAGGGCAGGTCTCTGGACCTCTGCCCTCTGTCTGGGGTGTCCTGGTGGTAGGCCCTAGGGGACCAGCCCATACTGCTCAGTGGGGCTTCTCCTCCGAGGTTCTGGGGTCCTTACCTGAGGAGGTGTTTGACCTGGGGCTGCTGGGGGCTTCTCCTCTTCCACTTCCACCCACCAGTTTATGGCCTGCAATGAGCCTCTCTTTCCATTTTGGGGGAAAGAGAATATAAGCATTCCCAGGAAATCTCATTAACTCTGCAGCAGACTCTTGGCTACTTATCCAACAGACAGACATCCATGTGTGCCCTCCTGCACACTCACGCACACCCTCTAGACCTGCCAAGCCCCAAATGGTAGGCGTACGATGCCATATTGTACAGCACAGACACAGAACGTTTCCACTATTGCAGAAAGTTCCACCGCCCAGCACTGCTCCAGGTTCTTGCCAGAACCCTGATTTTGCTTAGGTGCTCACCTGCCCGTGTGTTCTGGAAGGTGACACCCGAGGGCGAATGTGGATTAGCCTGAGCCAATCTTGGCAATTCCCTATTCCTTGTCAGTGATGGGCTTAGTCCTGGCCTGTGATGCCGCTTTGGCCGATGAGATACAAGGGGAATTCTGCTTGGGGAGGAGGTGTCCCTTCTGGAACATCTTCCTCACTAGTAAGCAAAGACATTGGGCAGGAAACACCTTGCCTTCTTCCATGAGCTCCATCCTGCCTATGTGAATCCCCTGGAAATGCCACATCCACCCTGCCACTCCCTGGCCGTTTCACTGAGCCCGAACTCCCCAGCGCTGCGGTCTGGACTGCTGGCTGTAGGATGTCATGTATTTTCCTCACATTTTAGTTATGAATTGTTACTTGCAGCCAAAAGCATCCTAACACACATGACAGGGTTTTTTTTTTTAAGGTTTATTTGTTTATTTATTTGAGAGAGTGAACAGGGGGAGGAGCAGAGGGAAAGGGAGAGAGAATCTCGAGCAGACTCCCCACTGAGCGCAGAGCCCAACGTGGGGCTCGATCTCATGACCCTGAGATCACGACCTGAGCTGAAACCAAGAGTTGGACGCTTAACCGACTGTGCCACCCAGGCGCCCCTTATATGACAGTTTTTGATGAAAGAATTTATGGGCTAGCTGTTCTTTGAAAGCTGAGCCATGTGGACCCACACAGGCACAAGGTGGGTATTTACCTGGGGAGGCAAATATTTGACTCCTGGCGAGTGAAAGATTGAACTTGGAGTGAAGCAGAACTAAGGTCTGAACCTTCTAAGGACCCGAAATGTCTAAGTCACCGCGTGACCTTGGACAAGTCAAATAGTAGCCGCCAGTGTTAGTCTTCCCATCTGTGAAATAGGGAGAATGGTGGATCCTTCATAGAAAAGGTGTGGAATCTACGACTGTTATAATTTTTTTTAAGATTTTATTTATTTATTTGACAGAGATAGAGACAGCCAGCGAGAGAGGGAACACAAGCAGGGGGAGTGGGAGAGGAAGAAGCAGGCTCCCAGCGGAGGAGCCTGATGTGGGGCTCGATCCCAGGACTCCACGATCACGCCCTGAGCCAAAGGCAGACGCTTAACGACTGAGCCACCCAGGCGCCCCGCGACTGTTATAATTGTACCTGAAGTTTATCATCCTTTTCCTTTGTACAACCGATAAGTTACTTTGGTTGTCTGATCTGTTAAACCCTATTGAGATGGGAATTACTGCTTCCATTTTAGAGAAGAGGACACCGGGGTCCGGAATGCGTTAAGCTTTGCCCAAGGCCACAGCTGTCGGGTGACAGAGCTGGGATTTCCACCTACCAGCAAATCCTGGCTCGGTCTTCTCTGACCTGGGAGGGGCTGAGTGCATTCATTCACCCTTTAGAGTGAGTGAGCTTCAGACTGTCTGGCTGGTGGTCACAGTTGAAACCCAGGCCCCAGGCTCAAGAGGCTGTGGTTGGGGAGGGGACGGGAACTTGCGAGGCCTGGACACCTGGTTCCGTCTGAAGCAAGCAAGCAGGTGAGCCAGCCCCCGGTGAGGGTGACGGTCTACTGCGTTGGACGTGGGGGCTGGCGCCATCACAGGTGCCTGGCATCCGGCAGAGTTCTGGCGGAGGCCTCAGGAGACCCAGGTTCGATTCCCAGCTCTGCCCTTTCTAGCTGTGTGATCCGGGCAAGTCCCTTCACCGATTTGGGCCTCAGTTTCCCCACCTGTAAAATGGGGGTCCCATGTTGATATAACCAATCAACTGAGGTGCTTTACGAACTGCAAAGCATTAGAGATTGCTTTAAGGGTGAAAAGAACATTTGGAAGGAAAACCTAGATATGTTGTCAGACAAAGCACAAGACCCCACATATGATGGGGTCTGGTTCCTGCTTTGGGGTCACTGGGGACTTGTCCCAGCACCAGGAGACACAGCAGTTTGCCTGGAAAATGCTGACCAAAAGCCAAAGCAGGCAGGAGGGCAGCTTGTTAAAAACCAACCTGTGAGGCTAGGGAGACTTTAATGAGGTGTGATCCCCAAAGTGCGAGACCTGAGTGGGTTCTGCAGAAAGCCTGCTGGCTTTGATCCCCCTTCTCTCATAAAATGTTATTTCTGCTCTCAGCTCCTCAAATTCCTAGACGGACGAATCAGTCTGGGCTGCCCGTGGAATTTGAAAAGAGTAAGTTTTCAAAAAACCACACTTGGGAACAATGGTTACCAGAAGTGTCTGGGTCTCAGAGGAAAGACAAACACCCTGTCCCCAGCTTGCAAGTGGTTCCCGAAACACCCTTCTACCTAACGCCTCGTGCCGCGTCTCCACCTACCGGGGGACACGCCGGTAATGAGGAGTAGTTTGTCCCCTGCTTCTGAGGCATGGCAATAAAACGCAACCAGACACGGCAGCTGGGTCCCAGCAGACTCGCCCTCACCCCTCCCTAGGGAGCGCCCATCCAGGGGGCTGAAGGCCAAGGGCTCACTTTCTGCAGCCCCCCCGCTCGCCTCCACCACTATTTCCCCGGGGGGGCAGGCACGGATGTCAGGTCCGCTATGGGGGGTGGTAGCAGTCAACTCGTCTTCACCTGCACTGAAACTGTTTACTTGAAATGTGGATTCTAATCGGAGCAATGTATGTGCTTAGATCCTACGAAATCACACAGTCCGCTCAAATTTATAACAAAAACAGCAGCATCCTGATTTTGGAAACGAGGCAACCATTTTCAACGCTTTCTGGAGTGCATCTACCTTCTCCTTTTTTTTTTTAAAGATTTTAATTTATTTATTTGACAGAGATAGAGACAGCCAGCGAGAGAGGGAACACAAGCAGGGGGAGCAGGAGAGGGAGAGGCAGACTCCCTGCTGACCAGGGAGCCCCCACTCGGGACTCGATCCCAGGACCTTGGGATCATGACCTGAGCTGAGGGCAGACGCTTAACGACTGAGCCACCCAGGCGCCCCTACCTTGCTATTCCCATATAACAAACTTATAATTCCAATTCTTGATTTTTCCGTCGCGGACATTAGTCATTAGCTATCAAAGATGACAACTCGGCTCTCTCAGTCCTGACTCCCAGCTCTGACACACACACACACACACACTTGTACGCACACACATGCATGCACACACGGACACACACATTTCCCAAACTCCTGTCCTTTCCGTATAGTTGTATCACCATGTTTACCTAAATCTCTGTTCAGTACCGGACACAATTATGATTATATAAATAATACATTAGTGTACCACGATTACATTTTCGTTTGAACAGCTTTTGTCTTTTTCAGGAGTCAATAATTGCTTTCCCCCTTTCATTTCTTTGCTTCCCACGAACCTATGAGTAATTCAGCCCCTAACCTTTGAAACTAGGAACATTCCTCCAGCGAGTCCAATGGACCACATAAGCTGAGGCTTTCCCCGGGTCCTCCCTCCCCTTTGGGGGTCTGTGTGTTCCTGCTCCCGTCTGAACTGTGTGTTTGCTGAGCCTGTGTACGTATGTCATCCGGGCAATAACAAGGACAAGGGCGGGGACACAGGCTTGAGAACAACTGCTGTGGTCCGTGGACTCTACCCTGGTGGGAGTGGAGTGCGTGGGCCATCCGGAGAGTGGCCAGCAGCCGTGTGCTGAGCAGAAGAAACACAGGTGTTGGCTGGAAAGTGAGGAGGGTATAATGAGTCCTGTGAGTCAGGCTGGTTGGGGACAGGGAGTAGTAAGCATTCATCCTGACCAGGGAAATCAGAGAAGGCTTCCCAATGGAGGTGACGTGAGCTGGGCCTCGGGCAATTCAGAAGGTTTCAAGATGATGAGGAATGGGAAACCCAAACATCATTTGGGGCAGAGGAAACAGAATAAGGATGGGAGCAGACACCTGCAAGTGAATGGTAAGGAGGAGTTGTGTGTTGCCAGAGCCGGAAAAGCTTGCAAGGGTGTGCCGGGGATGAGCTAGCCTGGATATGGAGGGTGACAGGTGGGTGCCAAGGAGCGTGTGCAGGCGGTGGTCACACGCAGCTCTAGCTGATTCCATTCTAACAGCTTTGTGTGCTCTGGCAAGGAATGGGCACTTTCCAACCTTTGCTGAAACAGAGCCACGGGATAGCGGAGTTTTGAGCAAGAGTGTCCTGCTGTGGGACTGGACGAGCAAACGGAGGCTGGAGGGATGATCACAGCAGGGGCTGGAGGAGAGACTCCTACTCTATTTAATGAGCGTATTGTTATTTTCCTAAAGTCTGTCTTACTTGCCTGAGAACCTCGACGGGTACGTGCCCGGGACCTACACTGGTGCGCACACAGGAATGAATGAATCTCCTGAAGCCCACAGCTCCGTCGCTGCCCCAGGAAATGGACCTCAGCTTCCCCTCCCCACAAACGCGGGCTCCCAGCCCCTCTCCCGAGAACTTGGAATCTCCCACCGTCTGTTGCCACCTCACCTGCCCCAGAGGCACTGCCTGTCGCCTTTTCTGGCGCCATCTCCTTGTGAGCACAGGCTTCCCTGGAAGCCTGGAAAGCACACTGTGCCAAATCCATTCTCTGTTGTCTCTGCAAATATCCCTGAGGAGACGGAGCCCGAAAGCCCAGCCTCGGTCTCAGAGTGGGAAAGAACTTGATGCAGAAAAGAAAAAACCCAAGATCGCATCTTCTCGATCCTTCCACAGAGCGAAAGTAAACACAAAGGAATGTCCCCACACTCTGCTCTGTGCCTGGCAGGTGCTCCAATGTGCTGTTGTTGCTAGTCGCTGCTGCTAAATCCTGCTTAGGGTCATGAAAGGGACCATCTTTGGGTGGGATGCCATGGGACCGTCCTCCTTTCTTTCCCAGCCCGCATTGGCAGCAGAGCCCGAAGAATGATGCCTGGGTCAGGGTTGGTGCTCCCGGCCACGTTGGCAAGGGCCCCACTGGCTCTGAGCTCTTTGCATACTCCCGCTGCTGCACCCTGGGGACGTGGGCTGTGAGGTCACCTCTGGCGAAGGCGAAGGCGCTCCCCTCCACATCCTGCTTTTCTTGAGTCAAAGCAACGCATGATTAGGCCTCCAGGGCAAAGGCATGAAGAGCCCTGAAAACAACCTGAAGGGCTCGAGGAGAAGAGGACAAGCTACAGGGCTGCCTGATGGGGTTGTACGACTCGAGGGGGGGACAGATGAAGGGGGACAGATGAAATCTCCGCTCGCTGCAATTTACTAGTTCCGTGTGACCTCGGATTGGCTATAAATCTCTATCTCTTTGAGTCTCAGTTTTCTCATCTGTACAATGAGAATCATAGATCCTAACACTTGGGGGGTCGTAACAGTTAAAGTGGAATGTACGGTCCACAAACTGCGCCTGCACTGGTGACATAAAAACAGCACACTGAGGGGAAGCATTCAGAAATGTGTGTGGTGCTTTGAAACTGCCTGACATCCGAGCTCATGATCAGGGCACTTGCCTCCCTGAACAGGGCGCAGATCAAAATATTGATCTTCACTGGACTTGACATAGATTTTTAAAACCAAACCCAAACCCTGATCTTTTACCACCAGCAGTTTGAGAAGCGCTGTTGGAAAGAGTCTGGGTACCCAGGACGTGCCATCATGATCCGAGCGGGGCAGTGCTCAGAGTGGACGGGCGTTGGGGGGCTTCCCTTGCCCCCAGCTGCCTGAGTTGGTCGATTGCAATCTACCCTCCTTTCAGGCCTCCTCCAGGCTGGCACTGGGCTCAGGGCTGGATCATCATCTCTGACCCGCGCCTGCAGCTCAGGTCTCACATCCAGCCAGCTGTCAAGCCCTGGCCCCCCCACAGTCCTGTGCCACCAGCAGAGCTCCGTCTTCACGACCACGAGGATACCGTGGCCCTCCCCATTCAACTCCACCCTCCACGCTGCCTGCAGAGGGAGCTGTTTTCAATTTATTTAAATAAGCTTTTTATCCGAGAGTAAGTTTAGACTTGCAGAAAGGTTGCAAAGGTTGTGTAGAGAATTCTCTTAAACCATCACCCCGCTCCCCCGATCGCTAACATCCTAGGAGACAGGTGTCACAACTAATGAACTGACGCTGGCACATTACTTACTAGACACTAAACTCCATACCTGTCTGGATGTCTTTAGTTGTTCACTGATGTCCTTTTCCTGTTCCAGGTGCCTATTTATTAGCACCTCCCGTGTGCTGGGGACCGTTCTAGGCGCTGGTGAATAAAATCGACACAGGGCACAGGCAAGGGGAGGGAATGGATTGGGAGCGGTAAAGAGAGAGTAACTGGATCCCAGGCTGATTTGGAGACAAAACTTGAAGTGGAAGGAACAGCAGCCGGTGGGGGACTCAGGCTCCATACAGTTTAGCCGGAGCTATTCCCGAGCTTTCCGTGGCAAACCAAGCTGGCTCACTACATTCAGGTATCGGATCTTCTTAGCCATTTGTGGTCTGTGTCAGTTTCTCAGCGGAGAGAGTATCTGAAAACAAACTTCATGGGATCTCACCGTGCAATAACCTTCAATGGCTCCCCATGGCCAAATTCCATGGCCTTCCATGGCCTGGCCCACTCTACTTACCCTTTCCTTCCACCTGTTGTATTCTCTAAGCATCCTAATCCCAACCACCAGACAGCTCTGAGTGTGGCGTCGCAGTCAGAATCCTAAGGCCTGAGGACCAGAACTGATTCTGTTCAACTTCCAGCTTTTTCCCATTACCTATAACCCCCCCCCCAAAACAGGGGGTTTATAGTGTAGCGGTTAAACAGGAAGGACAGACTGAGCTCTGTTACATTAGACAAATGTCTTAGCTTCTCTGTGACTCAGTTTCCTTATCTTTTAAATGAGGCCCAAAATTTGTATTCACAGGATTGTGGTCAGGGCTTAAGTAAGCCACACACGCAGAGCGCGTCCCAAGGTGAATGCTCAGTAAACGGTAATCAATAAACAGTAATTATATTGTCTTCGTTATTACCTTTGTATCCGCCCCCACCAGCCCCTCCCCCCTACAGAGGCGGGCGGGCGCCTAAAAGGCCATCAAGAGTGGAATTTTATGTAAAAGCCCTATCACTCCCCCTCCCCGAAGTTTTTAGCATTTATAAAGAGGACTCACCGAAACAAAAAACACAATGCTGAAACCAATGGAATAAATCACAAATGGTGGAATTTCAGGCACTAGCAGAAGAGGTATTTGGGGAAAGACACTTCCTGTCTGCGCTTTCGGAGTCACACCCGTCTGCTGGGAGCCCTGGCCACGGAGCCCTGAGTCCGGCTCCCCTCGCCTTCCTCCCCAATGCCGTGGGGCGCTGCAGGGGCTCGTTCCCATGCCAGTCGGTGGGAGCACTTGTCTCTGGGCGAGATCACCCAGAAGTCAGCTTTGGGGACTGACACGCAGGCCGTATTTGGGCAAGCGAGCCTTCCAACCTCATGGACACGCTGCTGTCACTTCAGTCATCAGACACTAGCACCCAGGGGTCCTTAGCCAACATCTCCGTGGACGGATGAGGAGCCCGAGGCCCCGGGAATGGAAAGGGCCTGCCCACTTGGGGTCATCATTCATTCATTCTCTTGATCACTCATTCATTCAATAACCATTAGGGGAACGTTTTCTCTAAAGCAGATCCCAGGGTGTCGCAGACAAAATGATGAATGTGTTTCCATAGTTGGAAAAAACCAGTCAGCTGAGGCTCAGTGGCCCAAGGACAATCCCTAGAATTCCCTTCGGGCAGCCGTATCCCCCGCGCTGGAAACGCCGTGGCTTGGTTTGCCACGGAAAGCCCGGGAATAGCTCCGGCTAAACTGTATGGAGCCTGAGTCCCCCACCGGGTGCTTTTCTTCCACTTCCAGTTTTGTTACTCTCTCTTTACCGCTCCCAATCCATTCCCTCCCCTTGCCTGTGCCCTGTGTCGATTTTATTCACCAGCACCTAGAACGGTCCCCAGCACACCGGAGGTGCTAATAAAGTGTCGCCAAATGCATGAAAATGCTGTGTAAACTTGAGAGCCCAATACAGACCCAGGACTAGTGGCATCGTGGTTGGGAGGGCGTGTGGTTGGCTTCAGTCGCTGTAGTTACTGGGGTCCGCTTGGGTTTAAACCCCAGCCCAGCTTCTGGCTACACAACCCCCTGAGTGGCTTCGGACAAGTCACTTCCCTTCCGTGAGCCTCCGTTTCCTCCTTTGGTTGACAAGGTAAATGAGACAGCACTGCATAAGACAGCCGGTTCTCTCTGTGTCCACCGCACGGAGGATAATCGGATAAAACGGTGTGGTTAGGTTTGTCTTTTGTTGTTCAGTCTGTCCCTACATAGGTGGGCAGCTGGGTGTTAGGGAAGGAGATTAGGGACAGGAGACAGCCTCTAACAAGGCTGCCGGAAAATTCAGTGCTGCCATCAGCCGCTGAGATCCTGCGATTTTGTCATTACAGCATCGCCCGGTCTATCCTGACTACCCGGGCCCCCTCTCCTTGGGAATCTGATGGAAACCAAGACTGCAAGACAACTCGCATTCGCACAAAATTAAGAAGCTTTCAACGTTAATGTCCTAAGATTCCACCTGTGTCGCTAGGATCCTGGGTGCCCCCACGGCCTCCCCTTCTCAGCCTCGGAAGTGGGGCCACGTGGGCATGAATAATCCTGGGTCGGGAGTTGCGATGCGGCAGAGGAGGACAGAAGCCGTCACCAAGGAGCAAGGCTTAGGGCTACGCGCATAAGTCAGCTGCCGGGAGGGGGCTTGAGCCCAAGCGTGGTGCTGTTGGGATGCTTTCTGGAGTCTGAGCTTGTTTTCCAGAGCTTTCGTGAGCCCAGGCTTGTTGTTTGGATGTTTTCTGCTGCCAGTGACTTTATAACCCCTCCTAGTGTGACGGCATTTTATGATCAAAGGGCTGCGGAAGGAAGAAGGGGCTTGTTGCTATTGTGAGCAAACACTGTATAAACAATCAGCTGACGCCTTCCCGGAGCATGTGACCCATGGCCCCGGGGGAAGGGGAGGGAGGGAGGGCGCTCTGAGGTCCACAGAAGCCTCATTTGGGGATCACCTCCGTAGGTGGGAGCGGGGAGCCATTGCCAAGACCACATGCCCAGGACAGAGGGTCCCGACCACGGATGGCACTGACAACAGGAGAGGCTTCAGGGCCCCGAAGAGTTCGCACTCTCAGCCTGAGTCACACTTGGAGCCTCTCCTGGGTCACACATTCCCCTCTGGCTGAAAGGCTGGGCTCTGGGGCCAACTGATGAGTTCAGACGGCTGCCCAGGGATGTCTCTGGCCACTCAAGGGCGTGCACTTTGAGAGTGGACGGTGGGGGGTGAAGGAAGGACCTTGGCCTTGGGATCAAGACTCTTGGTTTAAATCCTGGCGTCACCACCAGCCTCCCAGGGGACAAGGCTAGGTCACCGCTCTCTGGGCACGTCGCTATCTGGCCGCCGCAGGTGCTCTCCCCAGCCTTGAAGGCAAGAGCCTCATTCAGAGGACTCTGCCAGCTCAGGGTCAAGGCTGGCTTCCCGGGAGCTGACAAGTGTCCAACTGGTGGAGTTCGACCACCTCTTCCTGTCAGATGCTCAGAGCTCAGTCCCCGGACAGGGGCCACTGGAAGCCTGCCTTCACCCCAATATCTCCCTACAATCACATCAGCTACAAAAGACCTGGGGTTCCGAGTTAGAGCCTTTAACACGCAAACGCCTCCAGGCAGGGGTAACTGTAAGCCTACCAGTTGCGTGCGCCCCAGTGTGAACTGATCAATGGGCCCTTCCCAAGAGCCAGCTGGCAGAAGACAGACTCGGATGAAAGGGAAGAGGAGATATGGGTGCCTAGAGGATCGGAACACATTTGGTGGGAGCGTGGTACCAACAAGGCTAACAGCAATCACTTTACATCCCTATACTCCGTGCCAGGCCTTGTTCGAAACAAGAGATCCAGATCCAGACGCTGACTGGTTCATTTGATCCTGACAATAGCCCTGTGGCACAGGTGTTCCCACCACCATTTTACAAATGAGGGAACTGAGGCACGGCGAGGTCCCGTGTGCTGGCCTTTACCGTCCAGATCCACCCTCCATCCTTCTCTCTGCTGCTCTGCCCTGAAAGGCTCATCTGCAGTGGAATGAGCCCCTGGGGCTGCCCCATCCTCCGTGGGTTCCCTTACCCCTGCACACATCGCCAGAACGCACCCCTTCTGCAAGCTCTGCTCAGTGAGAACCTGTGAGGGACTGTCTGTTCCCTGCGCTCAAGATCACTCCTCTAGTAAGAGGCAGGGGCTGTGGGCGACAGCGGCCTGTCGTCAGCAAAGGCCAGCAGCCCCTCGGGGTCTGCAGACTGGAATGCTGCCGGCCCGGGGCCCTGAGGTCCTCGTCCGGGTGAATGTGGCACGACAGGTCCACTGGGCTCAGCGAGAAGCTCTCCCCAACTGCGGTTCGCGGCCGCGAGACTGACCGGGTTCATCGCAGCCACTCCTCTGGCGCTCAGTCCTGCAGACTGAAATGACAGCCACCGCCTCCCGGCACTACTCAGCTTCTCCCTCGACACTGGGCCCCCCGAGCATGCGCGCCTCAATCCTTGGAAATGAAGAAGCCCCTGCTTCATAGGGGAGCGGCATGTGAGGATGCTGCAAGGTGGTACCAAGCCGGAGCGGGGGAGACGTTACTCCTGAGCTGGCCTGCACGTTAGGGACGGGCCAGGGAGTTCCGTGGAAGTCATCTGGTCCCCCACCCTGCCTCTGGCACCCTTTCCTGAGCCAGCCCGAGAGCGTGGCCAGCCATCTGACTCTCCAAGCTTGGAACCGTCTCAGGAGGCCTCCCTGGCCGGCCCAGGGGAGCCCGTGCGTAGCCTTCCCTTCCTCCTCCAGCTCGTAGCAGGCCTGCATTTTCCCCCAAAGGTTCCACCCAGTCTTCTGAACGGGAGCCCCCTGCCGGGGTTCGGGGCTGTCCCTATAGTCTGTTGATGAGACGGTAAGTCCCTGCAATGTACCGAAATGCTCTAAGCACCAGGGGGACGGCCACAGCGAGCTCTGGGGCTCCTGCCTCACCGAAGCGCTGCGGACGGCGTGGAAACCAGGTGGGCCTTCACGCCACTCAGCCCAGCCTCCTGCTGGCAGGGGGGAAACTGAGGCCTCGAGAGGGATACAACTTGCACCAGTTCCCCCGGCCCGCAGTCTGCTGGCCTTTCTCTGGCACCCAGCTGTGAGAGGAGGCATTGGGCTCCAGGCAGACAGGCTGATGATTTCCACTGCAAAGAGCCAAACGTGAGGTTGGCAGGAGGGGTCGGAGCTCCGCGTCCTCGCCACCACCCACATTCCAAGGCTCCTCTGTTGGAAGCTTTCTTTGGAAGCGAAAAGCTGGTAATTGGGAGAAGTTGGGGTGACTCATGTACCAAATGCTGTTTTTGTTTTTCCTTTTTCTTAAAAATCTCAACTATTGGCTATTTTTACTTCAGGGCCAGATTCGATTTCATCATTTTCCTCCTCCTTTCCTGGGATTCTTTGCCCCCCGGCCATAGGAACGCCAGGCCCCCTCCCCAGCTGTCATGAAGATGCCGGCTGGACAGCCAGGGGGGTGATGGAGGGGCTCACCGGCCACCGCAGCGGCCGCAGCCAGGGCAGCGCTGAACCCTTCCACACCCCACGCCTCACTCCCAGGCCAGCCCGGGACGCCCGCCTCGCCTGCCCCATGCTGCTCCTGTCCTCAACTGACCCCTCAGTCCCCAACACAGTCTTCTGGGGACCCAGACCTGCAGCTCCTCACTCTGGCCCTGCCGTGGGACCCCTCCCCCAGAGAGCTTCTTCCACAAACCGTGTCCTGCTACCCCTCCGGCCTGGCCTCCCCTAGCCTCCCTGCCTCGAGTTTCATCATTTGTGTCCAACCTCCACGGGGCTACCGAAGCCCCTCTTTTCGTTTTTTAGTTTTTTATTTAATGACGGTACCACACATGCATTATTTTAGACGGCAGCGCAAAGACTCCGAACGCCGTTGCCCTCTGCCCCTACCCTGGGTTGCTCTCCCTAGGACATCAGCTTGTCATTCTTTCAGCTCTTTCTTCTGGTTTTGACTGCCAGATTTTTAAAAAGAAATAGATGTGCATTTATCCTGCAATTTCTTGAACTGTTTCCGGCAGAATCTCTTGGCTTCCTGCCGCCGGAGTTGGGGACTTAACACTTTCACCTGTGACCCTCCCACTTCCTTGCTCCTGTATTTTCAAAAGCACCGTTTTTTTTAGTTAAATCAGGAGGTAGTGTTCCCATTACGACACCCCCAAAGCTTCCACCCAGTCTTCCGAACGGGATCCCGCTGCCGGGGTTCGGGGCTGTCTCTGTAGTCTGCTGATGAGACTTTAAGTCCCTGCAATGTACCGAAATGGTCTAAGCACCAGGGGTAGACGTTGTTCCTGATGGCTCAGAGGGTGACTTGCGTTTACCTCCTTTGGCATCTATCTGTTTCCCCCTGGAGTCCGTCCCTGAGACCCCGGGCCTGGGGATGCCTGCCCTGGGCTGCATTCCTCTGACTGTCTCTCTCTCTGGAAGGACCCCTCCCCTCTAGACCATGCTTTGGGTTCCTGGGAGTGCAGAATTCTCTGGTTCAATGGCCCCATGCCCACTTGCAGGGAGTCTTCTCTGGAAGTCTATCTCTCCAAGGAGGGTCCCCACTGCTGGGCACACACCCCTAGCCCCTGGGGGCGGCCAAGTGGTGGATGCTTTCTGGAGGGCTGCAGATGGAACGTGGACATGAAGACTGTCTGTCCTCCCACACGTGCACTCATGGGGCGGGATGTGGAAGCAGGGCTCAGCTAGGGGCAGGATTAGATTTAATAATGACCTTCTTCCTGTCCCCCCACCCCACCCCTGTTTACTTGGCTTTTCTATATTCCCACAGGCATTTCTCCATAGTGTTTGGAACATTACCCCCAAATGTTCATCAATAATTTTACCAAATGCTCCAAGACCTCCAATCATCTAATCCATCCGTTCTTTTCCCTTCTCTTAAGTGAAGAAACTAGAGAAGAGCACTTACCGCCCTCTAGGCTTAGGCCACGTGCCGGGCGCTGGGGGAACATGCAATGAGCAAGGCACAGATCTGGAAATGTGGGCTTGGAGGCAGTTACTGAAGGCTATGCAGTTCCAGACACCCACGGTGACTGGGGGGGACCAAGAGAGCCAGACAAAGACAGGCAGGTGGGGCCCAGGGTGTGACGTTTCCATCTCACAGATCCATACACTTCTTTTTTTTTTTTTTTAAGATTTTATTTATTTATTCAATAGAGATAGAGACAGCCAGCGAGAGAGGGAACACAAGCAGGGGGAGTGGGAGAGGAAGAAGCAGGCTCATAGCAGAAGAGCCTGATGTGGGGCTCGATCCCAGATCGCTGTGATCACGCCCTGAGCCAAAGGCAGACGCTTAACCGCTGTGCCACCCAGGCGCCCCCAGATCCATACACTTCTTAACATGAGAGTCATTCAAAGAAACTGAATGAGAAGCATAAAACCAATGAGAGATAGAAACAAGTGGTTTATGGAGCCCTGGGGGTGAATCAGAACACAGTTTGAAAACCACCTCTCTAGGCTATTATACCCGAAGTGTTTCTAGCCATACGTCTTTTTGCAACCGTAAGTGCCAAATAGGGACCCTCACTTGTTGCTACGTGCTCCATACATGAGTTGAAATTAAGCCAGGGCTTCATTTTGCCAGGGGGACAGAGGTCTCCTACCTCTGCCTTAAGTCAAAGGCTTGTTTTTAAAAAAAGATTATTTATTTATTTATTTGAGAGAGAGTGAGTGGCCCCGTGAGGAGGGGGGGGGTAGAGGGAGAGGGAGAGAATCTCAAGCAGGCTCCACGCTGAGTGCGGAGCCCCAAGCAGGGCTTGATCTCATGACCCTGAGATCGTGACCTGAGCCGAAACCAAGAGTCGGATGCTTGACCGACTGCGCCACCCAGGCGCCCTTCTCCCTTAATTCAAAAGAGCATATATGTAACAGTCAAGGGGAAGGGCAGCGCCAGGCTGAGGAATGCTTGATTCAAGGGAGCTGGATCCTGGGCTCCTTGAATCGTATCAGGGCCACAACTGCGCACTCCAGAGCCATCAGGCACCCCTGTCTGGTACCCATCTCCCCCTCCATTCGACACTTGTCACACGCTTAGGGAGCTGCAGTGGTGACCCTGACACCCGTCTTGGAGATCAGTACAGGAGAGAAGTCACATGCACAAGAGAGGTGCCGGTCAAGTGTTACAGGAACTCAGGGGCGGGAGAAACCCCCTCCAGCTGAAGGGATCAGAAGAGGCGTCCTGTAGGACACAGTACTCAAGCCGATCCATGACAGCTGGTGGGACCTGGCAAGTCCAAAGGAGCCCATTTCAGACCAAGGCTCTGGTTGGGAAAGCACGAGGACCAGCTCCTCGTGGCCAGAGCATAGGTGGGATGGAAGGGGGTAGAGCAGCCGTGAAATACACACCCCCCCAAAGCTGTCCTGAACCCAGCTCCATCTGTGCAAGTCTAGCTCCTGTGTGTCCGTGTCACCTAGGTCCCTCTTCCAGCATTTTCCATGGGTACATCTCATCCTATCAACTCCAGCATGAGCATCCCAAGGGACAGGGCTATTTCCTTTAGGGGAGCAGGGAGCTCCATGAAGAGGGCATGCACTAAATGCTTGCTCGCTTCAACTCACTTATCCAATGGATGTTCTAGGCAGTGGGGTATAGCAGTAAACAGAAGGGGCGGGACCCTACCCCATGGCACTGACCCCTGAGTGAGAAGCTGCAGACACGGGCTCCTTCGTGGCTGGCTAGAAAATCATTCCCCAGCTTACCCTGAAGATTGAGAAAAGCAAAGGTGCACCTGGGCTCGAATCTCAGCTCCCTCCTTAGCTGTGAGATTTGGGGAAAGCTGTGGTACCTCCCCGAGCTTGTACCCTTGTGGTGCTCGTCATCCTACCCCACAGTGCCAGTGTGGAGCTACGATGGAACAATCTGGAAAAGTGTCCAACTTGGTGCCTGGGCCAAGTAGTGGCTCTGCTTAGGTAGGAGTCCCTTTCTCATCCCCGCTTTGAGGCCTCTGTTTCTCATCTTTATAATGACCAGTTCAGACCAGATGGTCTGCTTGCAAAGGCTCCAGTTGTAATATGTTCTGATTCCAAAAATCCGAAAAGTCAGGGGCAGTGGGAGGGCGTGTGTAGTATTCTTTGCAGTAAATCAGTGTCCATATGAAGTCATCTCGCCCCCCTGGCATTCGTCAAGTTTCCCTTTATGTGCCGAGAGTCTGGGGACCTGCCAGCCCCCTAAGCCACACTGGCTGCTTCTCCACGTGTAAATGGCTTTACCATCCGTGTGCTACTTAACCATCCCCCTGCGATCCCACGGGGAAGAAAACAGCCCCTTCTTATGCAACCCTGTCTGGAAAGACAGACAGCAAATGAGCACAGCTAAAAATATCTCATTTTCAAGTGTGGGGTGAGGGGCTGAGAAGGAGGGGCTGAGGGAAGGTGGGTCACATTCCCAAATGCTCTGGATTCTTCTTATCGGTGCTTTGCCGGGAATGCAAGAAATAAGAACCGAGAGTGACAGCTCTGGCCACACTGAATCCATCGCGCGGTGCATTCAGTCCAGGTTTCTGAAATGCCCCCTTCTCCTCCTTCCTAGGTCACCCGGCCAGCCTCAAGGTGCTGTCCCAGGCCTCAGTGATGGCCACTGCCGATGCCCCGGCTTCTCCAGCTTCTCCCTGCTATCGGCTGGCACCCCTGACCTTCGGCGAGCTGCTCTCGGACCCTAGAACGGCCTCCCCACAGGGAGAGCTGGATGGGCCAGAGTGGATCCCTGCCCCCCAGCCCCACAGCCGCTGACGGGTCATGTGGATGGACAGAGGTGTAATTCACACTTCAGAGGCCCCCTGGGACCAGGTTTCCACCTGCAACGGACCGGGCCTGGCTTCTTCCTCTGGTGCACACTCCTTCACCCACTCCCTTACCAGTTCTCCATACGAGCACACCCTGGACCAGCCCTTGGCATCGGACTCCTTGGTTTGGAGTCTGCGTCTGCGAGAAGCCCACCTATGAAGCCCTTCTTCCGGGAGCCCATCCTGGCTCCAGACAAGCTGTCTCTTCTGCACTTTCCAACGGACCCCTTCTCTGGTGGTCAGCAGCAAGCATTTCAATGCACCCTTTCCTTGTGCGCTGGTCCTCTTCTCTGGTCACTAGCGCAACAATTCTCAGACTGTAACACCAGAATGACCCGGGGGGTCGTAAGAAGGAAGAGGTCTGCGTTTTGACCAACCCGCCCTACCCCTCAGGTTATTCTTATGAGCACTGTATCTTCAAAACCTTTGCCTAGAACATTCTTGGAGTATTCCTTATCTCTGTTGCCAGACCGCAAGCTCCTTGTAAGATAATAACTATTTACTTCCATTTTGTGCAAAATGCTTTGATATGCATCAAGCCGTTTTATCCTCCCAACCACACCATGTGCTTTAAAAAAAAAAGCGGTTATATCATCCTTATTGTTAAAAAAACAAACAAGACTCAGGAAATTAAACAGGAGGGCTAGAAAAGATTCAAGCACGAAATGGGTGCTCTGGGTGACCTTTAAGGCCCCTCTAACTATGACCTTTTAGTGTATTCTGTTTTAAATTTCTCCAGGATTCTACCCAAGTTAATCAACTGGTTAAGGATGGAGAAGGGGGACAACGATTTATGTGCATCACCTCTTTAAGTACATTGATGAGATTTTATTATTATTACATCTACTTGTATAATAGATAAATGTATTTTTCTATAAATAGATAATAAAACAGGCTTAAAGTAGTTAAATGAAATGATAACCATGGTGCTTTTTTTAAAGTGCCAGTGGTAGAAACCTCACTCAAATTAGCATAAATAAAAAGGGATATTTATTGCAGTAGCTGGTTTCAGGTCTGGCTGGATCTAGAAACTCTAACAATATCAGGTTATTGCTTCTCCCATGTGGCTAGGGAAGAAGATCCCAAGCAGTTCCCGTTCTTAGAGTCATGGTCCCAGAGGAAAAGAAAGCACCTTTTATGAGAGCTCTTGGGAGAAAAAGAGAGAGAAAGAAAGAAAGAAAGAAAGAAAGAAAGAAAGAAAGAGAGAGAGAAAGAAAGAAAGAAAAAGAAGGAAGGAAGAAAGGAAGAAAAAGAAGGAGTAAGGAAGATTCTCATTGGTCCCACCTTGGTCCAATCTGACACCACAAGCAATCATTTGGCTCCATACATGAGCCCTTG
Organism: Ursus maritimus; assembly: GCF_017311325.1. Lineage (NCBI taxonomy): Eukaryota > Metazoa > Chordata > Mammalia > Carnivora > Ursidae > Ursus > Ursus maritimus. The sequence continues at coordinate 34,937,715 of NW_024425230.1, forward strand.
AATGGCCAGAGCTCAGCTCTGGGCCCACCCCTGGCCAGCAAGGACAGGTTAGCCCTATCTGAACCACAGGGAGCAAGGGGAGGATCGGGGCAGAGCAAAGAACTGAGCCACAAGTGACCCGCCAGAGGTCAAGGGCTTAGTAAGTGGTGAAGTTAGGTCTCTTGTCTTGATGCCAACGGTTGGCTCCTTTACACCCACAGAGTCTGCGATCCACAGTACTTGGCCAGCGCCGGGGGCACTGTCATGGTCGACATCAGCAGCCCTATGTTAAAACCACAGGGCATCTTTAACTTTTCCAATACTTTGACCAATACTTCTTTTCCCCCCATCCCCAGAAAACTGCAAGACACGTAGATTCATACGCTGTTGAGAGAACCAGTGTACCCAGTTTCCCCCACGTAATGTCTTGTAAAACCATCCTACAGTATCACGATATCACAACCAGGATACTGACATCGATACAATCTAGAAACAGATCATTCCCACAGTGCCCTTGACAGTCACATATGCCTCTTTCCTGTCCCCATCTCCTCCTTAACCCTGGCAACCACACGTTCTCTCTTTCCATAATTTTGTCATTTAAAGAATGTCTTATAAATGCAATCCCACAGCACGTAATCTTTCGGGATTGGCTTTTCCCACTCAGCATGATTTCTGGAGACTGGGCACCATTGTTGCCTGCACCAGTCGCTCCTTTCCTCTGATCGCTGAGTAGCATGCCGTGGTGTGGACGTACCACAGTTTGCTTAACCATTCACCTGTCAAAGGACAGCTCAGATGGTTCCAGGTTTTGGCTACTACAAATAAAACTCTGCTTAACGTTCGTGTGCAGGTTTCTATGGGAACATAAAAGTCTTCATTTCTCCGGAGTAAGTGCCCAGGAGTGCAATTGCTGGGTCATTTGGTAGTTGCGTGTTTGGTCTTTAAAGAAACTGCCAAACTGTTTTCCCGAGCAGCTGTACCTTTCCACCTTCCCACCGGCAAGGAGAGTGATCCAGTCTCCACGCACGGATGCTGTTTTTTCATTTAGCCATCCTGAGCCTCGTGACATCTCATTGTAGAATTTTAATTTGCGTTACCTTAACGGCAAATCACGATGAACGTCTCTGTGCGTGTTTACGTTTATCTGCATATCCGCCCGGTGAAATGTCTGGGCACGGCTTTCGTCCTTTTCCTAATTGGATTGTTTGGATTTTTTACTGTTGAGTTTTGGGAACTCATTAAATATTCTAAATACTAGCCCTTTGTCACTTGTGTGGTTTGCAAATATTTTCCCTCTGTCTGTAGCTTGTTTTCTATCCACAGGGTGTAACAAGGTATTTTTCAGAATAAACATTTTTAATTTTGATGAGGCCCAAACTTACAAATTTTTCCTTTTATGGCTCATTTTTTTTTTGGTGTCAAGTCTAAGAACTCTGTCTAGCCCTACATCACAAAGATTATCCCCTCTGTTTTTTTTTTTTTTCTGAAAGTTTTATAGTTTTACGCTTTACATTGAAGTCTGTCATCCATTTTGGATTAATTTTGTACAAGGTGTGAGGTTTGGATCTGGTTCGTTTTTCTGCTTATGGTTGTGCAATTATACCAGCACCGTTTGTTGAAAAGGCTGTTTTCTGTTGAATTGCTTTTGCACCTTTGTCAAAAATAAGATACATTTGTGTGGGTCTATTTCTGAGTTTTCTATCTGTTCGATCGATCTACGTGTCTATCCCTCCACCAATGCCACACATTCGTGATTGCTGTAGCTATTTAGTAAGTCTTGACATTGTGTAGACTGATTCATCCCAATTTATTTTTCTTTCTTTCTTTCTTTTTAAAGGAGGCCCCATGCCCAGCATGGAGCCCAATACGGGGCTTGAACTCACAACCCTGAGATTAAGACCTGAGCCGAGATCAAGAGTCAGATGCTTAGCCAACTGAGCCACCCAGGTGCTCCTTATTTTTCTTTTTAAAAGTTATTTAAGCTTGGGGCGCCTGGGTCGTTAAGCGTCTGCCTTCGGCTCAGGGCGTGATCCCGGCGTTCTGGGATCGAGCGCCACATCAGGCTCCTCTGCTGGGAGCCTGCTTCTTCCTCTCCCACTCCCCCTGCTTGTGTTCCCTCTCTCGCTGGCTGTCTCTCTCTCTGTCAAATAAATAAATAAAATCTTTAAAAAAATAAAAATAAAAGTTATTTAAGCTTTTCTAGTTCTTTTGTCTTTCTATATGAATTTTAGAATAATCTTGTCTATATCTACAAAGTACCTACCTGAGATTTTGGTAGGAATTGCATTAAACCCACATATTACTTTGGGGAGAACTGACCTCTTTACTCTATCGAGTCTTCAATCCACAAACACAAACAAAAATACTCAAACAGCACTTTCATGAAGCTTAAAAAAAAAAGCCACACTAAAGCTAAACTCATGTATTGGGTAAATATGTTTTTAAAGTAAGAGAACCATGACTACAAGTTTCAGAACACTGGTTATCTCAGCAGGGGGAGCCAGGAAAATGGGACGGGAGGAGTAATTTCCCAGTCCTCTATTTCCTCGGGTGGTAGCTTCAAGGGTGTTTATTAAACACCTACATTTAAAAGCGGACAATGACTACAGCAATGACAATGAGCGTATGTCAAGAACCACACAGACATAGCCACGTTGTGCAGACCCTGAATCATACACGATTTGGGCGGGGGGAGACCCTCCAAGAAAAAAATCCACAAAGTCCAAATATAAAATCAGGTATAAAAGTGAATTTTTTCAGAATTGAAATCACAAATGAGAATTTTAAAAATATGGCGAATAGCACAAACATCACCAAGTCCAGAAGAGTACCTTAATGTTTGTATTGTTGATAATAACTGACAACCTATCACACCACAAGGATGGTGACACTTTCCCCCTACATTTTAACAGTTCTTTTTTTTTAAGATTTTATTTATTTATTTGGCACAGAAAGAGAGACAGCGAGATGGAACACAAGCAAGAGGAGTGTGAGAGAGAGAAGCAGGCTTCCCCCCACTGAGCAGGGAGCCCGATGCGGGACTCGATCCCAGCACCCTGGGATCATGACCTGAGCCGAAGGCAGACACTTCACATCTGAGCCACCCAGGCGCCCCTATTTTAACATTTCTGACTCCATCCTCTTTGATTACTTCCTTATGCAATAAGGATTTTATAAAATGCTTTTCCAAAGAAAGAGAGATAATTCAGTTCTCCCTCTGGCATGGGTTATCAAAATGCGTTTTGTGCTGTTATCATTTGGAAAAGCCGGCTTCATAGCTTGTTACTGGGAATATCACACATTAAACTTCCCCTGAAGTTTCTTGCTTACCTAGTGCTTGACGCGTCGGGGTCAGGCCTGGGCACCCAGCCCGGCTCAGCCACGTCATCACCATGACCCCCACCTGCCAGACAGGTACCCACGGAGCAGGGTAACAGTGAAGTCTGCAGCTCAGTGCTGTCTCCTTCAGATTCTTCTCTGTGGGCTTTCAAAGCAGGGCCCACACTCTCCGTGACACCCCCAGGGGAGCTCCATGGCTGGGATGTGGAGTTGACACAGGCTCACGGTCATCCTGCACCCCTAACAATGAACACCCAGCCTTAGAAGCGCCCAGTGGGGGCCCTGAAGCTTCACCTGCGTTACTCCACTGTCCACCCCCCTTTGGAACCAAGGCTTGTGAGTAATTCACTCCGCCCCTCCGGGGTCACTGATAACGTGATCCTCCAGCCCTGAAGCAGTGGAGGGGGAGGGGAAACTACAGCTTGACCACATAAGCTAGGGCACAAGAGAGGCAAGACCAGTGGCCTCCCCCATGTGTACTACTTGGCTGTAGTCAGTCATTTACTCAACAAAAATTGAGCGAGCATCTGCCATGTGCCAGGCTCTGTGTTAGGCTCTGGGGTACCACGGTGGGCCCGCACGGGCGAGCTCCCCTACAGAGAAGATGGAATCAGTGTAAATCTGGGCACATCTCCTGCAGGGTTTGGTGTCCCCAGCTCTGGCCTTCTGGGGCCCCTGCTCTTTCTCCATCAGGCTACCATGTGTCTGTTCCAGGCCCACTGGGTATGTTGGTTCATCTGTTTCTGCGTCCCCAGTGCCCGATGCACGGCTCAGCACATGGCTGGAGGCAGCGTCGAATGGAGCTGCCTGACCAGGGCTCCCAGGGTAGGTAGACGGGAAGCCAGGGGTCGAAGGCGCGGAGTGAAGGAAGCAGAACTGAGACACGAGCCCTGCCTTAGGCGCAGACCCAGACCCTCGGAATTCCGGCGACAGCTCCCCAGGAAGTTGGCCGCACCACAAGTGGATCTCCCTCCCGTCCAGGACTGGACTACGGGGACTCCCAGTGCAGGAAGCAGGGCAAAGCCTCCCAAGGAGAGAAGGGGGGCGAAGGAAGCAGCATCACCTGGTCTTTGGGAGCAGACAGCAGGGACTCCGCTCTCTGCACACTCCTGACTTCATTCTCTGTGAGTGACGGTGACGCCAGCCCAGCAGCGTCTTCTGGGTAAGTGGAGGGACAGTTGCATATCCAGAACGTCCACAGTAGGACTTTTGGACTCCCGGCCCCTCCGGTCACCGCAGAACTTCTGTGATCACCAAGCCTGACCTTCCATTAGAGCATAAGCTCCGAGAGGGCCAGGGCTGGTCCTCATGCCCGCTGAGCATCTAGGACGGTTCCCCGGGACACAGCGGTACAAGATAAATATTTGTGGAAGGATGGAGGGAAAGATGACACCAAGAAAATATAATGAACATGGAACTGTATTGTCAAAATGACACAGCACTAAGCTAGTTGCTTTGGTTAACATGACTTCCCGACTATAAAAAATCCGACCTCAAAAATGTGTTTTCCATTCTTCAGGAGGACCAACGCCAGCTGGGTGCTATTTGAAGAGCTCCCTCCTTCGTTGATACTATTATTACTAACTCACTGCGAAAAGTTCAGTTGCGGACTGGGAGAAGTGGGGAGCAGACCCGGCGGCACGAGATTGTCGCAGATCTTCTGGTCAGAGGTCAGAAAGCAGCACACACGCTTCCCTCTTTTGACCGCCATGCTTCGGGTGTCCCAACCAACCCCCTCGAGCAGCCTTTGTAGCACAGACTTCACCCCACCCCACACTGAACAACCTTGGTGTAACAGAGGAAGGAGGCTGACTGTGTGTACATGTGTATGCGTATATATACATGAGTCTGTGACATCTCTAGCCCCTGTCAGGTGCTCAGCGCGCTTATGTCTCTGGGGAGCCCTGGCCCTCATTGTCATGTCCCCTTCGTCAGGAGAGGGGTCAGCGCCCCATGTTCAGTGGACATGGAATCATGTAGGGATGAGCCAAACCTACAAATTTTCTGCTCGGAGGTTTCCCAGCCCTGTCTAGGTTGCCCGGACCCACACTGAAACTTCATTTCTCTATATACCCAGCTTTATCGCTCACTTTCCAAATTATCCGGCTCGTACTTCCTCACCTTGACATTCATTTCCCTCTTCTTCTTCCCACATACCCAATCTACAGCTACTATCTGTCTACAGGCTGTCAGTCTACTGCATAGATCCTGGCCCCCTCTAGTCTGATGTAAGATCTTGACGTAGTCCCTAATCATCTTCAGAGTCCCCATATCCCCCATCCCTCCTCTATCCTTGGACATGGTCTTTATGACCTCCCCATGGGTCACCTTTATCTGTTATGTCTCAACCCCACATCTCACTGCATGTTATCCCTTCGGAGGACAGCTAACATCACTCTGCTGTTGTCTTCTTTCTTCTTCTGTGTTCCTGTGGGTTTATTCTTTTTCCACTAGAAAGAAAGTTCTATGGGGACAGGGTGTTGGCCTGTTTTCTTCACCAAAGTATCCCCAGGGTCAGACATAAGGTAGGCACTCAATAAATACTATTGAACACAAATAAATGCTTAGTATGTTTGAGCAACTGGCCAGCGAATTTGGAGCCAGCTCAGTTCATCAGCTTCTGAGGCATTTTTGGAAACCCTAGTAGCCCCAAAAATGATATTACCAAAGCCCCCGGAAAGGAACATTCTATTACGTGGTAAACAGCTTTTTCTCATCAAAGGAAAAAAAAAAACCACTTTTGTCCTCCCCACCACCAACCTTGTTGAGAATTCCACCCTTTTTTAGACAAATCCACTTGGGGAGTAAGAGCACCAGAGTGTCCCACTTTTGCTAGGTGCTCGTCCAGTTTCCTCAGAACTATGGTTTGCAATTTTAGCTGCGCATCCTAATTCCCAAGAAGTTCGCTTAAAATGTTATTCCTGGACCCTTTTCTCAGGGGCTTGGTTTTAGTAGGTCTGGGATGAAGCCCAGAATCTGCCTTTTTCACAATCTCCTGGGACAACATAGAGGCAAGTGGCTCTCACATCTCATGCTGAGAGACTATATCATGGAGTTTATTATAGGAAATTAAAATTCAGCTGAGCACGCTCAGATAAGATCGACACAGAGGAGATTGAAGGGTGTTGGTTGATAAACCCAATATGGCGGCCTCAGACACTGGACGAGCCACAGCTGGGAAAGGGCATATATGAAATCTGAAGGGACAGACGGACACACAGCCAGGAACACATGCAAAAGCATGATGTGGGGTTCTTGACAAAGCTGAAGACCAGGATAAGCTGAGGGATAATTCTTAAAGGAAATTGATGTCAGTATTTGAGGACTTGTCCTGTGAAGCACAGAAGTAGAGGGACTTCCGCACTGACAACAGTTTGGGCCATGGGATCATACCTGCACATAACTACATTGGATTTGCACACACACACACAGTTTCTGAAGATACACGTCTGTCTTTCCTATGTTTACAAATGGACTCAACCATCTACAGTCCTCAGATAGAGCGAACCTTTTGAGACCTCCACCCAGAGCTCTGGGCCATTAGGAGTTTGGCAGCAGGAAGATTCAGCTTTGCTTCCTCCCCCCTACAAATAATGACTGGGCACTTGCCCTGTGCCAAGCAGGGTACTAGGCACTGAGGAGAATACAGGAGTGAGTAAAATCGGACAAGCTCCCTGCTCTCACAGAGAGACAGACATTCTTAACCAAACAGCCATGAAGACAAATGTACAATGCACCATGACTCTGCTGTGATGGGGAGGGGCTGTAGTGCTATGAGGGGGTACCCTGAATGATGGGTTGAGTGGGCTTGGGGATGCAGGGACTGAGGTCTCAGGATAAGCAGGTGTTGTCAGGTAACAGACAAAGAATAGCACTCCAAGAAGCAGCGACAGCATGTACAAAGGTCCTGGGGTGAGAGGGTGTGTGGCCACGGGGAACTGAGGGCAGGCTGGTGTGGCCTGGGCAGTGACAAAGGTGGAAAACCAGAGGGTAAGTGGGAAGACCAGACAGGGCTTTGGAGTGTGAAAGTGACAATTCCCCAAAAGCAGTAAGGAAGTCATTGATTGGTTTTCAAGAGGGAGACCCAGAAGAGTTGTAACACATTTACGCTTCAGAAAGGGGACTCTGGCTTCCTGTGGGAAAGAGACAAGACCAACAGGGATGCAGACAGTCTTGGAGGGAGATGACTGCATGGTCCAGGGCTGTCACCAGCAGAGATAAAGGGGACAAATGCTAAGGTCTTTTAAGAATGAATACCAGGCCTTCACCAGCCCGAGTCCTCAGCGTCTGCTGCAGGACATTGGGGTTCAGGAAAGGATGAGCTGAGTGGCTCAGCTGAGAACAAAATGGGCCCAGGAAGTTGCACGCACTCCCTGCTTTCTCTTCCTAAGAACCACGTCCTCTTTGGCTGAGCTCAGGCATTTTGCAAAATGGTGAGAGATGGGGGAGAGTGAAGAAGGGAGGCAAGTTCTTTAATTTCTGGGCCATTTTCCCGTTTTTTGTGGGAAAGTCCCCTGCACTTATCTGCACAGATTGTCAAATTGTCTGGCAGGAACCCCAGCTGGGGCCCTTTGGGGAGAAGAAATGCATGATTCAGCCAGTGGGATGGGGCCAGAAAGGTTTGCAATGGATGAAGGAGGCTGGGGGTGAGGGGCCAGAAGTGAGGGGCTCAGCTTCCTCCTGGCGAGAGAGCTGCTGGGAGGAAGACAGAGGCAGTGAGGAGGCCAGAAGGAAGCCAGCCAGTGGCCCCAGGTGCGCCAAGCAGAAGGCAGGCTCCCATGTTCCCGGAGGCAAAGTGGCTCAGCCGGAAAGCCAAGAAATCAGATAGGACCGATAGAGTGACTGATTCAGCAGTGGGGTTGCTCTTGGCCCAGGACCAACCTGGAAATTACAGCCCTGGCTTGCAGCTTCCGGGACAGCTACTGGAATGCGGGGCCTGCTGGTGATTGTGGTCGACAGCCACAGGGCCTTGCCTCGCCTTCCTGGGCCATGGTCATTGGCGGTGGGGGGTGGGGGGCGGGGAGGGCTCTTGCTCCCGGCCCCTGCTAGAGAGCTGCAACCAGGATGGTCCTCCAAGGGTTGCCCGGGAGCATAGGTGTCCGAGAACAGCCCACTGCAAAGAGGAGCCTGGCCTCGCCCAGGCCTACGAGACAAGGATGGTAAATTCTGTCCCCATTCCCAGTGGTCGTGCAGATGCTGGTTCGCGCGGACTCCATCATTGTGCAAAGGAGACAGGCAGTGGCTTTCTTATCCCAGCTTTGCCATTGCTGTGTGGCTTTGGAAGATTCACTTCCCCTTTCTGAGCCTCAGTTTCCCAACCTGGAAACGGAGACACGGCGATGGAAGGTCTGCTTTGGCTGACGAGACTGTTGGGATGGCCAAAGTTCAACACTTCGAAGAAGAGTGAGATAAGAAAGAATGTCATCATGGTGTTGACATCCCAACTGCCCTTCACCTTGCGCTCTGAGGAACCTCAACCTTATCTCAGAGACGAGGAAGTGGAGGCTCAGGGAGCTGAAGGATCCCACTACAATCAGTTCGAGGGGGAGGGGCTGAGCCAGCTCCAGCCACATCCACTTACCGGAAGACCAAGGCTTCCTCCCGGCCCCACAGCTGCCTGTGGGTTCATCAGGAGCCACTGCATTTAAAGAGGTTTTTTTAGGGGTGCCTGGGTGGCTCAGTCGTTAAGCGTCTGCCAGCATAATCCCAGAGTCCTGGGATCGAGCCCCACATCAGGCACCTCTGCTGGGAGCCTGCTTCTTCCTCTCCCACTCCCCCTGCTTGTGTTCCCTCTCTTGCTGGCTGTCTCTCTCTCTCTGTCAAATAAATAAATAAAATCTTTAAAAAAATAAATAAATAAAAAGGTTTAAAAAAAAAAGAATAGGAGCTTTGGAATTCAGAACCAGAGACAACAGTTGCCTTGTTAATTTTCAGATTTAAAAAAGTAAGCAAGATTGCAAGGATCAGCTCATAGCAACCTCTCCGTGAACTCCATCAAATCAAATATCTGGAGATCTGTGCCTGTAAACCCTTGAAACAGGAGCAGCGAGGTTAGAGCTGGGTGGGTTTTTTGCAGAGCTCACCAAGCAGCGGAAACTTGAGAGACGAGGTATTTCCACCATTCCTGTCTTACAGAGAAGGAGAGTGGGTCCCGGGAAGGGAGGGACGAGCGCGGTGTCGTCACTAGTCCAACGAGAGGCAGAGCTAGGACGAGAGCTTGCGTCTCCCTTCGACTTCACACGATGATCTTTCCAAAACAGCAGCTGCCTGTGAATTCGTCAGGGCGATCTCCGGAAGTGAGACGAGACCCTTTCAAAGAGCCCTTCAGCAAGTCACAGGGGACTTGTCCCCTAGGGGGTCCCATCAGCTATCCATCCTCATCCCTCTTTGATGACCCTTCATCTCCTAGCTCCATCTTTGTGTTCTAGCCGGGTGGGCTCCTCACTGCCACCTACCACATCCCCCCACCCCTCCTGATCTCCTGCCTCAGTTTCCCCCACTCCTGCCATCCTTTCCACATATCTAAGTTTTACTCTTCTTTTAAGGGCCTCATTCTGCCTGCTCCATGAAGCTTACCCCAGGGTCTCTCTCTCCCTTCTCTGAACCAGGATAATTATCATTCCTCTAGTAGCCAATATTTCCTGAGGGTTTGTACCCGCCGAGTGCTATGCTAAGAGATCACCTCATAAATCTTTGGGCATTATTGCTCATTTTTAACCCCATTTTGAAGGGAGAGAGGATACAGGCGTCTGGGGAGTTGATGTAACTTGCGCAAGGTCATGCGGCTGGTCAGTGAGAGAGCTGGGGCACTAGCCCGGGCCTCGCTCTCACCATCGGGCTCCACGGCTCAGAGGATCCTGGGCAGCTTCTTACACCCTGTCTTGGCGGTACCCATTTCCTGGGGGTAGTCCCATCTGACCAGCTAGACGGGGACCTCACAAGGCAAGGACAGGTAAATGCCTGCTCATTTCACTCTCCCTGGTTCTGGGGAAACAGGCCGAGTTGGTTCTCAGAAAAGATCATCCTTACTTGCCTACCTTCCCGAGAAGGACTCTGTGCTGCTGAGAGACGGGCCGACTTACGTCAGCCAGGCCGCTCCACCAGATGGTTCCCTGTGTTCCCAGAAGACAGGGTCCTTTTTCATAGTAGCAGAGGAAGTGGGCTCCTTCCATCTAGTGCGGTAGAAGTGACCCTGGTCAGCTGTCTGTGGAATCCCCTCCTTTCTTTCCCCCTTCCTCGCCTTCCTTCTCTGATCCCCTCCGAGCATTTCCAAGGACCTTGCCCTGCTGTCTTCTCTGAAGTCGCCAGCTCCTCGCCACCTGCGGCCCAGGAGCCCCGCTTCTGTCTGTGAGTCCAGATGTCACTCGGAACAGACTCATGCCTGCCATGGAGAGGAAGTGGCCCCTCCCAGCTCCCTGAGTATCTCCCCAGCTGGGATGTGATCAGCTTCTCGCCATCCCATTACAGGACGGTAAGTGTGGATGGTGCTGGCGGCCTCAAGGATATGCTCCCCCAGAACTTAGAGCAAAGTTACCCTCAGAGACAGAATGGCGCCCCTTCAGCAAGACTGAGCCACATCCTGATGGCAAGGTCTAAAGAAAGACTGCGGAGGTCAGATGGGGAGGGCCTGGCCTATGACAGAGGAGTGGAGAAAGATGGGGAGGACCAGACCAATGACAGAGGAGTGCAGAAAGGTGACGTGCCCAGATCAATCCCAGCAGCGCCCGGGAATGCAGGGAGAGGCATCCCTGGCCTTTGGACTGGAAGCACTTTCACGCACAGAACACATTCATCTCATTCCAGCTCTAGTCATTGCCCGGAACATGAGTTTCCGTGGCATTTATCACAATTTATAACTTTATTTCTAGCGGCGTGCTTAGCTGGTCATGTCCTGCTTCCACAGGGAGGCAGTCAGCTCTGTTCTGGTCCACGCTGTGTCCCCGGCACTCACCACGCGCTTGACAAATGCGTATTGGCTGAATGCAGGACATGTCATCCCTACTGAGACAAGGAATGCAGCAAGGTGTGTCACTGCACAGCGAGGATGCCCACCTCACTGGCAAGGCCATCCAGGCGTGAGAGGAATGGTCCTCCGGTCCTCACTAGTGAGCGCCCCAAGCAGCTTCGTGCAGGAGACGAGAGATCCCCTTCAGGAAGAGAAAGTGGGCACACTTAGTTCTACTTGCAAATTAACAATATAGTGTTCAGGTGTATCGGTAAAATTGGTATGTTTTATTCATGAGCACCTGCCCCTCCCCACTAAGACGGAGTGGGGTAGGGGCCCAGATGAAGCCAACAGTTGCAGGTGTCTGTGTGCCTGGCCGACAGTCAATGTGATGAGCGCCCCCTTGAGGCCTTGAGGAGACGGCCAGCCTTGTCACCTTCAGGGTCCGCCTGGGAGACCTCCTTTCTGCTTAAAAGCCCACACCAAGATGCCCCCAATTCTGGAGCCTCATCGAATCTGTGCCAGAGAGCTGTTTCTACTCCTCCGTCACCTCCACGGAGCTGGAGACCACCTGGACAAAGAAGTGTCTGGGAGACCCCCTCATCCAACTTCCTCGGTGTATTTGTCTTTATGATGACATATGTCATACATCCCGGAGTGCACGTGTGTTTGGTTTATAGAATCATAAAAAGGAACACCAGGTACACACCGTCCAAATTAAGGATTGACCCATTACCAACGCTTTCGAACTGCCCTCCCCCATTTCCTGTAATAACCACCCCCGCTGAACACGCACACCAGAGGCAAGCATGTCTTGATTTGGGGTTAGCCAGTCCTTACTTTTGAGACTGGTTTTACCACCTAATACGTATTTTCATCATTGAGTTGTAATTCACATAGCGTCAAGTTTACCCTTCTAACGTAACAATACAAATTCGTATATTTACATGGTTGTGCAACTGTCACCACTATTTTCATCACCCCCAAAAGAAACCCTGTACTAGGGGTGCCTGGGTGGTGCAGTCATTAAGCGTCTGCCTTCGGCTCAGGGCCTGATCCCAGCGTTCTGGGATGGAGCCCCACATCAGGCTCCTCCACTGGGAGCCTGCTTCTTCCTCTCCCACTCCCCCTGCTTGTGTTCTCTCTCTCGCTGGCTGTCTCTCTGTCAAATTAATAAATAAAATCTTAAAAAAAAAAAAAGAAAAAGAAAAAGAAACCCTGTACCAGTTAGCAGTCACTCCCCATTCCATCCTCCCCATCACCCTTAAAAACCACTAATCCACTTTCTGTCTCTATAGATTTTTCTATTCTGGATATTTTGTCTAAATGGACTCGTACAATAAGCACGTTCCACGCCTGGCTGTTCTCACTCAGCATGATCTTCTCAAGGCTTATCCAGGTTCTAGCATATGTTAGTACTTCACTTCTTTTTATGGGCGAACAATGTTCCGTTGTATGGATATATCACATTCTGTTTATCTGTCCATCAGGTGGTGACGAATATCTGTGTTGTTTCTTCTTTATGGCTATTACGCGCGATGCTGTTACGAACATGAGTGTACAAGTTTTTGTATGAATGTCTGTTTCCATTTCCCTTTGCGACACACCTAGGAGTGGGATTTCTGGGTCACATGGTCACCCTATGTTTAATCATTTGAGGATCTGCCAAACTGTCTTTCCAAGTGTCTGCAGCATTATATCACCAACGGTGTGGGTGTTTCGATTTCTCTCCATCTCATCTAACACTCTCTGTTTTCTGTCTTTTTCATTACAGCCACCCTCGGGTCTGTGAAGTAGTTATCTCCTTACGACCTTGATCTGCCTTCCCTTAACAACTAATGACGTTGGGCGTCTTTTCATGTACTTATTGGTCATGTGTCCATGTTCTTTGGAGAGATGTCTACTCCAATCCCGTGTTCCTTTTTTAACTGGGCCATATGTATTTTTCTTTTCTTTTCTTTCTTTCTTTCTTTTTTTTTTTAATGAGAGAGAAAGAAAGCAGTGGTGGGGAGGGCGGAGGGAGAGGGCAGGGTAGAGACTGATGCAGGGCTCGATCTCATGATCTCGAGATCACAACCGGAGCCAAAACCAACTAATGCCTAACCAACTCAGCCACCCAGGCATCATGGGTGATATGTATTTTTAAAGAATGAATGTCCACCTGCAAAAGAATGAAGTTGCACTCCTGTCTCACACCACATGCAGAAATTAACTTGAAATGGATCAAAGACCTAAAATGAGAGCTCAAACTATAAAACTCTCAGAGGAAACCCTGTGTAGAGCTTCATGACCTTGGAATGACCTTAGAAAATGATTTCTCAGGCATGACACCAAAAGTACAGGCAACAAAAGAAAGAATAGAGAAACTGAGCATAATCAAGATTAAAACTTTTTGTGCTTCCCAGGACACCATCAAGAAAGTGAAAAGGCAACCCACATATGGGAGAAAACTTTTACAAATTCTGTATTTGACAAAGAACTTGTATCTAGAAGATGTAAAGACTTACTGCAGTTCGATAATAAAAAGACAAATAACAATTAAAACAGGCAAAGTTGGGGCACCTGGTGGCTCAGTCCATTGAGTGTCTGACTCTTGGTTTTGGCTCAGGTCATGATCTCAAGGTGGTGAGATCGAGCCCTACATCTGGCTCCGTGCTCGGTGTGGCATCTGCTTGGGCTTCTCTCTCCCTCTCCCTCTACCCCTCTCCCCCACCATGCATACACACTCTCTCCCTGGAAGAAATAAATTTTTAAAGAATAAAAAATAAAAACAGGCAAGGGATCTGAATCTTTTACTGATAGACATTTGAGTTGTTTCCAATTTGGGGCTGTTACAGAGAGTTCTGCCGTGAACACTCTTTATAAAGTGCTCCCCGATGAATAAGCACAAAACGTCCTTATTTAACAGTGGAATTCGAGTCATAGGGTTTCCACATGTTCAACCCTACTAGGTAATGGTAAACTGTTTCCAAATTGTTTCATCAACTTACATGCCTACCAGCAGTGGAGGAGGGCTTCATGGCTCTCTATCCTTACCAAGACTTGGGACCATCAGACTTCTTACTTTTTGTCTATCTTGTGAATGTATAATCGTATCTTGCTTCAATTTGCGGTTCCCTGATGACGGTTAAGGTTGAGCCTCTTTTCCTACACTCATACACTATTTATATGTCTATGGCATATATCCGTCTATGGCATCCCGGTTCACATTGTTTTTGCCCAGTTTTCAATCATCTGTCATTTTTTTCTCGATTCATGATTATATATTCTAGATGCTATTCAATACGTTGTTAGTTTTACTTGTTGCAATTACCTTCTGCTGGTTTGTGGTTTGTCTTTTAACTCCCGTTATGGTGTCTTTCGATGAACAAAAATTCTGAATTTTAATCTAGCTTCATGTATCAATCTTTGTCTTTATGGTTTGTACTTACTGTGTCTTGCTGGAGAAATCTTGCCCTGCTCTGAGGTCGTAAAGATATTCTCTTATATTATCTTCCAATGGCTTTATAGTTTTTTCATTTTATGTTTAAACCTTTATTCCATCTGGAGTTGATTTCTGTGTATTGTGTAAGTTGGGGGATCTAGTTTCATTTTTTCCCATATGGATAACCAATTGTCCTCATACCACAGATCTGCAATGTCTGGTCTGTCGTAAATCAAGTTTCTGCATATGTGAGGGCTTGTTTCTGGGCCTCGATTCTGTTTTGTCCCTATGCTAATATCACATTGTCTTAATGATCATGTCGTTATGATAAGTCCTGATATCTGGCATAATAAGCCCACCATCTGGTTTATTGGGGATTTTAAAATCAGAGTGGCTTGGCTAGTCTTGACTTTTTTGCTCTTTCTATACATTTGAGAATCAGACTGTTAAATTCTAAAATATATATATATATATATATTGGGGACTTAAATTGGAATTATATCGCATTTACATACCAACTTAAAAGAACTGACATCACGAAATTATGATGTATTGTTGTTTCTTTTGTAACTAATGCTGTTTGTGTGCCGTTTAAGAAACTGTTAACTATTTCAAGATCATGAAAATGTTCTCTAGTGTTTTCTTCTGTTATTTTGTCATTATTTTTAAACTTTTTTGCTTTTCACGTTTAGATCTGCAATCCCTCTGGATTTGGTTTTCGCATTTCAGCTAGTGGACCAAATGTATTTTTTTACATGAGAATAGCCAGTCAACCTACCACCATTTATGAGAAACAGGTCCTTCTTATACTACGTTAGACTGTCACCTTTATCATAAATCAGGTGACGGCATAGGTGTCGATCAGGTAATAGATTCCAATCCCTTTCATTATTTTGTTTGTATGTGAACCATGCTGTTTTAACAAGAAAACAACTAAACAATAAAATAAACAATAAAATAAAACAAGTAAACAAAAAGCAATAGCTTTATGATAGGTATTGTTAGCTAGTACTGAAAGTCCTCCAGCTTAGTTTTTCTCGAAGATTCTTTTAAATATTTTAGATCTTTTACATTTTCATATGAGTTTTAGAATGAACTTGTCTGTGCTCACCAAATACACACACACACACACACACACAGATTTTTTTCTGGAATTACATTGGCTTTATAGATTAATTTGAGAAAATTGACATTTTCACAATATTAAATCTTTCAGTTCATAAACATAGTTTATTCCTCCCCCCTTTGTAGGAGGAGTATATCCTTTTTAAATATTTTTCCTCAGTAAAATTTAGTAGTTTTCGCCACAGGAAGCTTGCACCTATTTTGGGAGGTTTATTCCTAGGTGCTTAATGTTTCTTGGTATTATTATAAATTGTCTTTAAAAATTCTATTTCCTACTTATTTCTGGTATAGAAAAATAGCAAAAATTTAGTACTAACTTTGTAAACAAAGACCTAGTGAAATTCACTTATTCATTCAAGTAGTTTGTAGACTGGGGGTTTTCTAGGCACAAATTAATGTTATTTGTGAATAAAAAATGTTTTATTGGGGCGCCTGGGTGGCACAGCGGTTAAGCGTCTGCCTCCGGCTCAGGGCGTGATCCCGGCGTGATGGGATTGAGCCCCGCATCAGGCTCCTCTGCTATGAGCCTGCTTCTTCCTCTCCCACTCCCCCTGCTTGTGTTCCCTCTCTCGCTGGCTGTTTCTAACACTGTAGAATAAATGAATAAAATCTTTAAAAAAAATGTTTTATCTCTTCGTTTCCAACCCGTGTGTCTTTTATTTCTTTTTCTTGCCTCACTGCACTTGGTAGAGTTTCCAGTACGATGCTGAAGACACCTAATAGCAAGTACCCTTGTCTTCTTCTGAATCTCAGGCAGAAAGTTGTCATTATTTTATGTTGATATTATAATATCAATATTAAAATTTCATTAAGCAATTATACAATAGCAAGATTTTTTTTTAAGATTTTATTTATTTATTCGACAGTGAGAGAGACAGCCAGCAAGAGAGGGAACACAAGCAGGGGGAGTGGGAGAGGAAGAAGCAGGCTCATAGCAGAAGAGCCGATGTGGGGCTCGATCCCAGGACTCTAGGATCATGACCAGAGCCCCAGGCAGATGCTTAACGACTGAGCCACCCGGGTGTCCCTATAATAGCAAGATCTTAAGCATGATGTTTCCTATAGATTTTTTGTAGTAAGCCTTAATCATTTTTGTAAACCTTAACGGTTTAATGTTCCCTTCTATTTATAGTTTGATATGAGATTTTATCACAAATGGATGTAACTTATATTAAATGTGTTTTCTGAATTCATCAAGATGATCATATTTTTTTCTTTCTTTTGTTAATATCGTGAGTTACATTAATTATTTTCTTTTTTTTTTTTTAAGATTTTATTTATTTATTCGACAGAGATAGAGACAGCCAGCGAGAGAGGGAACACAAGCAGGGGGAGTGGGAGAGGAAGAAGCAGGCTCATAGCAGAAGAGCCTGATGTGGGGCTCGATCCCATAACGCCGGGATCACGCCCTGAGCCGAAGGCAGACGCCCAACCGCTGTGCCACCCAGGCGCCCGACATTAATTGATTTTCTAATGTTAACCCACACTTGCTTTCCCAGAATAAATCCCAAACATCATAATGTGCTAGCTTTTTAGATATGTTGCCAGATTTTATTACTAGCATTTTGATAAGGGTCTTTGCAACTATCTTCATGAGAGATGCGGATTTTTACTTTTCATTTTTTGCGGTCTTTGCCAGGTTGTAATATCAAAGTGATGCTGGCCTTATGAAAAGTGTTAGGAAGTGTTCCTTATTTTGATGTTTTCTGGAAGATCTGTGAAATTGGTATTCTTTCTTTCTTCAGTGTTTGGAAGAATTCACTAGTAAATCCATTTATTCCTAGAGTTTTCTTTCTAGGGAGGTTTTTGATAATCAGTTAAATGTCTCTAATAGAGGGGCACCTGAGTGGCTCAGTTGGTTAAGCGTTTACCTTTGGGTCAGGTCATGATCCCGGGGTCCTGGGATCGAGCCCCGCATTGGGCTCCCTGCTCAGCGGGGAGTCTGCTTCTACATCTCCCTCTGCCCCTTCCCAACTCCCCCATCCCTGTGTGTGCTGTCACTCTCTTTTGCAAAAATAAGTAAAATCTTTTTTTTAAGTTTTTAATAAATATTAAACTCTTCCNNNNGATTTTCCACTTCTTCCACCAGTGTTGATAATTTGTATTTTTAAAAAACTTTGTCCTCTAAATTTTCTCATTTATTCAAAAAATTGTTCATAATATATTATTTTTGATATCTATAAGATCCATGGGGGTGTCTATATTTTTGTTTCTGATATTGGCAGTTGTGTTTTCTCTCTCTCTTTTTTTTTCCTTCATCAGACTTGTTACAGAGTTATCCACATATTAATCTTTTCAAAAAACAGAGTTTAGGGTCTGTTGTTTTTTTCCATTGTCCAGTTACTCTCTATTTTATTAACCTCTGCCTCTACCTTTAGTCTTTCCATCTGCTTTATTTAAGATCACCCTGC